>NW_020653854.1:13305404-13369257 GCF_003589595.1 Hyposmocoma kahamanoa | reverse complement strand
TGTGTGTGTGTGTGTGTGTGTGTGTGTGTGTGTGTGTGTGTGTGTGTTATGTCCCATAGCCAGCTATGTATATGTAATATTAATGTCAGCTCAGATCTTTGCGATTTGAAGCTTTGAGTGGCACTGCAAGTTATATGGATAGTCGTGTAGTTTACCATCAGGCGCACAACTTAATACAAATAAAAACCATCGTTAACGTTTCTACCGTAAAGCAGAACAGTTGCGTGTGCGTGCGTGCGTATGACAGAGGAGACTAAATTCTTATGTCCCATAGCCAGCTGCACTTGTAAATAATGTTATTTCCTTAGTATCATCTGTGTCTTGCAACCCAACTGACCATTTGCTTCTTTGATTTGAATAATATTACAAAAATTGCTATGTCGCAAAAAAAGAAATGAAAAATTGGATGCTTTACCTAATAATAATTATGTTAATGAGAGTACCGAATTCAAGGAATTTACAACTTTGATGTCTTGTTCTGTAGAGTTCACTGTCTTAACCGGAGTGAAAAAGGATGCATCTTATATCAATATGTTTTTTACTTTGCTAAAGCAAACTTATTTCACAAAAAGTCTGTTTTGAAGGTACACAGCACTACTTCGCTCACTGCAAGTGATGAATGGAGATGAATATGGCTCGCGGTGGTGTTACAAAGTCGGGCGGAAACGAACGTCAGCTACAGTGCAGTTCACCAGTTTATAGTGCATTTAAAATGTTAAGTTACAGAAGTTATGTGACAGCTAGATATTCTACTATGCTACTGACCACTTCTAGAGAACACAATGAAAATGAAACCTTTGTAGAAGTGATCTTTTCTTTTCTCTTCTTTTAGTAGCAGTAGAGCTCCTTATGAAAGAGTTCGTCCAGGGAAATACTGCCACTTCACCTATTTCTGCCGCCAAGCAGTAATGTGGGCATTACTGTGTTACGGTTTTGAAGGGTAAGAGTGCTGGTGAAATTACAGGCAAATGGGGCTTGTCAACTTATATCCCGGGGTGATGGGCGCAGTGGCAGTGCCCCTCAAATCTTTGGGATTTAAAGCTCTGTGTGGCACTGCAACTGTTATGGAGATGTATGTAGCTTACCATCAGGCGCATGACTTGTTTGTACCGTCACTTAGTATTATAAAAAAATCTTACTAGACAAATTTTAATATTGCGTTTCTTCAGTTCATCAAATTGTATTCGTATCATATTTTCTTCAACGCATTGTATGTAGATGTTTTATAAATATAATATATAGTAAATTTGGCAAAGATAATACGTAATTCTAGACTTTTTCGAGGATACCTACAGAACTTTTCAGATAAAATCTTCAAGAAAGAATACACACCAAGACCAATCCCATTAAATTCCAACTGCATGATAAACGAGATCACTTACAATATTTTATTACTACTCCCCATCAGCATAAGCACGTACGGAGGAAGGCAAAAGTTTCTACCAGTGAAATATGCATTCAAGTTTCAGCTGAATTACTTATCTTTGTTCGCGATGGTTTTGATATATGGAGAGAGTGCGCCTGTTTTACGAGTAGTGTTGATAAACTTGAAATGTATTTCGGAGGAAATAACGAGTATACGTATATTTCTTTTTCTATAATTATAGATGGATGATTCTCAAAATGGACTAAATCGATCCCCAGGGGTCCAGTCCAACAACAAGGCGTCCAGATCAGCGAAAGCAAGGGGGTGCATGAGACGTTAATAGGGGTCCAGTAGAGTGGAACCCATTTAGGCCGGTTGTGACCAAAATTGTGACTTTCTAAACTTTCTATAAATTGAATTGAATTTAGTAGCAGTAGAGCTCCTTATGAAAGAGTTCGTCCAGGGTAGTACTACCATCTTACCAATTTCTGCCACGAAGCAGTAATGTCAGCATTACTGTGTTCCGGTTTTGAAGGGTAAGGATGCTGGTGAAATTACAGACACATGGGACTTGTCAACTTATAACTCAGGGTACCGGGCGCAGTGATGCCCCTCAGATCTTTACAATTTAAAGCTCAGGCGCACGACTTGTCCGTCCCATCACTTAATGTTATAAAAAAAAATCCACGTTACATAAATTATTTTACAGTAGACATACATAGAGTTCTATAGTATTTACAGTAGACTTCATAGAGCCTATGAAATTCTTAAACATTTTACAGCAAACAATAACAATATATAAATATGTAAAATTTCTCACTAATACTGTGTCAGCTGTCAAACAACACATTTGAAGGTGATGAAAAATTGGCACGTGGCATATCAGACAAAAAATTTGAGAACTTTGTTTATAGATGGTCTCTCTCGTACGATAGACCCAAACACGATATTTCCCTTCAAAGGTTCACGTTACTTGCCTTATTATTATAATTTCTAATAGTTGTAGTCAATATTCCAATCTGAATTATAGAGATTCGTAAATGCGGTTAATATTATCATCATAATATTCTGAATAAGGAATTGAATATGTACGAATATGAAAGTAATTATGTCACAGTCTATCCCGCTTACACATCTTTTAATACGTAACAATTTTCTTTATAGTTCTGTTATTTTATGTTATGGATAGAAATAGCGCCCATACTGACCCGTTTATGTTAACCTACTAAAACAATAGAATGATGTCATCGAGGCAAACAAAGTGAGCCCTTAATAAACAAAGTGCACGAGCTCGTTCAAATAATTTACGATGCACGCGAACAAGTTGCAAATTGGCCCGTGGAAGAGACGTTTTCGCTAAATACCTATAAAAATGTCTGCTCGCCGTGAAATATTGTAACTAATGTTTTGGTACAAGGAAGAAGCTGAGATAGGCAACACGGTAACAAAAGAACAACTATGTCTACGCCTAATATAAAATAAATTTATTCATCTTCTTAATATATTGTTTTATGATACCAAGTGACGGAACGAGCAAATAGTGCACCTGGTGTTAAGCGACACGCCTGTCTATAGCAGTTGACGTGTTACTCAGAGCTCTGATACTTCCACTGAACCTGTCACCTTGAGGCCTGGGACATGAGTTGACAAGTCGCATTTGCCTGTAATTTCACCACACCTATAATTTTAATATATTTTAAGGCGCCTTCAAATTACATGCTTCAATAAGCGCTGCAGTGGCGCGGCAGCCGCACGTCCGTACCGCCTCAGTAATTTTTAGTCCACTACTTTTATTGTAATTGGAAAATTGATCACGAGACTGGCGCTGCAACTGTGCTTCTAGATATTGTAAGAAAAGCAGTGCCGTAGTTGTGCCACTACAGCGCTTCTATAAGCGTCTAATTTGAATGCGCCTTTAGTTTGGATAACCGCGTAGACCTTCCATAATTCGTAGGCACAGCGTAGCAATAGCAATGTCACAATTGCAGAAATCATTGATTACAAACAAAATATATAAATATCACTTTATACTAATTAGTTTATACTTTGCCAGCAACGTACTAAAAAGAGAAAGTTGAACAGTTCCAGTCAAGTAAACAGTATTATTAATGAAGCGAACCAAAAACCAATAAAAATATATTTAATCTAAGTATGATTTTAAATTTAAGAATAGGCATTTCATTAGTTTTATCTTTTTAACTACAAAATTTCACGTATTAGCTATTAACGCTATTTTATGGTATATTTTGTTAGTCTACTATTGTTGTGCTCATGTGGTGGGTAGTCTTTACATACATATTACTTCCTTATATAACTTAATAAATAAAAGGTGTTGTCATTAACGCCCCACTTGCGTTCACACATCCTCTGCTACAATGGAGGACTTTAATTTAGAAAATCAGGAAAAAACATATTAGGCTAGTTACTATTCAACTGTTGCCGTTCGTCAGTCTCTTATGAATCATACCTTAGTAATATAAAATGTAAGTAAGGACTCAGTATAAATTGTAGCACTTTCCACGTCCGAATGGCTCATTTTGGCCGATTTGCCGCCGCTCCATACTTTATGGCCTCGGGAATGTAAAATATCTCCATCGTTATCTGCTTTATTAGCTGTGAACGCCTCCGCGGCGAAAGAAAGGCATAATTTACCCGACATTGTAAGATTTACTGGGAATTTACCCTAAATCATTTCTATCTTGATGGAGGTGATGAAATATTGTTGCCAATGTGACGCCTCGTTTCTGTTCCTCTTCTTCTCTACATTGTTTCACGTTAGAGATCTAACATTTCTAACAAAATTTTCTCACTAATCATACTATATCTACTTGCCACTAAAAAAACAAATGTTTTCCTTTATTGACTTTTTTTAAAACCAATCAGGCACAAAAATGGTAGTCAATCATTAGTTAATATACCACATACTATATGCCATTTTTTCCTAACCTAACATAACCTATTCTTGTCTATCACGTGTCTAATGTGACATTTGGATCCTAACACGTTACAACGGCGAAAATTGCCATCTCGTAGGTGTATTCCCTGCTTGGCAGTTGACACCACGTCTCCGCTCCATATTTTTCGGCAATATCGCATTATGAGCCCTCGGGAGATCAGTAGCAACCTGATACTCCGCTTCAACATTTTGGAGAAAATTTTATTTCACAACTAAAATGGGTTTACGGAGAATTAGATTGCTTGAACTAAGAGCACTTTACTAATTTATGTTAAATAACCCCAGGCAGACAATGTAAGTAGGCATTTTCGAATAGGTAGGTATTTTTAAAAGATTTGTTGGTAGTTTAACTAGCTCAAATAAAAAAATATACCAAAAAGTGAAGTACAAGTATTTCAAATGTATGCATGCACTCTTGCATACCAATACTCTCTCTCCCTCTCTCTCTCTCTCTCTCTCTCTCTGATAATACCACTCTATTACCAGAAAAAAGTTTAGGAAAACGATGAAAAGAAACACGAATTAAAATGAGAATATGGCAACGAATCGTTGTTAGAAAGTTTTCAACAAAAGCTAGTCGATGTTCGCACCCCTAACGCAACCAGTCACAACGTCACACGTCGCAATGTCGTTTCATGCAAAATAGGTTTTTCTCGGGAGATATATCGAATTTTTATAAGACACCCTAGCTCGACAGTTTCCATTAGAGTGTCAGTTTCGCTCGCAAGGGATTCAAGGTATTTTCAAAAATTTTAACGTGGTCCGAGAAACGGTAACAGTGCCATTAAGCAAGGGATAAAAAAAATTGAAGCCGAAAGACGCTAAGTAATTTGAGGAAATAAAATGTATACTATCAAGAGCAACGGTAAACTCCATCAATAATTTCCAACACTAAAGCGGCAGGCATTGAGCATATTCTAATATTGTCAAAATAAAAAGAAAATTATATTCAAAAAGCTAAATTTTTATACAATTAAAACATTTTAAACTTTTTCATTATAAAACATCTAAAGCAAGTAACATTTCGCCTAAAAAAAATGTACGTAAACCGACACATTTCGAACGCGCCGACAGACGCCACGGAAGGCTTTACTACTTCCGGTGACAAGATGGCCGGCATTCAGTGCCACCGGAAACTGTGGCGAGGGCGCTCGCCGTCACTGACACCTTTATATTTTGCAACAACCCTAATTTTTCTACAATGTATACATAACCTTAACAAAATACACATAAAGATGATTTTTGCAGATTCAGGAATGGTATTTTGGATGTTTTAGCTAGGATTGTGGCATCCGATGTTCCCGTCAAGTGAGATCGGTTATTTCCCTCATCGGCTATGATGTAAGGTTTTCCGCTGGCAGCGATAACGCGTAATGGCAATCGTTTGCCTTTTCATTGGCCCAAATGGATGCGATACGGTGAGCCGCGTTCCAATTCACGTAATTTTAGTAGGGCAGAGTGCGTTCGAAAGAATTTTGAATGGAGACTGTTAAAATATTTTTTTAAAGAATACAAAGAGAAAAATAGAGATCTGCGAAATCTTAAATAGAATAATGAACGTACGAAATTGTGTATAATTATAATAATATATTCTTAGCATTTGGGTTACATATGAGAAAAATTATGTAATTACCTAAATTCGTAATGCGTAAGAAATAAATTGCAGATTTCATAACCATCGTGAATTCTACCTTAAGTAGAATGATATATAATATCAATTTTATTTTTTATACAATTTATTATGTCCACTGACTATTACTTCAAGAAATGGAATGAAGTACTTAGGCATTTGGAAAGGATAACAGCAATAGATGTGGACTTACAGGTCAGGAGTTATATACTAAAAAAACTCTGTGGTGGCTAAAAAAAGTCACATCGCAGCATCGCAACCTAAACTGATTTATTGATTTAATGGGTATCATAAGACCAATGATACCTAATAAAACCATGTGTCAACCGGTAAACACTCCACCTCAGATAACGGAAACGGGCCGTCTCTGTAAAGTCAATGTTAACATCGAACGTAGCGTAACAAAAAAGTGTAAATTCTAAATGTCACTGATATTTTATTTTCAGAATGCACGGGTCCCAGAAAAGATAATCTGCCACGCGGTGTTAAGATTAAATGGGATACTCACAGGTTACTTAAGTATTTACAATGCAATAATGGATTGTGCACATCACAATTTACAAATACAAAAGAATCAGTACATCCACGACATTGTAAAGGCCGTCGACTGCAGGTAAAGTATAAATGTACATTTCGTCACGATTTTTCCTAATATATTATCGTGATAATTTCTAAATAGCATGAACTACCAAAATGTTGAAAAACTACCTACAGAATAAAAGAAATAAAGAACGAATTAAACAAATTGGAAGGGAGTAACTATAGATTTCCACACAACGGCTTACAAGACTTCGCTCTGACACCTTGCAATATTGAGCTAGTTCATATACCTGAAAAGGCCGAGGTATCAGAAGAGGTAAAAATCTTGATCGAAGAAACTAAGCAAAAGATAATTGAGGAAATGGAGAGGAAAGGTAAAGTTATAAGGTAGTCATGGATTTATAGAAAATGCTATAATGCTATAGGAAGTTAATCATACATGTAGGCATGTTAGTCAAACCTTAAATACAAATAAAGAATTAAATCATTACTTAGCAAAAGAAGAAGCAGAAGAAGAAGCCGGAGAAGAAATTACACAGTGGTGGGATAACGATAATGCCACAGACAGTGAAGATAAAACACAAATTTACGAAGTGGAACAGAAAGAGTCAGATGAAACATTAGAGAGAAGACACCTACTGTCAATGATTGCGGCACAGGAGAAGGCAAGGTGGTTAATCCCACTAATTTATTATGTGAAAGTTTGCACCTTTATATGTTTGTTGCGTCACTCACACCAAAATTGCTCAACGGGTTTGTTTAATATTGAGATCCTCACTTTTATTAAATACTAAGTGACGGGAGTTAGCGACACGCCTGTCCATAACAGTTGCAGTACCACTCAGAGCTTTAAATCACAAAGATTTGAGACGTAAGTTGACAAGACCTATGTGCCTGTAATTTCACCAGCATCTTTCCCTTCAAAACCGGAACGCAGTAATGTTCACACTACTGCTTGGCAGCAGATATGGTAAGGTGGCAGTGCTTCCCTGGACGAACTCTTTTACAAGGAGCTCTACTGCTACTAAATGCAAATGAAGTTGCATGTAAAAGTAACCAAGGTTAAACTACCACATATTATTTATGCGATGTGTAAAAGCTTATTTGATTGTATGTACATATGAAAAGTCACGCGATAATAGGTAGTATCTTAATTTTGGGCTTTTAGACAAGTAACCCGGCAGGTGAAACTCCGACGCTTAAAAAGGCAGATGTGGGAAAAAGAGTTAAAAGGAGAAACCAATACGCCAGCGACATTGGAAACAAGAGCAAGGGCAGCGAATATGATACAAAAGTACTGCAGGTATTTTCATAATTGCATATCGTGGTGATTGTTATCAAAAATATATTCCTGTTGTTTCATGAAGTCAGCATAAGTGGATAGGTCCAAACAACTCGTTTTATTGCAATTAATGAAATTAATTCATCGGTCCACCTGAAAATGCTTGTTGTTTTAGAAAGTATTTTGAGCTAAAAAGAAAGAAAGTAGCAGATTGTAAACGCGATGAGTTATTAGGCCTAAGAATCTGCAAAAAACGAGAAAAAACAGCAATGGAGCATAGTCTACAAGTAAGTATGTTATTCAATTTTAAATTGAATGTATAGACAGAGTATATAAACCAAAGTCAAATTCCACACAACTCAATAATAATATCATTGCCATACCTAACTAAAACAATCACCGCCCCGACAGTTAGCTTTTCGTATACTTCATGTTTAAACAAGTACAATATGTTTTGTACTAATAAAATTACCCAGGTAAGCGCAAAACGAATGAAATTGCGAGCACAGTATGAAATTGAATATAAAGAAGACTGTGAAAAAATTAAAAACGCCTTCGAAAAGAAAAGGGGACGTGAAATTGTTGAGGATTATCGAGATGAAATTAGAGATTGGTTTCGACAATGGTAAGTTATTTGATACACAGAAAATGTAGGCAGTGACTGAAACCAAGTAGTGAGTGAGTTTAATGTCATGAAAACAATTTTATTTTTTTAGGTATAAAAAAATGAATTTTTTCTATGACATACCGAAAGACAACCAGGGTGGATCAACTTTGATTCTAAATGGAACGGTTCCCACTCCTGAGGAGTATAACACTTTTTATCAAACTGTTGTGGATAAAAGGAAGAAAAACAAAGATAAATCTGCGAGTGAAGTAATTTATTTATAAAATATTTCATTTTAATGAGCTTAAACCTGTGGCTTGATACAAGAAGTGAGTAAGTAATGTAGAAATTAAATATAAAATTTAAACACCAGCTAAAAAATGAAAAGAAGCAGGCAAAAATCGAAGCCATTATGAAGAAAAAGGAAGCAGCCATGAAGAAGAAGTTTGAAGAAAAGTTTTTGAAGAAAACTATGAAGAATCCATCGACTCACCCTGGTTACATGTTTCCAAAGTCAGAAAGAATAGAAAATGTGCTATCGGTACATGTTTTTGATTTAATGTTAGAAAACCGAGTGCATTTTAAATTACGAATGTTTTGTAGATAGTAGGTAGTGTTGTGAAGCATCATCATCAAACTTAAGAGTTATAATCTTGTCGGTGGAACATCTTCCAGTCATCTCTCTTATAAGCCAGCTCCTTGACCTCCTTACCCCTCGATCTTTCCCTCCAAAATGGTCTTTTGTCGTGTCGTATCAAATGTCCAATCATTTACCCATGTCTGTACTCTATAGTATTCAGGATCATTATTTTGTCGTTTATCATTCTCAATACTTCCTCATGGGTTTTCTTTTCTATCCAACATAAGTCCTTCATCCTCCTCCAGCACCATATCTCAAAAGCGTCAAATCTTTCCCTTCTTTTTTTGGGAAGAATATTACCGACAAAATAAAATAAGTTCATTGTAACCATAAGTTCAGTATTGTTATAAGAATTTGTACTACGTACCAAACACCCCTTCAATTGTGAATAAATATTTATTATGTTGAGTAAGTAATAACTGTTTGGAGCAGCTGATTGCTTTTTGGTTAGATCATTTGTAGGTCCTTATACGTAATTTTATTTAACTTTGAATGTATTCAAAATATACTTCTGCAGTCAATTGAAGAGTACCATAAAAGATGGGATGATCTAGACGAATTAAATACTATGGATGTAAAAGAAAAATACGTCAAATTCATCGAAGAAGAAAAAGCATTTACAGAAGTGAAAATGGAATTAAGGCCAACAGTAGATGATGTAATGAGAAAAGAACTTAAAAAGTTAAAAGATGCGATGGAAAGAGATTATGAATATATGGAAAAAGAATTACCTGAAGTTATGATAGCAGAATTTCCAAGAATAACTCGTAAGAAAAAAAAGGTGAAGAAAGAAAAAAAGCTTATGGATATCGGAGATGCTATGAAGGTAAGAGTGAAAAATAAAAGTTAAATAAATAGATAAGTATTAATCCATCTCTGAATAAACTGCTTTAATAATAAAGCTAAGGCGAAATATTATACTAGAATTAAAAGTTTCAGTCATGGAAATCAAAGTTTTTCTTTACAGCATTTAATCGTTAAAGAAATAATAAAAGAGTATCCTCGTACTACTTTCGATGATTTCAAAGGTGAAGCAAATGTTATTGGTGATGATATTCGATGCAATTTGCAGTAAGAACTTTTGTACATTTAATACATCTACGGAACGCAACATTTTTTTGAAATATTTGGAAGCACAAACGCAAAAAAATAATTAAGGTAGTAATATTTTAATTATAGACAAGCAGTTCCGCATGCGGCTGAAATAAAAGCAATTTGGTGGGAACAATGCAGTGAATTGATACGTGGTTTGAATAAAATACTTTTAATCGGTCCTCTAGGAAGTGGAAAGACTACGCTTGTCCATATAATGGCTACCATAAACGGTAAGTCTATTTGTAAATCGAACATCGTCAAAAGTATTGGGAATTAAAAAAACACAAAGTAACAAAATTATTGCTATCTCTGACCACTGGGAGACAAGCACTGAGATAATGTTAAGTTAATTGCTTTAAGATACTTTAAAATTTAAGACATATTTAGATGCAACACTTTTTGAAGTTGATCTCAAAGAGTATGCAGACGAAGAATTAACCGCTGTCGTGGCGAAAACAGCGGATGCCTTAGCAACATGTGCAAGAGCATCTCAACCGTGCGTCATCTATTTTAAACATATTCAACGACTATTTTATGGTAAGGTAAGATACAAAACTACGCCAGTAATTTTTTTATATAACCAAAAACTAGTTCTACAGAACAATCTACCTAATTTAATCACAGAGCCTCGTCGATGTCTTCAATGAGAATAAATAATGAAAATAATACCTAAAATACTTACAGAAAAAAATGCCACCGAATGAAGCCAAGCTAAACGATTCACTACTCCGAAAACACCTAATAAAGAAGTTGTTTAAGCAGTTTCAGAAACATGACAAAGTGACTATTGTAGGTACGTGTTATTGTCTTTTTGTATGGCATCTTTTTTTCTGTTTGACGACGTGAGAGGACGCAAGATGACGTAAAGTTTGGCCACTTCATATTAAGTGATGTTTAATTTGAAATTAAGTTCTAAAGAACAATACAGGAGGATGTGCTGATCCTTGGCTGACCCAAAGCGGAGCGTTGCTGAAAAGTTTCCCAAATGTCATCCTGACGCCGAATACACATTACTCGACGACCTTCGAAATACTTAGAGAATGGGTTTTGAGGTAAGACATTGAAAATTGTATAAAATCAGTAAAATTTAATTATGTTACATATTCACAGTTACCACCTAATACTTCCATAAGAGCATTGTCACACTACCACAAAATCTCACTATTCCCACCAGTGAGGCAACGCACACCCAGAACATAAATCTAGATACACATTGACAGAGAACCGTGGTAGCCTAATGACCTATCGTCTCTCGAGCAGAGGCCGTGGGTTTGAATGCGGGCTCGCGCCTCTGAGTTTCTTAGAATTTATGTGCGATGTTTAATTTGAAATATACCATGAGCTTTTAATATAATAAGCCTTGTCGAAGAAAGTTCACAACCGTCGGAAAACGTGTGAAGTAAACCCTCGCCTGAGAGGAGACCCGAGCCAAATGGGACATAAATGGATTAATGATGATTATTTTCAGAAAGCATGCATTTTACTAAAATAAACTACTCTTGATTTTAGCAATCGAATGGTACCCCCTGACCTGGATATTGACACATTGGCCTATACATTACAAGGATATAGCTACGAATACTTAAAGGAGTCTTTGAAGAGTTTCTTAACCGCTGAACGTATTGTTAGGTACGTTTTTATTCGCAAAAGTGACTTTTACGTGAACGTTTTTATAGTGCTTGCTAATGGAAATATAATAGAAATATAGGTGAGTCCCAATTTGGACGCCATATATTGCTGCCATAATACCACGGAAGACAAAAACAATGGAAGGGACTTAAGCCTCTATTACTATCAGAACCGCTGTCGCCAAAATTCACACTCACATAATGTTAACACTATAAAATCTTGACAATAAATGTGATATTAATAATTAATTTTAATTTAATTAACGCGCACACACTCATATTCCATGGACACATACATAGACGACAACAACAAATTACGCCCAAACTCACTTGAGATATGAATGTAGGCCATATAAATATTTCTCCCGGCCCGGGAATCGAACCCGAGACCTCTGCGTGGCAGTCCGGCATGGTAACCGTTCGACCACGGATGCAGACAATGTTTGGTCGTGGTTTCTAACTGTTTCTAATTTAACAAGATGTGACAAATTCTAGACTGTTCATATAATTTAAACTTTACCCAGTTGGCACATCGGTGAAAGTTCAATACCTATTATTGCAAGTTACGACATTTTAATTTAATAATTGAAATTTCATTCAACGTGCTGCCATCTAATGACAATAGGTGAAAGACTAACAATTAACGCCTATTAACGTTCTCCAAAACAAGTCGGCCATATCGCAGCGGCACTAAGTTCACTTTCGTTTCTTATGACAAAAAATCTATAGCCGTAAAAATAAGATAAAAAATTAATTAAAATGATCGTTAACGATTATATGAAACAGCACCATGGATAATATTATACTGGTGCATTACTATTATAAATATTACACTACTAAGTTGCAAAATAAGACATTTTTCAGGATTTTCGAGGTTTTGCGCAAGATAATTGACACGAGCTTACTGTACAAAGCAAAAACGACGGACTGAACTCAAGTACGTGGAACCTCGCGTACTGTTAGTGACACGCCCTCGAGCACTTCTACTATATTGCCTGTGCATAATACAATGGCCCTATAATTTTCTTTGCAGTGGCCTACTTGAAATTGTTTGTTACAGAATGGCAGCTAAAGGTTTAACCACACAAGAAGTCTTCGATCACGTAATAGATGACCCCACGGAACAAAAAACGGTAAAAATATAAAAAATTGGTATAAAGGTTTAGGCACTCAACGTGTTTATTAATTCAACCAACATTTTACGTGAAAAATGTGTCTTGAAAATCGTGGATTATATGTATATACGGCTAACATGTTCGCCATTGAATGGGACCCTATAAGATACAAAAGTATCTTCAAGGAGCATGTCGAACGTTTATTGGGTTGGTTCTTACTCGGTGCACTAAATAGTATTTATTATGTTCAACTTTTTACAACAATATTTTTTATCGACAAATTCGGAAATAAAAACCATATTCACTACCTACATATATACTACATATATATAACCATGTATGTACAAATTTCCAGGACTATGAAAAGTACCTTAATTGGTATACAGACAAAACTCAATGGGGTAAAATCGAAAAGAAACACATAAAAGAGCAATTGGAATATCAAGAACTGGCGAAGAAGTATGAAGAACAAGCAAAGAAAAACAAGAAGAAAGGCCTCGGTAGTGAAGCTGGTAGTGTTGCTAGTACAATTGCTTAATAAATCTATTCTACAGTGGCTGACGACTTAAATTTGTATTTATCACTGCGCCTTTTTACGAAATAAATAGCCCGCAAGCATATATTTATAGAGCATAAAAAATATTCGCCATATTATTGCTTTTCAAAAATAATTATTTTTATCTTGCGGGGCAAAAGAACAAATACCGCAGATGGAGTGTCATTTCGAAAGGGTCCGAATGATTTTCATAGATTTTTATCAGGCCCCGACCTGTGTGCTGAGTTAGCAACTTTTATTTCTTTATTGCGTCAAAAATGCCAAATCCAGCTTTTTTTGTATTGTGACCACGAAGACAAATAATTTGTAGGACACAGCAATACAAAATATCCGTTTACCCCTATAAGGATGATGTAGTTTGTTGATGACGGCAATAGTTAATGCGTAAGGTAAAATAGTAGAGCAAGTTACTAATAGTATTAACCCATTCACTACATCTGTATTTAGATTATTGAACTGGTGACTTGAGAATATTGCAACAGTTACGGCAAGACGAACCGATAATAAAACGACTGAATAAGATGAGCGTAACACTGAAGACAAGCCTGTATAATCCTCCCGGAGGATTTGGTTGGGACGATGACGACAGGCTTGCCTTTTTATTCGAGTGTTCAATTGAGTTTACAACCTACCTAGTATATGAAGCGTATTGTAAAGCGTATCATACGTTACGGTGCCTACAGATTAGATAGTTATAGTCGCTCGACATGATGTGTTTTGACGATCAATACGTGCATACAGATTTGCTCGATTTTTGAATATTGTTATTGGCAATAAGAACTGTCAGCTAATACCTTTGCTCATCTTGTCGATGATTGCCATCGCTTGCTGTAAGCGATCAATAAATATCAGTGTCAGATCGATAAATATCAGATCGATAAATCGAACACATTTGTAGGCATTAGGCACCCACGTCTAATTTGCATTACAGTGTAGATCGACCAAAAATGTGCTGCCGATCGTCTGTTGCTTACACGTTTACTGTTTACCGATTTGGTCATCATACGTATCCCTCGACAAAAACACAATATCAATTGCGTTTCTTACATAATTACTGGGTTTTATCTGATCATGAGTGCTGACCAACAAATACCATGTCGACCGTCTGTTGCTTAGACATTTACTCATTATCATTGTTTCATCACACGTGTCAATCGTCAAAAAGGATAAAAATTAAAGGTGCACAACTTTGTACCTCTTTACTCTGACCTCATGGTAACCCTTCAGTCACCCCTTTTAATATTGGCGCGGCGTATTTGGAATTAATTTCGGTCGTATAAATATTTTCAGCAAACGGACCCCTAATTATTGTTTGACTTTCAGCTTATAACCGTGTTTGTGTTCTGTACTAACCGTTATTGGGAAGTTGACTTTTTGTGCGTTATATTAAGGAGAATGGCGACCAAGTACCTACAAATGTGATGAATGCGTGTGTATAATATATTTAAGCTACAAAGTGTACATTCTTGATTACATAATGGAATAGGGGCGAACACAAATAGAGCTCGGTATCCATTGACTTACAAAAAGCTCGGTATCCATTGACTTACAAAAAGCCAATGTCGGTATCCATCTACTTTATCATGGTCAAGGAACTAAATGTTCCTACGAATGACGTAGGAAGTTTAAGATTATACATATAATAACAAAATTCCTATATCAAAGCAGACTTTATTTTAAAATATGGTATAATATTCTACAAAGGACGGAACACTACAAGTATAATCACAATGCAGTTTTACAATCGCAATCAATGTTTTAAAATAATAAACGAATGATGTACCTAATAAACAGCACAAGTCGACAAAATTTGAAGAATTGATTCGAGAACCTACATGGTTTTTGTAAATAAAAGAATTACTAAATAGATACCTAGTACACTCTTATCAGTCTTATTTTGAGCAACATCAGTATTTTTTTTACCAGAACAAATTGCAATATAGCCAGTACATAACAAAAATTCATGAGTGTTAATGATACTGAAGTTAACTTCACCTGAGTTACAACAATACTAAGTTGCAAAAAAGCAATAGTACAACGAGTCTGAAGTCATTATACCAAATGTCGATATTTCAAATTAAAAGTACGTGCCATCTACATTTTAATTTATGAACATTAATATTGGGTTTTTATACATCATTTGACTCGGTGTACAATTACAATAAAACAAAAATAAAGTGTTGTATAGCTAGCTTACTGCGACATTTTCATCACTTAATATTTTACGTATATTTTCACGAAAAACATGCTATGTTGTGAGTAATAATGTGAGCACATCACAAAATTCAACCACCAAAACTAACTCAAAACTCTCTCAAGATTCTACACTGCGCATTGCATTTGGAAAACTGTTTTGGACGACTCGTTACCGCCATCTTTTCTATATCAAGTTTGGCAAGTTGCTCGTGTTTATTAGCGCCCTCTCTCACCGCGGGCAAGTCTTCCTTCTTGAGCACTCCAGGTTGAAGATAACCAAGTATATGCGGGATGTGTTCACGAATTATCTTCCTACGTTCTTGTTCTAACTCTGCGTCCCTGTATGAAAATAATAACACAATTATTATTAGGACTTCTTAATAATAATTATTTTAGAATAACCGTTAAGTAATTTTCAAGTGGTGGCAGCCTAGTGGAAGAACGTTGCTGTCTGTTCGAAACCTATGACTTTAATTGTTGAGGTACGTACATTATCAGTTCTTACAAACAATGGTCAAGGAAAACATCGTGTGATGAAACCTGCATATCGAAAGTTCACCACCGTGTTCTGAGGTTTTCGCGATTGTTTTGGTAGTGATTGATCTTGGATATGAACGGACTCTTTAGAGGTCCGAAACGTTAATTTATTAGTTAAAAACAAATATATTTGAAAAAAATATTTTCATTTTCAAAGCTCAGCATCTTTGAAAAACGTGTAAAGCCTCTAACACTCGTTGAGTTAGCAAGGGCTTAGCACGAATACAATGGGGTGACGATGATGCTGATTAAGTAATTTACCATGCATGCGCAAAGAAACGAGAGAGATAAAATCACATAGTACTTAAATAGTAGCACTGGTATTAATAACGCACACGCACACATTCATAGCCCCGCACTAGGAAAACCCAGTTTCGCGGGCGCCATGGATACACACAGCCAACCGCAAATTACACCCAAACTCACAAGAGAAATAAATGTAGGCCATACAAATATTTCTCCCGGCCCGGGAATCGAATCCGAGACCTTTGCGTGGTAGTCCAGCATGATTACCATTCGGCCATGAAGGCAGTTTAAATTAACTTTCAAACTCTTTCTCTGTATGTTGAAGAATAAATTCTGCAACATACAGAGTTCAAAATATATTAAAGTAGGAACTTTTTTTGCATAGTAATAAAAAATAGACGAACCAAGCCTTATTATATTCCCAGACAGCTTTAGCGCGTTCTTCCTCTTCTTGTTTCAAGATTTGTTTCTTGCGAGCACCAATTTCTGCCAGCTCGCGAAGTTCTTTAGCGTATTGGATTTTCTTGCGATGAGCTTCTTCTTTTTTAATACGCTCTTTTTCTTCATCCTCTTTTATTTTCCTTTCCGTCTAATAATGTTAAATAAGCAATTCTGAGTCAACTATTAACATTTGCATAGTAGGCAATATTGAACAAAACCCTGGTACAGGATGGTTAGAGGAAAGTGTATACAGATTCTGACTGGCCATTAGACAGACAACATTTTAAAATACAAAATTACATTCTCGAATTACATGCGTTTGTCTTATGGGCAAAATAAACATGTAAAAATACAATAAATACTGCTGAATTGCTTTTGAACCTGATTATCCACATATTATGTTTTAAAATGAAATTCAAAATAAGTACTTTTTCACATAGACATCCACATATTTTTATTATCCATATATTTTTCACATAAACCTACCTCCTTCCTAAACTCAATCTCCCATCGTCTCTGTTGTTCTGCAGCATCCTTTTTAAATTGGAGTTGTGCATCCAAAGCATCCAACACCTCTTTCTTGACTTGTTCCTGTTTTTCCTTCTTGGCAATGTCATTTTGGACATTTTGCTCAATAAATTCTTGTTCTTGAAGCTGTGTGATTATGTCTATTCGTTCTTGTCGTTTATCCTGTAATAATCGGTAAAATCATATATATATCAAACCAAGGTCAATTATTAAAGAAAAAATATTTATATTTACCTCTTCAGCCAGAATTTTAGCTGCCATCCTTGCATTGGACTCTTCTCTTTCGCGCAACTTCCGTAACCGCTCTGCTATTCTATAAGAATGATTTTTGGCATAATACATTGATTAAATAGGTGTAGTTATATGTAACACAAATAAAAAATTGTATACTATTGCTGTAAAAACATCAATCTTAACAGTGAATTTCCCATAAACAATCTTTCACTAGAGAAACTCCAAGAAGTCAGAAGTTTTCCGTACTATTTACTTTGCCAATGTAAATATAATTTAATATATTGAATTGCATCATTTTATTCAATTTTAAAGTATGTTTAATACAGCAGATGAGAGTCTGTTAAGCCAGAAAGGGGTCTGCTTATTGTCAATGTACATCGTGTATATGTAGCATCGTAACTAGTTACACAAATCTCATGGGCTAATAGCACAAACTTAAACGAATCTGGTAATGGTGTCATCTGTACACTCTATGTAAACTAATAGTAATTGATTGGTATAATGCTGATATCGCTTTTAGAAGTAAAAGCTGTGTTTATTTATTGTCACATTACACACATAGAAGCACTGCGATCAGACTGTTCCTGGGCCTGTTTCTCAATCTCCTTTTCTTCTGCAATAACAAGACGTTTTTGCTTGTCACGCCATGCTTGCCGAGCTTGCTGGAATGTCAACATCTCCTTACAAGTTCGTTCTACCAACACACGCTTTTGTTCTAACTCCCTGGAATTAGAAATAATAAAAATAATTAGAATAATAATCAAAATACAATGACAGAAGTTGGATACTATTAAAAACACAAAGGAACGAGTCAGTAAAAAAACAAGGTCGAAAAACCAAGAAAAACAACTTTGCCTGGTTTGATTGTGGGAGAATAAGAATAGAGATAAATAGAAGTGCATGGAGTCTCCTCCATGAAAGAACATATCACATGAAAGGTCAAGGCAGATCTTTTATAAAAATTGTGTATTAAGATTTAAACTCTACACTAAGCCATTTATGCTAAGACATTTAATGCATAAATCCCCATCATACTTAATGCACAATTGAAGAAGTGGATTTTAGAAATGCTTACTGCTAATATTACCTTTTATCCTCATAGGCAATAGTTCTTAAAATATCATCAAGCATTTTCTTCTCAATCAGGCTTTCCTCATATTGACACTGACGTTGCCTTTGTCTGTTCACCAATTGCTGTTGCAACTCTTGTCGATATTTAAAATTGTCCTCCATCTTTTTTTGTTCATTTATTTTGAGTTGTTCCTGGTCACTGAATAGAGCTGCTCGAAGCAAATCATTTGCACATTTTTCATCTGCCTGGAATGAGGTAGTGTAATAAGCTTCTGTGATCAAAATAAATGCAAGCATGTATAGTAATAGTGCCAAGAACATTCTAAGCTAGTCCAACCAAATGAATACCCAATTTATCAGTCTACTGTCAAGCTCATAAAGATCCTGTGATTGCATTTCCGAGCTTGAGAACAACCAGGCAAAACATCTCAACATTTGTGGATACACAAAAGTCTTCCAAAAGTTATATTAAGAATTCACAAAGTTATAATAACATACTTTTTCCTGTAACTTTTTATACTGATTATGTAAGATCTGTTGCTGGATATCTCTACAGGTGTACCCAGCAGTTAGCTTTTTCTGCAATTCTCTTAGTCCAGGGTCTCTTTCCCTCAGATAATGTCTTCTTTGGTATTTGCAATGTTCTTCACGCCTTACTTCACTTATCTCTGAAGCGAGCGCTGCTTCTTTTTTAGCACGAGCCTCTACTAGTGCTGCATGGTCAGTTCTCTGTAAATTATGAAGAGATGCATTTGTTCAATGTTTCAGGGATACCAGTAAAAATTTTATAATTACTTATCATGCAAATGTAATAATAGCAGTCAACCTATGCACATGGTGATTGGGGGGTTTTAAAACGCGGTTTACATTTACATATGAATGCTGTATTCAGAAGAAATTTATGCTTAAACATCAATTGTTAAAATGTCAATAAAGTAAATATTTCTTAAAATTTATTTTTTTCATGCCTGTTAAAGAGCCATTTTAAGCTTTTTAAACAGTGTTACCTCTTGAAAATCCTTTTCCAAATCGGCCTCTCGTTGTATGAGCGCAAGAAGTCGACCCATACGACCGTCTTCCATGCGGTTGTTGAGCCATTCCATATCATAGGCTCGCTGGTTGATTTCCAGTTCTTGCTTGCGGGCAAGCGCGAGAGCATTTCTCTGAAGTTCTGTCTTTGGCTCCTGAAAGAATACGTAACTTGGACTCCACCGCCTACGCTCATAAATTACTCATATAAATTAAAACACTTCTTACCACCATTATAACATAAAATTCCCAAAAACCTCAACAAAAACTTAACAAAACGCTCAAAAATCTAAAGTATTGGTATGCTGTTTGCTTTTTACGAAATTCAAAAATCGGAAACAAAACAATAACTTTAATTTTATAAAAATGTCAAAAAATAACCATAACTTTTAATCCACACTACATGCTCTAGAAAGACATTTGGCAACATTTTTGTTGAAAATTATGGTGATGTATCAAAGAGAAAAGCGTAACGTCAAGATATTTCAATCTTTCCATCCTCTACATTGACTTTTAATTGTAAGTCAATGATCCTCTAAGATTTCAATAGTTTTGATGTAGATTGTAGATTAGCCTAGAAATAGAATAGAAAAGGAATACATTTCTTTTTTCGCATAGAAAAAAATTATGTATGATTTTTTTTTTAATTTATTAAGGCTTTGGCAAAGCCAATAGCCTAAACATGAAGTTTAATTAGGTTTCTGTAAATATGGCCGCCACTTAGAGGATAAGCAATTTGAGGCGGCGTGCTTGGATTGACTCGGGATTCCTTAAAACGGGCCGATACGGGTATTTTAGTTCGAGATTCGTATAATTTCGCGTTTTAATGTTCGATTAAGGCACAATAGCACTATCCTATTCCACTTTAAACTAGATTTCACAAAATAATTGAAAGTCAAAATAAAAACGACACTTTTCCCTCCAAAAGGTCCAGAGCGAATCAATCACATCAATTATGTATGACATTAATGTATTTTTTTTTTTATTTTTTTATAGTAGCGACACTACCAAGCTAAGCTATTTGTGAAAAAAAGAGCGGGAAACTCAATGCAAAGAAGACGCGGTTTTTGAGACCGGTGTATCAAGATGCGTCTAATGAAGATGATACAGTTGCTCAAACTCCAATAGATTTGATACTAAATGCTCTCGAGTCATCCATGGACACAGACATCTCGTTTACTGAAGTGAGGCAACGTAAACGTGGTTCTCGCGTTGTTTGTGCAACTTGTAATAAAAAAAGACGGCGGAGTGGATCAAATACATTAAATGCCAATACAATCAGTATTCAGTAGTCAATGTTTATTAAAGAAATCTTATGAAAATTCTAATACAAAAGATATTACATGGTCTAATCCCAGTCCACACATAACTAACAGAGTTGATATGACACCTCAGCCATCGAATACTCGGCATACTGCAGGTACATCCAATATTCCTCAGAGTCTCTTGATGAATGCACTATCCACCTAAATACTGCCATTAGATACTTGCAAGATTGGCTCACTAATCACTGCCTTCTCCTATCACCCAGTAAAAGCTCAATAGTAGTATTCACAAGAAAAAGACGTGTCCCACATATACAAATTTTACTAAATGATGAACTGATCCCACAGGGATCCTAGAAACTTAACCTTGTCGTGTACAGACACGACAAGGTTAAGTTTCTAGGCTTCTTTTTTGATTCCCACATGACTGGAATCCCTCACCTAAATTATATTAAAAATAAACGTTAAAAGGGTATAAATATTATTACAGCTCTGTGTGGAGTATGGTGGGGAGCCGACCCTTATACCCAAAAATTGATCTACAATGCTGTAATAAGGAGTCATTTTGATTACGCTTCATTTTTATTAGAACCTTGTAACAAATCCGCTGTTAACTATTGGGATAATATACAGGCTAGATGTCTTCGTGTTATATTAGGAGCGATGAAATCATCTCCAATCAATGCCATGCAGGTTAAGAGCTTAGATCCTCCGTTATGTTTCCGTCGTCAGTACTTATGCGACCGTTTCTTTTTCAAAATCTTACAAAATTCTGCCCACCCCTTACTTGCCCCCTTGACTCAACTAGCGAACCTTGTTACAACTTCTAAATACTGGGAACATAAGAGCCCTCCATGCCTTTTAAAAAGCTTTAACAAATCTCTTATCGGCCCCCCTATCAATCAATACTCTGGTAATCCATTCTTTTTAATTGATTTTGATGCACTAATTTTTAAACCCATCATTGTTACCAATTTAGGAATTGTCAAAGATGACCCTAACGCTGGAATACTTTTTAATAAAATCGTTAACGAGAAATGGAACGGTTGGTTCAATATCTTTACAGATGCTTCCAAATCCACCACAGATGATTTTGTTGGCTCTGCCGTCTGGATCCCTACATTTAATATCTCCTTAACTTTTAAATCTCCCTCTAAAGCGTCCGTATATTCGGGTGAGGTGATCGCTGTTTTTGAGGTAGTTTCATATGTTGAATCCAACAAATTAGACAAATCTGTAATTTTTACAAACTCTCGTAGCTGCCTGGACGATCTGTTAAAATTCCCCTTTCGTAGCAAAGATGTTCACCCAATCAATCTTAAAACAAAAGAGCTCCTTTACAATTGCTCTAACCTTGGCATACAAATTGTTCTTGTTTGGGTTCCTGGACACTCTGGCATTCCTGGGAACGAACAAGCGGATAGATGGGCTAAATGGGCGATTCATTCTGGTACCATTATATATGATAAATGTTTTTCTCAAGACTTACGCTCCCAGGCTAAGATTGATTTACACAATAACTGGAAGACTTACTGGTCGTCTTCTAGCAGACAAAAAGGCAAATATTATGCTGGTCTTCAACCAGTAATACCCAAGAAACCTTGGTTTTTCGAGTTCCGCGAGGCCAGTAAAAGAACAACTTCAACTATCATCCGATTGCGCCTAGGACATAACTACAGACCCACTTTTTTTGCTAAGCTCAGGATAAGGGATCACTCCCTTTGTGAGTTCGGTCTTGAAGAAGGAACTCTTGACCATATATTTTTTTAACTGTGCATTATATCCCGTCTCTTTATACGATCTTCTTCCAGATTGTATCCCTCGTCCCACAAATTTTTATAGTATCCTTTCTCCCCTAAAACCTCCTCTACTATTTACTCTATTTAAATATATTGAACAAAATAACATACGGTTATAACTTTTACCATGTGCACAGCATGTGTTTACGCTTTTCATCCAAAGTAGCTAGTCAAATAACCCCGTGTTTTGTCTTTGTCTATAGGATGGTGCAACCGATCGTCGTCGTTTGAGTGAATCTTGATAAATATACCGTGTATCTTTCAATCCGGACACTGGCAGAATTGTCCTCAGTGGGACAGAAACCAAATACCCAAAAAAAAAAAGACTCCATAGTAGCTGAATTTCTTGACATCACCGCGGCATAATATGATAACGTAAAATTCTTAAAAGTAAACTATAGTAGCTAAATGTTCCAATCCTTTTAATAAATTTTATTTATAATATGTTATCAGAGAAATTTCTTCACTGTAACGTTCTACATTTAGGACAAAACGAAACTATAAATACAACAGTTAGGAAAGGATTGCCTCAAGCCTCGGTACTGAGTCCAATTTTATACAACATTAAGGGTCGTATTCTAGAACTCTACTCAATGCTGAAGTCATGATTTGAGTATGGTTTAAAGCATACTCAAGTCCCTGCCATTAGGGTCGTATTTCCAGTGCTTGTGTTTCAATTGCAATCCTGACTTGAGCATTGAGTAGAGTTCTAGAATACGAACCTTATACTTTTGATTTAGAATGCTCTATTAAACAATGTAATGTCCTTCAGTACGCAGACGATTTACTTTTATATTCATTTGGACATTCTGTTGAAGAAATAAGTAAGCATCTATCTGAGGATTTAAAATGTTTAAAAAATTGGCTAGATAGAAACGTGTTAGATTTATCACCAACCAAAAGCAATGTCATTTTATTTTCTAGAAAACGTTCTCCGCCATTAGTAAATATATCTTATGGTAATACTCCTCTCGCACTGAAAGACCATATTAAATTCCTGGAAGTAATTCTGGACTCTAAACTTACAGGCATCCCTCATTATGAATATGTCACGATTAAGTGTATACAGCTTTTAAATATTTTAACCGGTGTTTGGTCCCAGCCCATCCAGTCACTATGAGACTCCTATAAAACGCCCTAATTAGAAGTGTCCTAGATTATGGAACCTTCCTCCTACATCCAGGTAATACTGCTGCCTTTGGAAAGTTAAACAATGTCCAGTCTAAAGCCTTAAGACTGATCACAGGCGTGAGGAGTTCTAGCCCAATTAATTGCTTACAGGTTAAATGTTGTGAACCACCCTCGTTTTTGAGAAGACAGTACCTTAGCGATAGATTCTTTTTGCGTTGTCTCCAACTAGAAAAAACGCATAACACATTACTTTCACAAAATACAACTATTAGACTCTGAAATTAACACTTCTACATATTGGGCCCCTAGAATATTCCTTGTTTAGTTCAAAGTTACCGAAAATTTAAAAATATCAACGCTCCTACTTACCAAATCTTCCTTTATATGAATGTTACAGTTCTCTTCACATAAACTTGCAAGTTGAATACGATATAGGAATTGAAACGAATGATCTTAATCAAAATGCTGAATTTATCTTTATTGTTAATAGTAAATGGGCTGATTGGCAATATATATTTACAGATGCATCCAAACATTCTGATGATAGTTGTGTAGGTTTGGTGTTTACCATTTTCAATATAAAGTGATTCAGAAGGTCAAACTTCCCCCGGAATCGACCGTTCATACGGGAGAATACTATGGCCTTTTTAAAGCTGTTGAATATATTCTTCTCGCCAAGCTTGAAAAGACTGTTGTATTTTGTGACTCAATGAGTTCACTGTCTCGCTTTCTATTTAAATGTCATAAACAATCCCCAATAATTTTTAACATCAGAGAGCTACTTTATCAATGCTTCATTAAAGGATATGAAGTTGTATTTGTCTGGATACCTGGTCATGTCGGTATTCGTGGAAATAAAAATAGCAGACCTACTGGCTAATTTAGCTATTCAAGATGGTAACATATTTCCTTACAATAATTATTGTCAAGATTTGGCTACTCTCCCGAAAGTGTATCTAAGTGAAGCATGGAATGAGTTCTGGGTCAATAATACTTCCAAAGTGAAGTTTTATCGATTGGTACAAGAGTACATTACTGATAAACCTTGGTTTACTAAGTTACTGTTTGATAAACGTAGCACCTCTGTTATTAGCAGACTTCGATTTGACCATGTTAATACTCCTGCGCAGTTATATAAGTTTAATATTGTCACAGATCCTTTATGGTCTTGTGGCGAGTATAGTGATCTTAATTATATCTTTTTTTGCTGTCCACAGTATGATCACTCTGAATTTTTTAACCAACTGTTGAATATCGCTGTAGGCTATTTCCTACATCCATTATTTGTTTATTACATAACATTGATCATAAAATATATAAAACATTAACCTTATTTATTAATAAAAATGATATCAATCTTTGATAGCATTAAGTTTATGTATTATTATAGTTTACAAAACCACATCCTTTTTCCTATTCCAAATTCGGGTCCGTTCTGTTTTTCCATTATTCTTGTTTCCCTAACTTTGATATTGGCTAATTGCTCTTCGCAAAGCCATGAAAAAAAAAAAATTGTTAAAACGCCATCTGTTAATACAATAGCTAACTACCAAGTTTTATTTTTACGAGATCTCGCTCACAATTACTCACAAGAAAGGAGCGCTAGGGTGGCATTTTTCTTTCTCACTCGCGCCAGTGCGGTACGGTAACAGCAACGCATTTGGATTTTGACGTGTGACGACGAAGAACTGCAACCAATTTTGGTTGCAGATTGACAGTGTATCAAAATAAAGACAATTGGTTATGAAAAAGTGATTGAAATGGCTGAAAGTAAAAGTGCGTTACTTGCGAAAACAGTGCAAAAACATGCCGGACGGGCGAAAGAAAAGGTATTTATCGTTTTATGTTACCTTACGTGTTGTGTGTTCTTGTGGGGATGGTGTTTTCAAGAACTTTGCCAACGAAGTGTCGTGTGATTGTGGGTTTTTTTGACAGGATTTGTGTCGCATTGGTTGGGTTATCTCAGTGGCGGCTGGCCGGCCGCAGCGAGATTTAAGTTTCACCTGTTGCTCGTGCAGGTGTAGTTTGTAATCCTCCGAAATGTTTACATTATTACGTATAAGCTCAGCTGACTTGCAACGGGTGTGTGCAGCTCATTATCACACACCGACGGCACGTTATCGTCTCCAGGGCAATACTGGTACCTATTTATAGGTCATACTAAATGAGATAAATCTGGCTAGTACATTCAATGATGTGTGAAAAATTTGAAACGGATTCATAATGTGTATAGCAGCATCTGCTTAGAATATTTAAAACAAACAAGATCATTTTATAACAAGACACATGGCAAAAGTGCTCTGAATTAAAAATAACACAGTAGCAACAGTGAGCTGCAAACAGGGACAGATGGACGACTGTGCTACTTTCGCAGAAATAATATTTTCTATTCTATTTTTATATGAAGTTCCTATACGGTGTGTTTTATACATGGATGTTATTAAATTAGGTACTGTCATTAGTCATGATAAATTTCTTACTGTTAATTTTATTAAAAACTACATTAAATTATATACCTAATCAGCATAAATTAGCAAATCTGTGAACTTGATTTGAATTAGAATCTTAAATTAATTTTGCTGTATCAACGTGTATTGCACAAAATTTAAATTGCAATTTTGAGGATTTTGGTATATAAATAGCGCAATAAAATTTTATACTTCAGTTTATTTTTTTTTAAAGAATGTTAATTGTATTTGTGTCACTTCATTCTACAATATATCCATCTTAGATAGATTATGTAAAGAAATCTGTAATATATACATCCAAATATATTTTATACCTGTCTGCAGATTTCAAACATACATGCCAATAAACGTAATGGGCTGTTGACCCATTCTGGCAAATTGCCCATTGCAAGTTTCTATGTTCCAACTATTTCAGTTCATAGACTCGGAATTTACTGATTAGTAAGTTTTTGACCTCCTTTTTACTTACTTTTTGTTAAAGTAAAATATAAACATTTTTTATAGGTATTTTATAAACAATCAAAGAATACCATAGAAATAGTTAATTGAAATCCAACAAACTTAGTTTTGGTAGATCTAAATATACATATACTCAACATATTGCATTAAATTATATTTTTATTTTATGAAAAATATCTCTTGGCTTGCTAGGAATTCACTATTTGGAAATATAAATCATAATTTAATAATAAATAAAAAAGTAAACTCCTTTGTAACACAAATCAGTTGTCATCTTAAAATTAAATAAATATATATTAGACAACATCACATATGTTGCTCTGATCCCAAAGTAAATAAGTAAAGCACTTGTGCTATAGAAATCGAAAACAACAACGGTACCACAAACAGCCTACCTGAGACAATATTGAAAAATTAGTTATTCTACATTGCCCCATCTGGAGAATGAACCTGGAACGTCAATGATGCCGACACCATGAAAACCTGTGTTCAAGCCACTTGATATTCAATAGAAATCAAAGATAAATATAAAGTACTTGCCACAGCCAGCTTGTTTGTAGCTGTTCTGTTTATTTCTCATGTATTTATTTATGGTTGCCATAAAGAATACTGAATTGAATGGAATGTATAAATTCTATAGTTCAATTGAAACAATTACTTCCAAAGTAATCAATAATTCATGTTACAAATTGGGAACACTATTTGACTGTGTGACAAACGTCAAAACGTCACACATATGCTGTGAGGTGTAGCCGTAAAATCGGTGATCACGACATTGTTGACGCTAGCGTGTTCAGTTGGCACCTTGGACTACTTGAGTTATATACAAGGTCATCTGAAATCTAAGGAACAGAGATAACCCTGTAAATAAATTATTTTTAATGTAGATTGATTCATTGCATGCAAAAATAAATAAATAATAACAATGTGCCAGACAACCACACCAATTACCTGGTCCCATACTAGGGATTGTAATATTAAGTACCAGAGCAACGCAATTCACTCCAGGACCCTACCCTGAGCACTCAGACCATACCCAATTTAGAAAAGTTCATTTCCAAAATTGGTCCTGTGAGAATCGAACCCGATACCTCCACATCCAGGTGCAAACCGTTGGGCCACTGAGGTCGCTAAAAATCTGTACATCTCATCAAAATTAGGACAGTTTTTACTTAAATTATTATTCAATTGACCATGCGCATTTGGTTACAGGAAACCAAATTTGGTAATAAGATAAGATCACTAGCTAAAATTTTCACATTTATAAATACATATATAAAACCTACCAGACTTTTCCATTGGCCAGCTTTTTTCAAACAAAGCTCGTTATACAATATAAACTAAAATGATACCATTCCTTGATAGACAAGTCTTCGTTGTCGCGTAAGCAAAAAATTGCTGCACACTCATTTTAAATTTTCGATTACCTGTCAATGAATAGCTAAAAAACGTATCTATCGTCACGATTGCTAACGTGGAGCATCTTCACGGCTATCGTGAATACCGTTATGATGAATTTACTACATAAAACCATGTATATGTGTAGTCTACTTGTCAGCAAAAAGCTATTCTTGTGTATGGCATTGCCATTCTATATTTTAAAATTAAACTATTATAATAAACTGTAAAATGTATAATACAAAGTGTACACCTACAAAACGCACAGTTATTATAGCTTCAGCTGTCGCCGAAGAATTGACGATTTGAATCTAAATGCCAATTTCCATGCTCCAGTTTTGACCCTAAATTTTGCATAGTAAACATTTCTAAAATACATCATGATTCTACGATATAACTATGTCTTTTATAAAACAATTTATTTATTTCAATGTTATCTATTTTACGTCTATTTTAACCATTTCATATAAATTACGTTATTAAAATTTTGGCATTAAGTATATTATATATAGTTTTTTGTTTAATACTTTTTTATGTAGTCACTCCCACCGCATAATAAATAAAATAACATAAACGCAACTACAATTACAAACATCACCACTAAAAATATACTCGACACGTGTTTCGCCTCTACGAGGCTTCCAGGAGTTGTTGATTGTTCGACACTCGGCCGAAGAAATGTGAACGTTTGTTAAGAGAATATGACATTAAAAGAGAGTTGCTCAACGTTTCATTACAATTATGTGCCTACACCCCTAGCCATTATTACAACATCTGAACTGCAGTAGCAGCAGCAGTAGCGCTCCTTGTAAAAGAGTTCGTCCAGGAAAGTACTGCAATCTTACCTATTTCTGCTGCCAGCAGTAATGTTAGCATTACTGCGTTCCTGTTTAGAAGGGTAAGTGTGCTGGTGAGATTACAGGCACGTGGGACTTGTCAACTTATGTCTCAGGGTGAAGGTCTCAGTGGCAGAGCCCGTCAGATTTTTGTGATTTTAAAGCTCTAAGTGGCACTGCGACTGTTATAGACAGGCGTGTAGCTGACCATCAGAAGCACGATATGTTCGTACTGTCACTTGATATTATAAAAAAAACTATCTTGTCAAATGAATTTTTATTCTACCGTATTTGTAATTTGGTATTACATGTCTCGTATAGGCTAAGTCGTAGACAGTTTATTTACTTGCCTTCCATCAGAATACGGAAACACGTGTTATAACACTGAAATAGAATACGCTCTTTTAACGAAACGAGCGCACGTTGCTTCCTATGTTTTCTTGTGGATATTATACCCAAACAGGCAAATACTGCAACAAGGCTTTAGCAACACTTTGCGTTAAAGATCTGCAACTTTTCCACTTTCGTTTGTGAAAATCTGATTTTGACATTCACGGAGCCGGAGATTATTATGGCTGCACAATTCGCTTTACCTCCTTTGGTTACATCACAACCGCATTATTATGGCGTCATCCCATTGAAGTCCTGGTTTGGTGATTGAGGATATCACAAGCGGAGTAGGAAATCTTGTCTGTACCAGTATAACTGCATATATAATAATGTGAGGACATTCTGTTGTTAAGTCAAGTCATTCATTCTCTCCTGCAAAATGATTTACTTCGTTTCTCATTGACATTATGAAGCCGTAACTTCTCATTAATGTCCAATTAGAGCTAACTTTATGTTTCCACTAAACAGCACTGGGAAGTATAAAACCTTTGATGCTAACTTAATCTTTGCCGTCGCCTACGTTTCTACTACTAGGGGGTAAAGTTTAGAATACCAAAACTTTCCTTAACTATACGTATGCGCTAGTCGATAGATGACAATGACAGTCACGCTGCTAACTGTGCAGTCGTCATGGGAACGCCCAAGAACGAAGCCTTAGTTCATGGTGTGTGTGTTACTGTAGTCTGCAACGTTTATATTTATACATGTTAGTACTTTTGCTGGGTCACTAACATTCATTATTATTTATGGAACTAAATTGTGGAGTGAAGTAGGACTTCTGAATTTCCAATTTTACAAATTCTACATCAAATATTGTTCCTATCTTTCATTGTAGCCAGTCACTTTGTAGCCTGCAATCAAAAATATGTGTCCTGGCAAATTCCCTTTAGGTCATAGTTTAGTTACTATGACCATGAAATGCCACCGATACCTTTATTAAGACGTAGACTGTCACTTGCTGATGTAGTGTAGTAATACTTGTAACTAATGTTTAAAGTCTTGTATCACCATAACTTTTACTTTAAAATTCAGTTTTAACCACAAAAGCGTAAGTATTTGTACAATTCCCGCGAAAGCAGCCATCCGTTTACATTTGTGATGCTAATCCACACCTACTGGGTCTGTTTGTTTGTCCAGATGACTTTCTATGCCCCCGATGGGAGGCGAAACTTGCGTAGACTACTTATATGGTAATTTAACCACTGTCTAGTGGACAATGTATACAGTTGACTAATCTTGTCAATACAGACAATGTCTTGTTTAGTTTAACACATCGCATTTACGAGTACTTAAGTGCTGAACAAGGTTGTGCTATTGCATGGTACAAACATGCACTTTCGGATATACGAGTACCTTCAGACTATTCTATTTAGTTAGCTAGCTACTTATAGTTGAAAGTGTACCACAGCTTGCGGACATTTGGCTAAAACTAAGTGAGTCTGAACACGTAATTTATAAACCCGAAGGTTGAAATTTGTTCAAGAACTGTAGTGCTTATTTATTTTACGACTATAATAAATTCACAATCGCTGCCATCTTGACGCTGCGTTTTTATGTACGTAATTGTTAGCAACCTATAGCTACTAAACTTCTGCGAAAATACTGTTATTTTCTTTTTTAATCATCATCACCTTTATCAACTTACTAATCATGAACAGTAGCAACCGGCATAGAACCACCTAACATTTCGTTCACAAATCAAGTTCATCTCACGCTTACTTTCTCGACAGGTGTTCATAGAAACAATAGTAATTTGGTTTTCCTTTACTTGCTCTATTCATCACGTCCTTATAAATATGATTATAGAGTGTAGTACGTAGTACAAAATCACACAGTTGTCTGAAGTTTTTTAAAAATAATGAAAAGTTTTATTTCTTTGCCACTCATTACATGTAATAAATTACACAACTTATGTACGTATATTGCAAGCATATAATGTAGTGTTCGTAAGTCGACGAAAGTAGTAATAAAACAACTAATTTGTCTAGCCAATTATAGGGTAAATAATAATTAATAGTTAAAGACCAGTGTCCAAATTCTTTTGCTAAAATGTAAAGTATCGATTACAACCGCACCTAAAACTTAACAAGAAGCCTAAAACTAGGACAAATCCGGGGAGAAAGTCGTACATGGACGGCCCTATACAAATTGCATCTTGCCAACCACATTCCTTAGTTCATCGACCCAGCTGACATCAGCAAAATCCAGTCTTGCCAATTTAAACATCACCTGCACGTGTAGGATTATCCTTGGAGGCACCCACGTTGTTATTTACTAGTGTAATGTGAACTGGTTACCCTTCCCACGTTTCACCCCCGATGTCGCCTTGCCAGTAATCGTTATCGAAATTATAATAATAAAAGATACATTTTTATATACGGTATTACGCTTAGGCATGTTTTTGTTATCAAAGCTTCAAAAGGATTGAAAATGTACAATTGATAATGAAAACATGTTAAGTAGAACACACATCCAAACTGCCCCCATGGGTTTACCAACGGTTACCATGCTGGTCTGCCACGCAGAGGTCGCGGGGTTGAATTCCGGGCCGGGAGCAATATTTGTATGACCTACATTTATTTTTCTCGTCAGTTTGGGTGAGGTTTGTGTCCGTTATTATTATTATTTAATTTTAATAATTATGTCATTTCTTCTGAATTACCGATTGAAATAAATTTCTGTAACATTTTGTCGCTCATAAAGGGTGCTGTCGTTAATATTCCAACCATGTCGAAATTTAACGATGCTATTTGTATTTCACTACGAAAATTTAATGTACTCAGGTTACACAATTAGCTTCGAAACTCATTTGATCCCACGCTACACCCACAAAAAATATTTTTGATTTGTATAAAACCGATTATGATAAGACAAGGAATAGGCTTTTATGATTGGCACTTATCTTTAAACTTGCCATACACATTGGAAAACTAATCGACTCTATGCCCTCTTTGTACCAAAATTGCTGGTTTAGGTTTTAATATGATTCAAATAGAAAACAACTGTGAATATAGGAAATGAAACCATTTTTGAGATCTTTATTTTTATATAATACCAAGTGACGGGACGAACAAGTCGTGTGCCTGGTGGTAAGCTACACGCCTGCCCATTACAGTTGCAGTGCCACTCAGGGCTTTAAATCGCAAAGATCTGAGGGGCACTGCTACTGCGCCCGTCACTCTAAGACATAAGTTGACAAGTCTCTTGTGCCTGTAGTTTCACAAGCACCATTAAAAACCGGAGCACAGTAATGCTCACATTACTGCTTGGCGGCAGAAATAGGTAAAGCGGCAGTACTTCCCTAGATTAACTCTATCACAAGGAGCTCTACTGCTACTAAAATCATAAATCTCTCTAAATCATGTATATTTATTTTTTGAAACAAACCAACGTTTCGGGCGTTTTACAGGTCCCATGGTCACAGGTACCAGTGTGACCATGTACAGGTACAGGTGGAGAAGTCGTAGCAAATCGACACTCGGCATATTATCTATTATTAGTTTCATCTTAACACTACGAAAGTCACATAAATAGTGTTAAGCAGTTTTGTTATTGTTGTACGGCAATAAATGTTGGTTTTTTCTTTTTTTCAAATCGAAGATATAATCCATTTACGTTTATTTGATTTTAACTCGGTTTCCAAATAGCTAAATTCAGAAAAACATCCTTAAAGAGATGACGCAGACTTCATGTCGGTTTATACAGTCTTGTACTAAGAATAATTTATTTACCTTACTTATCTGCTTGGTACATAATACATTTTTGTTTTACTTCCTCTTTGTACTTGTGGATTATATTTAATCTTAAAATTGGCTTACCTTGCCCTGCAAGTCGGTAAACTTGTTGAATGTTTTTTAGTAAATTGTGTCATTGTCACACATTTCAAAAACCATCTTGAAAAATATTTGTCTTTTATCTAATTTGGACGAATCGAAATCCAATTAGTCGATTTGATTGTATAATCTTGATTAAATAAGAAGTAACATTAAAAAACGTAAACACTCAGTATAATACTTATTACGTTGACATATTAAATCAATACGGCCACTATTTCTAAATTCCCTTACTACTTGCCAAGTTGCTAACGCCGGTTACAGTTCGTTGCACACTTTACTGCACACTGTACTTCTCGTTTTTTTCCTTTTTAATATTGCAACAAGTAACATATCATTAGGTGCGCTCTTGTTACAAATACCGTCTTTAAGTTTCTAGGCGGTTGCACAACCTTAGTACTTATCGACGTTAACGTGTTTCTTTTCAGTACAGACTTTTGCACTGTACCTTTCGCTTTTCAACAATTTTTTTCTTCACATGTACTACGACGGTGGAAATTTCTAATGTCGTAAGGAATATTTTGTCGTAAGGTCATTTTCCTTTACGACAAAATGTCCCTTACGACATTTCAAATTTCCACCATCGATATGGTGTCTATTTATTCGGTGGTTTGTGCTTAAAATATTTCACTGAATAACGAACTCACGTTACTTTACATTGCTGTAATTAAGATCACACACAAGTGTGAAACTAAATCGAAGCTACTGGTCGTGTCAGTGCCCCCCAATGTGATATTATGCTGACTTTTCCACAAGGGAATAAAATAGAATACTTATCCGAGCTCCTACACATAGTGGTTACACATAGGAAATGAAACTGTATCGTTACTCCAATTTTGACTTATTTTCGGATCTAAAGCACGTATATTTGTTTCGAACAAACATGTATAATAAAAATTAATATATAATACATTAAAATATACAGTTGTACAAATATATATAAATATATACATATATATATATGCTGTAAGCTGTTAAACATATAGAACGCAGTCTATTATTAATACGTTAAAAATGTATTCTATTTCGTCCGTTATTTAGAGAGTGCTCGGATCACCACGACATACTTTAGGTGGTTAGCTATTCATATACACAATTTCAATAACTACGTAATGACTGGGAAGTTTTGCTTTTTGTGACCGTGAACAACAGTAAATGCGATATTTTATTTGGTATCATTGTTATTAAAATTGGCAGACATATGCAATAAATTTAAAAGCCCTGCCTACAATATTGCGTGTTTTATGCGTAAACACGTGTCGATATTAAACCACATAACATTACTAAAAAAAGTTCTAAAACTGTAGTTTTTTTAATTTATTAGAATAAATGTAACAAACTGCTACTAACATTCGCTTTTAAAAAGACACGTTTTTAAAAAGTAAAAATGAGACATTCACACGGTTTAATAACTGCGGCGGCACACGGCGCGAATTCCTTTCCGATTGGCGGACGGGCGTGTTTTTGTGGCCACGCACTTTCTTCTCTCTCGTAGGTACTTTCTCGTCTTGGGAACGTTGCCCACATATAAAACAGACAGGTTTTGAAGAAATCTTTTATCTACCTCTTGAAGTAAAATCCCGTTTTTTTAACACTACAAAACGGTAGGAGATCGTTACGTACACTGAACTATGAAATAATATGTGCAATGCTTCAAGTATTTTGACAAATTGCAATAGGCAATTGCATCTACACCGTGCCATAATTCATTTATGGAATTGATACAGGAGATACGCCGCTTTATGACAACATTCCGCAAGGAATACTTAGTGTATGTGGCTCTTTTCTTGTGAGGTTATCCCGAAAATTTATGATAGCAAATGAACCACATTTCAAAGCACGTTGACTTTTCCCATTTGTTTCATACAATTGTCTTCCAGTAATACTTTATCTTAACGCACTCGCACACACTCAACATATCCCCGCACTAGGGAAACCATGTGTCGCGGGTGCCATGGACAAACACATAGACAACCACAAATTACACCCAAACACACGAGAGAAATAAATGTAGGCCCTACAAATATTTCTCCCGGCCCGGGAATCGAACCTGGGACCTCTGCGTGACACTCCAGCATGATAACCGTTCAGCCACGGAGACAGAGAAATCTTAGACCTCGTTACTTGACACGTCATTATGTTCTTTACAATGTGTAATATTGTATTTTTTTTCCCTTTTCAGGTACGTGCAACCCAGAAACGTAGGAAAGACAAAAAAGAAAATCTATTATCCTGCTAAGTATTTCAATGGGTAATTTTATCTTCATCCAATATTATTCGTCATTCCTGTAACACTTACTTACTCTTTAATCGCAATATCTGTCTGTTTTGTGGCGCCCTCCTTCGATACAATAATTTTAACTTAAAGCAGGTGACTCCAAGTTTTCCACTATATCTTATTTATTCCGCTGTACGTCCGCATATATCATTATACCTCGTCTCCCGTTATCTGATAAGATTGACGTGACATCTCAATGATGGAGCTATCCTACAAGGTTATACAGTCATATTGTTCCATTGCTTGTCAGTATATATAGTAGTTAAAATGATTATAATGAAGCCGTTTCCTACGTAGACAAACACTGCAAAGTTCTTGCATCTTCTTCATGAAGTTCTTGACTGTAGACGTACTTTGAAGCGTTTATGTAATAATGTTAGGTACATTATTTTAATGTCAAACAGCACAAAACGTTCAAAGTGTATTTTTTGCCCAAAAATCGTATATTTTAATTAGCAATTTATTATATTGTTTCTATACACATCTTTAATATGTCTGAGATTTGCAAACGCAAAACCTACTCCCCCTGAACGTCTCGCGTGATTTAGATTTCACAATACATTTCTCGTTTTGCGAGAACTGCGTGGAATAATGTGGTTAAAACAAAACGTCAACAAGCCCACATTGCCCTATTAAGTATACCAGATAACATATCTGACTGTATATCGACACACGCTATTGTATTGGATTCAATGTTGCGATCAAATTTTCTTTGTCCTTTATCGATGTCATAATGTTTCGCATTGTTCTTTTAGTTTCCGTACTGGTTGATGGTTGCACATATCTGGTTGAGCAGAAATCTTTATTTAAGATCCGTTAACGTTACTTTGAATATCACTTCGTGTAAAATTCTTTAATTGTTGCTATAGTAGGCGAGTTAAATTCAATACTAAGTTTAATTTCGATCGTTATGGCAAAACAATTTACGTAATTAAATTTTCCTCCTACAGTTTCTAATTTATTTTACTTGTCCAAATTCGTATAAATCTGGTATATTCTTCTATCATTCTAGAGGATTCACTACTCTAAAATGACATCAACCACTTTTATATGGCAAAACAACAACTGTTTATGGAGAGGCACCAACTCCCAATTAACGAAGGGGTCAATAACCAAGGCCAATGCTTAACAAGAAGAATCTAAGCGTTGAAGTAAAATTAAGCTTAGTCTTCTGCCCTTGGAGTTTTCCTGTGTTGGAACAATTTTGTAAGAATCAGTTCTTCAATCAAACATAAAACGTCATATTCCACGAGTTCACTTTACATTATAGTGATCAATGCGTGTATATTAATTCTGATGGTTATGTGTAATACTCATTCAAGATCATAACATCCTTGTGAGGCTTCAACGTGTCTTGCAAATGAAACTTCTTAATAAAACGCGTTTTACGGAAATCTTCGCCTTTGCGCCTTTTATAGCGCAAGTTATTTCAAGATTGAGTGGATTCACATAAGCGTAACGGTAAAATAAGGTCTTTACATTTATTAAAAAGAAGCGTAAGATAGTGTCCTCAAGGGTTGGAACTTAAATATTGTCAATGCTTAATAAATTAAAATAATAAAATCGAAGTCCAGAATCACGAATAAATTAACTTCGGGTAGTTACGTCATTGATATCTCAAACACCCAATAATCTTTCACTGGGCGTTTTACGTCTTTAAAATGGATACCGACATTAAAAATTTTTACGCTGTTCATCAAATCTAACCTACCACAGTCGCAACGATGAGGCCATTTCACTATGTAGTGAATATAAATTACTTTTTACTCAGTAATATGCTATGCGTACTTTTATCATATTTCACACGTCGTGGTAATTTTTATAGCAGTATTATCTTTACTGCGTCTTGTGTTTCTAATATTTTCTTTCAGCTTTGTTTATTCTGAAATTTGGAATTATTTGTGGTTGCACGTTACTAATGATAGTCATTCTTATCTACATTACGAATAGCAGACTTTAGCAATATTTTATAGGTAATTAGCGTTTTGATAATAGAATTGCATAATCATTTTCAACAATTTCTACCTTTTTGCTAACCCTTTATACGAATTAATATGATGTTCTAAACCAGATACCATTATTTCTAATCTGCTCAAACTATAAATCGTGTTATTCAGAATTCGTCACATATTGCCAAATATGAAGCGACCAACGGCGAGTTATCTCCCTTGCATCCTAATAAAGAGATCACGATTGGACAACTTACGAAAAAGGACATTCAAGTTAGCTGGCGTCTGCTAACGACATATTACGCAGCTGTTAAAATTTGGCATTTTTACTTAATGCTTTTTCTTCAAATTCGATTGCAATTTTCTTATTCAATTAACTATTTTTTTTTTCATGGTTGGCAATCACTGCTAAGAGACCAGCAACCGTAACGAATTTAATGATGGTAACATAAGTTTCATTACTTTGCATTTATTTTGTACGTTCTCCGAGCACTTCAATAGTCACCTACGTGTGTGGTGGGTAGGTGCCCCGCGTTACAGTTACATTAATCTGAGCGAATTCATGGATTGTTAACCCTTTCATTGACAGTACTTAAATAGTACCGCACACAAAAATGTCAGTACTTTTCTTGCCGTAGTGCTTATATTGATTCGATATATAATGTAGAAGCAGTAGAGCTCCTTGTGAAAGATTTCATCCAGGGAAATACTGCTACTGCGAGCATTACTGCGTTCCGGTTTTGAAGGGTAAGGGTGCTGGTAAAATTGCACGCACAGGGGACTTTTCAAGTTATGTCTCACTATGACGGGGGCAGTGACAGTGGCTCAGATCTTTGGATTTAAAGCTCTGAGTGGCACTGCAACTGACGTCGCACGACTTATTCGTCCCATCACTTAGTACCATAAAAAAGGTCATTGTACATAAGTATACATTGAATTTTGTCAGTACGTCGTTGATATTCTCTATAGAAAGGGAGTAGGTGGCAACTTATCCTATAGGTGAAAACCATCATCCATCTTCAGACTAATATACCATTCTTCTAACTTCGAACCGAAGTTCAAGTGGTTTTCATATATCACGTTAATGGATCTCCTAATAGCTTTGTTTATTTACCACTATGTACTGGCCTTGTGATGTTCGGAAGAATCAATTAACCTTGCACCTTATTGTATTTCTTGATACAAATTATAATGGGTCATCCGTCATCCGGAAGCGCTTTCGTGACGTATCGAGTTCATCATCAACGGAATTACGTAAGGACAGCGCAGACGCCGCTTATATCCGTCCTATGATACATTCGTCGACGTACCAGCTGAAACGTTTCAGCTGAAATAAGTCTAATTGCTTTAGTCGCAAGATTCAACGTAGCACCAATTGTTTTAATGCGTTACTACGCTTTGGATCGCGATGTAGTATGGACGCGGGCCAGGCCGGGCCATGATGTGACTATTCCCGTCTGGTTAGCTGGATACCGTGTCCGTTTGCCTGCTAACTTCTTTTTGGCACACGTCTTTCAATTCTGGCGTCTTTTTCATTGTAGGGCATTGGAAGAAAGTTTGTTTAAAATTCTAATTCACTAGTATACTTCTGGTCTATTGGAATCCCATCATTTAAGTCACTTATTTCTTAAAGTGTATATTGTATCACAAATGCATTGGAAATATTACTAAAGACACTAAAATCACCAACAGCAACAATCGAAAGTTTAAAAATTAATTCGCATCAATTAAAAACATTATTATAACATCTGCCATGCACTCAACGAATGATATTCGTCAATAGTCAATGTTCAATCTGCATCCAATTTATATTAATGAGTGCTCGTCATAACATTAGTATTTGGCGTCCTTATAACGTTCAGTATGTATATTCGGCATACTTTATTATGGCGTATTTGGCAATCGACGTCCGGTTTATATTAAGCAACTTCCATCATTTTTGTTGTTATTGTGTTTTATATAATAAATCATCCACCCGCAAAATAGGCGCTACGGCAATGATTGCAATCATTGCCAATCAGCTCCTGCACCCTACACAGTACACTTATGACGCCGATTAATTTTATTAGTTTTAATAAAAATCAAATAAATTTAAATAGCAAATGCATATAACTGCAGCGTACTTCGTTTATCAAATCTAGAAAATAAAATAAATAAATACCTGCATGCTTCTCATTAAAAACAAATTTGTACAGGAAAATCTCACAGTCGTTGTAACACCTGTGGTGTGGTACTTTTTCTCATTTGACAATTTAATTGAAAAATTTCGATGTCCCTTTTAATTGACTCCAAATATCTGTTGTGCACAAACTATCAATGATCGAGTTACGACCAATAAACTACGGCGTCCGATCCTGTTACTAGTAACCAGCATGTAGCCTTTTAATGGCTGAGACGCCATTAAAGGCCGGTGCTCTCGGCCTTTCTCGAGATAAACACGTTTATTGATATTGCTATTAGGGAGCGACAAAAACTACAGGTCCATTACAAGAATTGTGGCGATAGCTATAAAGCCTTATAGGCCGTGTGAGCCCATAAAGCTTACAGCGTAAATGTCGAGTACTTTTTTGAAGTTCGGTTGTATTTGTTAAGTTTTTATTCCTGAATAATGTGTGTTTTTTCTTTTTGTAAGTATGGTATAACAGGCTGTTGCAGTTGCAACTATACATCCAGGCACCTGTTTTGCGTGTGGTAGGTGCAGGGTCCTACTCGTACCCGAGCTCCTCCAAAAATCTCGGCACCTCCTGAGTTTGTCGCAGACTTCGGCACTCCAAGGTATTTCGCCGTGTAGTTGGTCACGCCAGAGCATTGCAGTAGGATTTTTGCGACGGTTTCCTCTCCCTCCAGGGTTGTCCGTGATACCAGTTTAAAAAAGGTGTTTATTATATGGACCCGTCAGAGCTTGGTAGTAAGTAAAAAAATGTTTATTTAAAAATGTTTTTATGCGATTCCGAGTAACGTAATTAGTGATGATTATTATCTCTTAAAATATTATTACTTGTCATCACCCTGCGAACGCAACGAAAAAGACAACAGTATTAAAACAACAATATGATCCAGATGGTGATTTGAAAGTTTTTAAATAGCTAGATATTATCGAATCTGAAGTTAAAGTGGTGCGATAAATATATTATGTCCATCTATTCTGTGGTTTTGTGAGGTTTTACAGAGACCGCGACCACATATACTTTGGGCCACAAACCTCGTTCAAAATCAACATCGACCTGATCTAACCGAACGGGTTTGCTATACAACACTTGTACGAACGTCGCATGGTTTTCCAATGCATTCTACTTGTGGAATGCACGCTTCGATAAGTTTTTGGAATTATGCGTCCGATCACTTTGTTTGGGTAACGATTGGATAGAATTGGATTTCATTTATTTTTTACGCTCATGAGTTCTGGTATTTAATCCCTAAACTTTCTATATAGTTCAAATTTTGAGACAGTAATAAAAATTCGTAAAATGTTTTGTAAAAATATTACTTTCTCTATTTTGCTTTGACTCATATAAGATCACAACAGAATACTCACGTTTAGTTTAATTCTTCCACGCCTATTTCATGTCATTATGAGATACGTTTACTGCGAACATCATTCGCCCTAGTTGCAAGACTTATTGCATTATTTACTGACCATTACTAAGTTATAGGTGGTGCGTTGTTAAATCTTACCAATATTTCTCGTCAGCTAGACGATGTTTATGTCTTTAATAGTTTCAATGTGCACTTATAGTTTGCAGTAGCCGATTTCATAGGTTAACCATTATTTTATGAGTTATGTTGTCACCATCTGATACATACTTTTTCTTCAAGGGTTCATGTAATAACACAAGTTTAAACATTTGACACAGATCTTCAGAATTCAGAAATAAACAAATGAAGCTAGCTCTTGACCTCGTTTCTTTTTCGCTGCGTGACTAATGTTATAGGACTGTCCAAGATTAAATTTATTGTGAATACGTAGAAATAAAAGCTCCAGATATTGAAAATATTTCAAGTACTTTTTTGTCTATCCTTATTTTATTTAGAATAAGTACACAGATTAAGACGGAATGTAGCAAAGTCCAGTCTAAACAAATAAAATGTATTCGGTCAATTATTAATTGTATTGACCTTTATTTGTAATAAGTTTCATGTCCTTCAATTTGTCTTCTCTTCATCAAGGCCAATGAGTCGTTCGCACCTTAACCTGAGTCTACGATCGTTTTATTAGACTTCTTTATTTATCAAATGTTTACACAGTGCCTGTAATTCTCCTCAACTTCTCTAAATAACATAATTTTATCTTTCTTTTGAAGAAGTTATAAACTATCTGAGTGATAGCCCAAATAACTGCTCGGCGTGTCGACCTTGATTTCATTTTCGATGGACCAAATAGCTCCGGAATCGCCTCGCTCATTAAATCGAACTTTTGTGACATAATCTAACCGAAAAACAATGGATTTCATCATTTAAATCAATATTATATTTCTTATTATTCTAGGGATAAATCTATAATACAAAAATGTGTATATAGGAAACTCAAAGTTTATACAACACTTGTGCGTTGTATAAACTTTGAGATTAATCTGTCTTAAAACATTCACAACTCTTACTATGAATTTTGTTCCTGTAATTTTGAAAAATTACAGCAAAATAGTAGCGCCATACTACAATGAAATTTTATTGTATTACCTTATCTGGATGATTTACCTGAAACTTACCTGTTCTTTGTGAATGTAAACAAACCTCACGTGACCGATTAGTCGTCAATTGATTGTAGTTTAATCATACAAGTGTCGTTGACTCGTCCATTGCTGTCGTAATTTTGTACTGCAATTAGTGTTAATTGTCTGATTGTTTATTCATATACTCCAGTGATTTGGTTTTGGAATTTTTTGGGTCTGCTAGAGATTTCCATTGTCTGTTATACAATTTCTACTGGTTTCTTTTTCAAATTAGACCCGTTTTCTTCGTATCGTAATACATGATATGAATTAAACGGAAGGACATTATTGTTCTATTAAAATATCAGTATTTTATCCTGTAATTTGTTCGCATGAGACGTATTGCTATTATTCGGATTTTAGGAGTTCACAGTCGAATTACTAATATAATTATACAATAATGATGAATATTTAAATGCCATTTTACGCTTACATCATTTTATTTACCCGTTCGCTCTTTCAATGTTTCAAGCTTAATCCCAAACTAAAACTGGTTCATACTCCGCATCTATAGATGTTTGTATCGCTCAGATTTTGCAACGAGCCTGCAAGTGGAATGCGGCAAGTGAATGTCGAGTCTCGAGGCATCCCTACCTAGGACGCAGTAAACACTTGCACAGTAGGAAATTAGTAAGATTTCAAAAAGATTAGAGCAAAATCCAAAATCCAAATAGTAAAGTCCTAAAAATAATTACTAACAATGTTATGACGAAATTAGTATAATTTATTATCAAATAAATATTTTTTAAGTTATTTTCTATCATTATTATCAAATTTGTCTCCATTTCTTGTTAGGTGATATACTACTAACTGCCTACACATCTTCATGCGACTGTAACTTTTAACTGTAAAAAATATATTTGGGTCGCACTCCATGTTAATGTACTGTGTTACAGTGTACTGGCAAATGCCACAAAGTCAAACGTGATACCGCCTACAAAGCTGTGGCGAAATTGTTTTAGGCTTTACGACCTTATCCGACCTTATCTTGCTCCTCAGACGCTTACTTGTACGACATTATAGTTACAAACCTTAAAGAGATTAATTCACTTACACCTTTAATTAAACCCACGGTAATTAATGTATTATAATTGTGAAAATGAGAGGCTTTTGTTCATTATTATAATACATTCCAAATACAGTAGACAATTTTTCGTTTAAAGACTTTTTCGATGCTAAGTGTTCAACTATCGAAATTCCATTTGAAATGCGATGTAGGAGTATAACGAGAAAGTATCGAAAGTGAAATGTGTTGAACCATTTATGGCAGACGTAGGACAGCACTTTTCTAAGTGACCCCGAGCAAAATCATGCTTAGCTGAATACAAACATATACGGATAGGGTAAGCTTAAGATACTGTATGATATGATGACCAAAGAAACTAAATATTTATTGTAAACCAAACGTCCTTACGATACCCCGCCTATTAGCACAGTTAATTTCATTTATAAACATTGTCTTACATCTTTTATTTGCTATTAAATTTTCATTGCCCGTAGTCATGTTGTACGTTTTAAAGTACAAATCATCCAATTAAAATAATTTGTCTTCACCTGTTAAAACATTAACCTTTGTACGCCGCTAGCTCGATTTCGTAATACTCAGCAATTTTGTCTTATTTAAATTTCTATTGTACTATAACTTCTTAATGTCAAATTACAGTATTTGTAAACGCTATCGTTATTCGCGCCCTTGTAATACATATTTGATCTAAACTTATGCGAAGGTTCACTGTTATAACTTATTATGCATTGTCGTCAACTTCAAGGTGGAATTCTCGAATCATTTGACACTTCATATCAATGTGCAAATTTGTTCTACGTAATTAATTTATATAATGTTACTATGTTGCATACGTTTACTTTGTTCAGATTTTTATTGATTCCAGAAGAAATCCAACCAGTGACTGATTGAACATCCAATCAGTCACTGGTTGGATTTCTTCTAGAATTATCATCTTATTTGTACGCCGTGTCAAGTTCCTAATTGCCAGCATTAATACGAAAGTCTGTTTTAACTTGTCCGACAACTGTCTCCCGTCCCTTTCTTTCGAAAGCATTATCTATATGTTTGTCTTGTGTGTCTCTCACTCAGTCCACCTGTTCCGCGACACAGATCTTCCGTCCATTGCTTTCTATTTTTGCTCTGTGTGTGTTAAATACATTACTGTGTTCTTTTTCGCTCTCATCAATTGATAGGTGATAGTTCGAAAGCCATCTCAAAGTTGCTTATTATGCTCACTGGTAGCCAGCAAATTCTCTTAATTTATTATGAGCTTTGACAGATAGTCAGCATGAACAAAAGTGACACTGCAATTTTGCACTGTAAAGTTTTAAAACGGTATCTCTTGTGTCAATGTTATAATTTCCGAGCATTCTATATAGTTCTATAACGAGTTATCAATGCCTACTAACATTTTATTATTCAAACCCTGTACAAATTTTGTGTAAATAATTTTAATCTTTTGGAGATACAAAAAAAAAATCATGTTACAAAAGAAATATTTATTTCACATTTTAAAATAAGTAATAATTAATTTTTTAACATGTGCAAAACTCTTGATTGAAAATATTGCCATTGGACATTATACGTTTTTTTAAGCGTCTAAACAAATTGTTGCTCCATGGCCTCTCGTATAAAAGATTGTTGCCACAATTTTTATGCCCACACTGCGCCCACGTCTGACCTTGCTGTGAGGGCTTTTCGTCTGGAAACACCCAAACCGTTGATTGACGATTAGTTGATGTGTCATACTGATGGACTTAAGTCTTATCTTTAATTATAGTATGAATGAACCGCAGAAGTGTCAGTTTTCGAATTTTACAATAATTTCGTGGTGCCGGCCCAGTCACCAAAACCTATTTTTATTTAGGAATCAGTGAATGAATCCAACGCTAACAAAGCTTACTGGCGTGAAGCTGATGATGTAACATGCCGCTGATGAAATCTCAATAGGCTCTTACTTTTTTGTAGATATTATTTGTAATTTTGGGTCGTTTTTTTTTCATCGATCTATATTTTCATTCTATATAAAAAGGCCGGCTGCTTCTCTCGTCATTATTTCAAAGAATACTTTAACTACTATAAGCACGGTGCGAGGTCAACAAGCCTAATACTAATGTCTTTACACTCACTTTCATTTCAACCAACTTTAAAATCGTATACCACATTATACGAAAATGCACTCGTTCGTATTCAATTTTACCATGGGAATTGGAATTTGAAATAAATAATGTTTAGGAAATGAAACTATTTTTCCGGATTTAAATCGCGTATATTTGTTTTTTTCAAACAAACCGACGTTTCGGGCCCTTTACAGGTCCCATGGTCACGGTTGACTGAGGTGGTACAGTCTTCAACCAGTTATGTCTAATATTAATGCAAAACAAAAAAAAATAAATCTGACGTATTCATGACCACGGTCGCGTTACCTTTATCTGCACGGAGGATGACTAATTCAGGATCTGCGCGTAAGGTCTTCAGCGCGTTATATTCATCTCGAGTAAGATTCGGTCTGGGCTGTTTATTTGAACGCAATATTGACGAAACATCTTGGCGTATTGCCTCCAAATCTTCCTTTCTCATGTTGTTTTTAACTAGACAATCCTTAACGTTACAAATAATTTCTTCGTATGGAACACGACGAGGAGCCACTGCGTAATTCAAACGTGAGAGGTGTTACAGACAAGATCGGAAGAGTCCTCAGGCGTGCATCTATCAAGACCTATTTCAAGCCCCTGAAGAAGATTTCTCAGTTCCTGAGACCCGTGAAATGTAACATCCCCTTACAGGATGCAGGAGTTTACAAGCTTGACTGTGAGTGCGGTGTCTCTTACATTGGACAAATAAAGCGAAGTATTTGTACCCGCGTCAAAGAACATATAGCTGATGTCAAACACCGTCGCGTAAACAAATCTGCTGCAGTCTGCGAGCATGTCATGGATAAACCTACACATTCAATGAAGTTTGACAAACTCTAGGTCCTTGCAAAAGAAGTCCGTTATCTACCCAGGATGCTGCGAGAGGCCATTGAAATTAAAAAACATCCTAATTTCAACAGGGAAGATGGTTTCTCCGTACCACCAGTTTGGGATCCAGTATTTCCTCTAATGAAAAATCCCAAACAGGCATAAGACTGCAGTACTAATTAATATGTTTTTAGTTTATTCTAATTTCTATTAATAATTAATAATAAACTAAACTTAATAAAAATTCATTCAGTAAAATAATTTGTAAAACTTAATGTAGCGTAAATTGGAATGTTTTCTTTGTAAAATTAAAAATAAGGTATTTAATTAATAACTATTGTAACTATAGTGAAAAAATAGGGTGGTTTGCATTAATATTAGACATAACTGGTTGTAGACTGTACCACCTCAGTCAACCGTGACCATGGGACCTGTAAAGGGCCTGAAACGTCGGTTTGTTTGAAAAAACAAATATACGCGATTTAAATCCGGAAAAATAGTTTCATTTCCCATGTGTAACAATCGCGAAAACCTAAGAAATCGATATAAATAATGTTGTTATAATTATTTTATAGCTCAATTGAGCTCCTTTTCTAACAGTTAGTTATCTCAAAACAAAACTCTAGTTGTCTGTATCTTAATAAAATTTACGTAACAATCAGGTGATTCAAGTCTTAACACAAGTTTATGGCCATTGTGCTACATGTTGACGTTTTCACTACAAATTTTCGCACGTTCGAAACCATTGTTCTATTTTTTCTGCCATTTAATGTATTATGATCACTTTCGATAGTTTAGTTGCATGCCACTTTTAATTATTTATCTCACATAATATCTTTTAGCAAGGACGGGCCTTTGCTTACAACAAAAACCCAAAATGTACTACAGACACTCTACATAATATGGCTAACATGCAACATAAACATTGTGCATATAAAACAAAGTTCACGCTCGAAATGGTCTCCTGCTTTGTATGCTTTTTGACTAGCCAGTATTCGTGTTTTACGTTAGCACGTGTTGGTTAGCAGTGGTATACAGCATTAAATAAAGCGTGCTTTATTATTTACTGATTGCTTATAATCGACTCCATTGCCAATGCTCTATACATAATTATATCCGCTGGTTGGACATGTACCACCAGGAGGTCGCATCGAGAGGAGCATGTAGATAGCAGTGGCGAGGCGTTCATATAACTTGATTCTCATTAGCTTGCCTAAAATTTTCCACGTATGCCTAACATTGACTTACAAGTCAATGATGCCTAATGTACGAGACAGCGCGCATACCCCACTACTTAAAAACTTTACTCAAAATATTCATTAATAAACGTGTAGTAATTAAGCTGTCCTTGATAATACGGAGCTTCCCGATGGATCTTATGGATGGATGGATGGAACATATCACAGCCCGAGTTAACCGGTAATTTTTCGGCTTTCATTTCATTTATAAAACCAACGCGCATACATCAAAATTCGCGCACCCATTCGCAAAAGTCCGCTATCATACATTGGCAGAAATGGCTCGCCCCGGTAACCCGCTAATATGTTTCATAAGAAAGATTGTTACCAAGTTTAAACCTTTTTTTGACTATTATACGAATTTTATAATAACATTAATTAAAAAACGTCTGTTAGTATTTTGTAAACGTTGAACAATAAATAGCTTTACAAAAATGTTTGGTTTCAATTAAAAAGTAAAGTGGCAACAATTGCATTCACTTGTCGCGATTGGTCGCGATTCTCGCGATATGAAAGTTTGTTTACAAGTAATTAATTGTCAAAATAATGTAATAAAGTAATAAATTTTATATTTAGCGTTGTGGAACCAGTGAAATTAACTTTACTAGTGTCTTGTCTGCTAATAAGTGTCGTTTTAAGTTTCGCCAAGGCGTCTTTTGAAATATTTTTAACAGGTACCACATTTTTTGTTTTTCTGTATTTTTTATTTGTAAATGGCCCCTTTAGTCCAATTCGATTATTATTCTAAGCACGTCTTTTACGAAAAAAATTAGATTTGTTAAGGTAGGTGATTTTTTTTTAACCGGCTTTACTAACGAAAATTTTCACTCCTCGTCACTGGTAGATAGGATGTACACTGTACACTGTACCCAAATCACAAAGATTTAACAAAACTTTCTTGAACGTGTCAAAAATCTTGAACGTTACTGTTCGACGTATATTTTGTGCCATCGTCATAGAGACTTCCATTTGATTATGTGTTATGAGTTGCTATCGCTGACCTTGAAATTTGCACAGACCCCAAACTGGCGTCTGTCGGACTGAAGAACAAGTTCACCAATAGGACAGACTTGCGAATGCTTTTAAAGCTCTGAGTGGCACTGCAACTGTTATGGATAGCCGTGTTGCTTACCACCAGGCGCACGACTTGTTCGTTCCGTCGCTCGGTATTATTAAAAAATAACTTTCCGAGTGGACCATCCCATTTCACATCCTGCTTTGTATGCGGGATGAAGTATGAAGTCAAGGACGCTACTGAAAATTCAGTTCGTGTAACAAAACACAGAATCAAAAATAATTGATTTACCATCGACACACTTTTTTTTTATTAATTTTGTATTTTTCAGTAATTTGCACAGCTTTGATAATTATTTCCGTATTTGTTTCAAAAAAATGTTAACAACAACGAAACTCAGTAAGGTTGTTAAATGATCAGTGTAGGTACTCGTATATCTATTTATAATGCAGCATAGTATCAATTAACTTATTTGGAAAAACTTGTTTTAAGTTTATAAAATACTGTTTGATGTGTATGTAATTATATTAGTATTACATATAAATAATTAAAAGAATGAAAAAACGTGTATTAGTATTACATATAAATAAATAAAAAAATGAAAAAACGTAATATCCAAACCACAAATTGCTTTAAATTGGTTCCTCATATCCACCTCAACATCCAATAAAACTTTAACAGCCAAATCCTATTGTCAACAAAGAAAACTGATTGATTACGAGTAATAAGATTTAATAGCCTGTGACTAATAGAGTTTGCCTACCAAAGGCCGATTGTCACGGTCCCGCTCGATTCGTCAACCAGATCATTAACAAAAGGGTCTAGTACACGTACTATTATGTTTTTTTATGTCCTTCGTTGTCATTTTTACTATTAAAAGTAATCATAACTTGCTTTAAGTAACGTTAAGGGGAGATTGAGTTGCGGCAAGTTAAGCTCTAGTTATAAGGCTAAAAAAATCTGTCAATCATTGCAACATACAAATCAACGGAAACTATCCAGAAGTTTGTTATCACAGTTGCTCCAATACAAACAACGTTGCTGTTGATGTAACTAAATAAAATAAACATAAATACATTAACACGTATTTATAGTATTTTATGTTATTAATATTCGCTACTTTTTATACCTTGCCTTTTCAGACTTCACCGACCTGCTTTCTAAGCAGGTCAAACGATAGGCGGCGGATTTCAACACATAAATTCATTATAACGAGTAGATCACGACTAAATGATTCTATTAGCATTTCTGTAGTAATAATTCGCTGAAAATATAAAAGCTGATCGTAGAAACTTGTGCAATCGTTAGTTTAAACCATAAACTAAAAGAGTTTGATTGTGATTTTAAACGTATTACGTATTTGGTGCTGTTACAAAATGTTTGCGTTGTTGCTACGTTTACGTTCCTTTTTTTGTTAAAAAGACACCAACCGTATAACACTTTTAACCTTATGTAATGTGCCCAATAATTATATATTATGTGCCCATTAACCTTAGAACGCAGGTCATAAATATGTACAACATTCAAAATTTGTTTTACAAACCCCTTTCACATACATTTCGCCATACGTTCAAAATGTAAATGACCTCACTATAAACGCAAATTCAAGTCACGACCCAACGTAAGGTTCTACATTATTATTAAATGATTCACACTATAGAATTTATAATGAAATAAATAAACTTAATAATCAATAAATCATTGGCTGTACATCAATTAATGTTTTATAAAATAATTGTACCTCTCTGGTAAATTTTTTATTTTTTTATTTACTTAATTGAATAGAAAAATTGTTTCCAATTAGATTGTAAAGTGTCGAGACAAGCTTGACACTTAATTCAACTTTATGCCGTTTATGATAAGAACGGGTCCAAAGCGTCAGGCTTCATGTGCTCTTGATTGTTTAATGTTTAATACATAAAGTCAATTCAGCTATGAGCAAAAACAACAGAAGGCAAATGATAATGCTTTTGCAGAAAAAGGAAAAGAGAAAGCAAAAGTTTATAATTAATATATCAAAATAACAAGGTTAAGACTAACAGGTATTGGGAAATTTCTAACAAGAATGTGAGCGTGTTAAAGTTATTTTAAATGAAATTGCCGTGAAGCGTAACAAAAAAAAATGCATTGTTCATATACCTACAGATTAAGGAACCATATTACAAGTATTCTACTAGTTTTACTACTGTTTTATAACTGTCTCATAATGACTTATCTTTTCAAAATTTAAGCAATACAGTGGCGTGTTGCATATGTATACAATAGATGATCACCATATTTTTAAAACCAATTCTAAATTTCGTCATTTAATATTCAAGTAAATTGGTCGAGCGGCTTGTTGTATGGACTGATAATTACAATACCCGTGGTTCGATTCCACGAGCACTATTTTGTTTTAACGTTATATTTTTGACAGCATTGTTCCACTTTTTAATGTTAACGTTGACAAATCACAACATTTATGATTTGCTCACTAGAAATTGCCTAAGACCCACCTTAGGCAAGGGTAGATATTATAATAAAGCGTAGGGTGGGTATGGATACATTAACAAATCACGAAATCGCTCTGCAGTTTGCATACGATCGTGTCTTCTGTTCCACGTTTCGTTCCCATTTATCAATTCAGTTTTAATTACTTTCAAAGTTTTCTCTCTTGTTTTAATATGCCGCACTTAATGGAATTATTATAATTAGAAATTTTTGTTCTGTATGAACAAGACTTTTAGACATTCCTTTCACCAGAGGTTAAAAACAAAAAAATAACAATATTATATAGTTAATTAATATTTTATTTTTAATGTGACTCGAACCATGCTTGCCTCAACTTGCAAAGCAATCCTTATACCGGTAGGCCACTTATTATAGCTGGTTGAAATTTGTATTCTGTATTTTTGTAAGAATGATACGTTAAAGATAAAATTGGCTTAAAAACTTTCTTACAATGTCATTCACTAATGAGGCGACCTGGGAGTCATACCAAAATAATTTTTACGGCTCACAGGTTAAAGATTTAGTTTGTTTGACAATTTTCTCCACATTTTTCTGCTCAGAACCAAAAGGTCGACAAAGTCGGCTTGGGGGGTCAGGTATCTTGTATATGACTGTACATTATCATCGTTTATCCTATTACCTTGTCATCATACTAAACAAATAAAATTATACCTATCTTGGATTAACACTTATTATATATATATATATATATATATATATATATATATATATATATATATATATATATATATATATAATAAGGCACAACTTATCTCTCAATGGTGTTAGTAGAGACTAAACATGTACACCGCCGCCGCCAATGATTTTGCCCGGCTTAAAATCGGCCAGGCGAAGTTTGTTTTACTTTAATAACATAAAAAAATAAAATATTTCAGGTGTCGTCTCTATGAATAATAATTATACTGTTATTATTAGTCATTAGTTACTAGCATATTGTCCCAAAATAGATCAATATAAACATTCCGAAAGCGTTAGCTTATAAAAGTTAGATTGTACACAAAACCGTTGAATATGCGTACAAGTACAACGTTTTAGTATATTTAAAAAAATATGCCACGGCGAACCCACCGTTCTGCCTCCGACGATATTACGACCGGCGCACGTCTCTAGACAGACCGTTAGGGCTAGCACAACAGGGCGCGGCTTGCGCGACATAAAGTGCGAGATAAGGCTATTCTCGCATAGAGATCCCGCGCTTTATGTCGCTCTCGCGTTAGTCGCGCGCTGTCATGCTAGCCCTAGATGACTCTCCATTTGCCACGATAATTCGACTTTCGTTTTAATTCTCGACCAGGACGATTAAAATGATTTTTTTTCCATAAACTGATTTTATCTCTTTTAAAACTTTCTGGACTGAGTAATTTGTTTCTAATCCTAAAGCCTCATGATACTGAGTGACAATAATATTATAAAACATACACATATAACCAAATACCTCTCTATATAGTATAATAATATATATACGAACTTGTAAATAATAGTCTGCCGGCACAACGGTATAATGCAGTCACAATGCAGTTAGAGGGATTCACGTGACGGTCAGTAATTACGTTTCTAGCCACAGTCAATTTACATTACTCTATTATTCGTGTCTCCACTGGGATTGTGGAGCACGTGTTCATCATATATGCATAAAGATACAATAGCTACAAAGTGTATCAATCACACAAAAAATGTCAAGAGATCAACTAGCTACCTACTCTAACTGTCAACGCTGTAACACCGAACACTCCGCTTATAAGGGCATATGATTATCTGTGCGACTTAGCAAGGAATCCAGGGCAACTACAAAATTAGACTTTCGTATTTCATATGATTGATACTCTCTGCCAAATATATAGATGTGGGCCACGGCGCTATAACCTTATCTCACTAAACCCGGCTAGCTATAATCGATAAAATTTTAATTTGCTTGCAATATCATCTTGATCTTGTAAATAAATTTTAAAATGTGGCAAAACAATTATACTCCCAGTTTTAGTCATCTCTCTTATCGATATTCTTTCTGTGTAGTTACACTTATATTGGATCTCTTGGTTGTTGATACGGACGCTCTTACTTCTAGATAACACCTCCGACATCTGAAGTTTGAAAGTGCGACAGGTAACTTCTTTCAAGTTTCTCCTATTCCACATTGTGCCAACATTAAGAGTTTAGTTTGTTCCTTTTTAACCGACTTCAAAAAAGGAGGAAGTTCTCAATTCGACTGTATGCCTTTTTTGTATGTATGCTATGCGATAACTCCATTTGTGAACCGATTTTGATGATTTATTTTTTTTGTTGGAAAGAGGGTACCTCAGTTGTGCACAGAAAAAAAGGATTTCTATAAGAACGAGCAATTTCTCAAATTATTTGGTATCTCTGAAAAAATATTTATTAAAAGTAATAAAATATTGTCATTACAAAAATACTGCTTATCTTTTTCTAATACAATTTTATTCTTAACTTTATTCTAACTTTGAGACAAATACGTTCACTTCAAGATTTTATTTCATTTCTAATCAATTAATTGGACATTACTTACATCAAGAAATTTTTACCTCTTACATCAAATTTATATAATCTTAAATGAATTCAAAATTTCTTGGGTGTGTTTTAAGAAAATATATTCTTAAACAAAAAAAGAAGTAGTTTTCTATTCAGATTAATATTCTAAACTCTAGAGTATATTCTTAAAGCAACATTTCTTTGCGTTTTCATAGTCAATGCTGACGTGACATGTCGCCGAAGGCGCACGCAGTAACGATTACTTTTACTTGTGCTTGTAATCATAAAAATCATAACCAGTCATTTATCCAAAGAAACAATACGTAGTATCTCTAGTTTGTTAGAGTGTTATTTATAGTCATAATTGAAGAAATTTGGTTACAGCTTGAAATCAAACTACACTTGTGTAACAAGCAAAACTTTAACATGCAATTAGTTCCATCACGCCACTGCTAGATGGCATTAGTTGTACTCTGAAACGCGCTATCGTTTTGTTAACTTCAATAGTATAGTCATCTCATACATTTGGAATTGTTAGTGCTTTCTGCCGCTATAACATTTATACGGCACTGAATGGTCCTCAAGTATTTGAGAAGATTCTGTCCTATTTCTGCTACTTTAAGGTTTGGCGCTGAACTGTGTGCTGTCACGCTAGTGAGACATACTGTTGCGTCCATAACCCTGTAAATTTACCAATTTTGATATTAGATAACATAAATCTTCAGTCAAATAATTAAGTACCTCTCAATTTTTCATTCTTATTTTTTTCAAATCAAAATCGGACATTTCGAATAACAAATAAATATTTTGTTGAATCTAGAGTGGCTTTGTGACTTGAAGTAAATTAATGTGCTCTTGGACTAAATATTTCTGTCTTGTAACTAAAATACACTTTTGAGACGTTTTTTTTACTATTATCAAGTAATTATTCTCTAGCGTCTATAGGGAGAGGATCGTTATGTTGGATTTAATAAATTTGTCTTCATATAAAGAATTTTGTCTTCTTCTAAGTAATATGTTTTTACCGTGTGGTCCCATTTAAATTTGAAGAAAATATGTACCTCTAAGGGTGGCAAAGTAGGAGATGAACTGAAATGACTTTTGAGGCCGGATCTTTTAGTACTTTGTACTATACATATATATTGTGTGTGTGTATATATATATATATATATATATATATACACATATATAGGTTTGTAACATGGGGCCAATCAAATGTAGGCTTTGGAATCACGTGAACTTCGAGATCACCCTACTCGAAAATTAATACTAATAACAAAACAGTATATATATTGTTTGTAGGAATGTTAACCAAAGATTCAAATCTAAACATCTTATTTCACTATGATCCTGTTACTTTGTTTAGAACCATCTACTTGGTTTCGTAACATAAGTACTTGGACTTTTGTTATTTATATTTTTTTTAACACACACACTTATAGCCTAGGGAATCCCTAATTAAGAGAATGGACGTGTGTCCATGGCACCCGCGACACAGGGCATAGACCACAAATTACACCCAAACTCACAAGAAAAATATACGTAGAACATACAAATATGTCTCCTGGCTCGGAAATCGAACCCAGGACCTCTGCGTGGCAGACCAACATGGTGACCGTTCGACCGCAGAGGCAGTTATTTTGGTTTCAAAGCTTTTAGAGTAGAGGAAATCTGAAAATTTTGATCGGATGTTACTTTCAGCAAATAGTAGCTTTTTTGCCATGTTACTTTTCTTACAGATTTAAAGGTAATAAAGCTGGTTTATTAATTTCAGTTAATTTTTTTTCCATTAACTTTGAAATAATATATGCGTAAATCGTCTAACCTTTTAGCTCTGGGCTGTAGATATATTGGATTACATTGAAGACACTTTATCTGTTGTATATTATTTACTTTTAACAGGATGTAGTTTCACTTAGTATACTAATTTTACTCTTTTCGGAATGTAGTCAAACTTTTGTAGATTTTTTTAAAATGATGATTACCCAAAGAGTGTAAATCAAGATGACGGAAAATTAGCATAGGTTAATAGCTTAAAAATAAGCAGCTTGTTCCATATTCAGTTCCACACGCAGAATGTACGCACTGTTTGTTATCTAAATAAAATTGCTTAGATGAAGTTTCGATTCGTGGAAACACATATACTGTGTACAACACATTAATATGTTCCGTTATTTTTATAAAATTACTACATAAAAACTTGTCTTTGACCTTAGTGTTTCAGAATTACTATAAACTCGACAATACAACATTTTATTTTGCATGTGACCAGTTCAACTCTATGGATATGGAAATAAATGCAAATGACTTTCCTGTTCGGTCGTTTTCTTTCTAATAATCCCGGTTATGAAGATTTGTTTAGCACTCAATCAATTTCGAAAACTGTACGCCTTCTAGAAATTGACGTTAGTCATTCTGCATCATGTTAAGAAAAAATGCAACCAACGGGTGAAGTAATTATTTTTTTGTGGTAGAAGACACGGCCTTGTTATATCGTCCTTGTAAGGTTATAAAGTTGCACCCGCGTCGTTATTTATATTTTTAACCTTTATTGTTGGTGTTTGTTTACTACAACCTTGTTTTTGCTGTAGCTACTACAAAAAATAATCGTTTAGTTTGTTATTGTTTTACGTCGTTGTTTTGATTAAATTTGATGATGCTTTGTTCGTAGAATTACGATTGTATATTTGTGAAATTGCATTTCTAAATGTCAATCCAAATCGTGTTTACACAAATTGCGAATGACCTACTAACGCATAGATACTAAACAAGAGTAAAAATTATTTACGTAACACCAAACGGAGCTCGAGGGCTTACATAGTACTTATTTACAAAAATTATACGCAATTAATACTTCTACCAAGGTCAGTTAGAGCTCGTCATGGGTTTTTTCTATACAAGCTAATATTTAAAACGTCGTAAACGTACCTAATATCACGAGAAGAAAAACTTTTGTTTTCGTAAAGAATTGCCGTTACTTAATCTTAACTATTCAATCTTACATTTACAAAATCGATTCTTATTATTATACACTTCTAAATTGTTCGGACAACTTCAATTTCTTTTCTCTGCCTACACAAAATCCTTTGATATACTTCAACAACATATAAATCAACTTCCTATATCTGTATAGGAAAATACCTAACATGTTTACTGTTAAAATGTTACCTTTTACATCCATAAACCCATATACATATACATATATTGGTATGGAAACTGGCACCAAAGAAAGCTGTCATCTAGATACTCGTTTCATACCGGATCGTATAGTTTTCTTGCCAATACCATTTGCATATAGATGCTAAAATGAGAAATATGTGGTCGTAGAGATATCGCGTTTGTTTGAGTAAAATTATAAAATATTGTATCAAAAAAGCTTGCACACTCACTTATACTTCATACGTCTACTCTTTTCCCGTCGGAAAGGCTCTGTCTACGTCTAGTATTTATGTGCTCTGTGGTCTACGCCTTCCACTTGCTACGATTCTGATACACATCTTTCGCCTCATCAACACGGATCAATGCCCGCTTTGTTTTTGATAATTTCGTTTTGTAAACAATTTTATAATCTCAAACGCAAATAATATTTGACTTTGTTTATTTGTCTCAAATTTATGATAAAATGTGATTTATAGAAAGCGAAGTCATCTTTCCGGTAAAGAGGCTGCAACGTAGTTTATCAGGTACTGAAAATATTGCAGCAACTTAATCACGTTAAGTAATTGCCAACGGCAACGAACCCTACAAAGCGGATGGTAAACTTTACTAGTAAACATTGAAAAGGGAGAGTCGTGAAATCTTTACGTTTCAAAACCTACTGTGAAGTAGTAAGTACAAGTTGCTTAACATTAGCAGTACATTTAGTGCGCCATGGACAACCATTGTTGCACCTGACAATACAACCATCAATCAAGGCATTGAACCTTGCGGGACTTGTAATGGTAATACACTTTACATGTTCGGTTTCGCAGACGATTCTTTGCAAATTCTATGAATATTTAGTCTAGTGTTATGATTGATTTTTCAAGTTAGTATTTAGAGATCCTTCAAAACATGTATACGGTTAACGTTCAAGGTTAATGCTAATAGTATGGAAATTTGCTACTTTTACTATACACTTTTACTTTTGTTGATAAAGCTTTAACGCTACAAAGCATAAATGTAAAATGCAGAAAATCGACATTTTACAAAATTTTATCGAAATTTTATTGTTAACCGACTTAAAAAAAGAGGAGGTTCTCAATTCGAATGTGTTTTTTTATGTATGCTACGCGATAACTCCGGCTTTTGATGATTCTTTTTTGTCGGAAAGAGGGTACCTAAGTAGTGGTCCCATTTAAATTTGAAGAAAATATTCCACCTCTAAGCTTGGAAAACTTGGGGATGAATCCGGTTTCGCGCACTTTCTGGGAACTAATTGCAATAAAACTTGGCAAATAGATGTAATTCCACGAACTTTTGAGGTCGGCTTTTTAGTACTCTGTACTGAGATTATGTAGAAAAGTATTTCTTGATCATTTCGTTCTGACATCGGCGATCGCGACGCTATTGCTGTAAGCTATAGATAGTCCAAATACACGTGAAATAGCAAAGGTCGTTGAAAAAGATATAGATGATTATTATTTTGGCAGTGTTCCAAGTCGAACAGATTCCTCACAACCTGCGCCGACGATCTATCAAGTGGTCATTTGTTTCATTATTTGGATCAAAGATTTGATGGGTTCCATTATTTGGAACAAGAGACTCGAAAGTTTTTTAGAAATATATTTGCTAAATATTCGTACAGTCAAGAGCACGTCAAGCTTGACACTTTGTACTTTGGACCGTACTTATCGTAAGCGGCATAGAGTTGGATTTAATTCTTAAGTGTCAAGCTTGACGTGCTCTTGACCCTGTACAAAATTTTATCATAGCTAAATTAATATTTATTATTAACAACCGAGTTTACTTGAGAAGCTTGTGTATCTTAACTATGGTTGAAATAATACACAGGTTTGTGATGCCATAATTGTTTCAAATTTGATCAGTGATCTCTGTAGTATTATTTCTTGTACTGATTACGGGAAATATAATGAAACAAATTCATCACCATTAGTTTAAACACACATTAGAAGCTTTACAGATTAACAGAAATACTTTGTCTTGTGTAAAATATGTATTCTAACGTAGTCATAAGTAAAATACTAACAAAATGTGGATCTAGTTGTCTGAATAAATGAATTTTATTATTATTATTATTAGGTTTTTATGTATTTAAATTCTATATAATATTATATTTTTCCTCATAAGTTAACAATTTAAACAATTTCAGTTTAGGATCGCAACTTTTTGTTGGTAAAAAGAGAAAATTCTCAAGTCTACTACAGGAAAAGTACCAAAAGAAGTTTTGATGGAAAGGAAAACTTTGTAGTACAGACGGCAGGCAGCACATCAAGCTACACATTGATTGAATCTTGTCCCGTTGTACTGAAGGCGAAAATTGGAGCGAAAGTGTACAGCTTGATGTGCTGTTGATTGTACATACACTTTTATGTATGTTTATATGTATATGTAATAGCAAAATTAAAACAATCATTTACAAAAATTGTGTTTTTGTCCATTTTTCATAATAAAAACTTATTTTGCGGACAACTATACGTGAGAAATTAATTCTTGAAGTCAGTACCAAAATCTTAGTAAAAGTCGGTTAAGAAAATTTAACAACTAACCAATGTTATTTGCCCTGAAACAAAAAGTTCATGCATGGTCATTTAGACATTGCAAATCTACTGTTACCTGCGGTTACACTTGTATCCTGCTAGAAATACCTGACTTAGTTGTGCAACTCGACTGTCGGTCACGTTCGGTTTCCCATTTAACGTTATTTGCTATTTGTGTAACAAGTAACAAGTTTAGGAAACACTAGGAATAACGGAATAATGATTTGGCTTTGGTAACTTGCTGTTTTTGAAGCATCGTTCTAACAAAGCAACGAAATTGATTTTATTCTATGATATACATATATATTGTTACAAGTTGTTCCCTCAGGCCACATCCTGTTTAAATAAATATCTGACAGACATTTTATACTCATTAATAATTACTGTCGATGATAATTTGATCAAATTTATAGTTTTAATAATTGTCAATGTTCTACCGGTTAACTTCAAGTATTTCGCTAGACGCCGCGAATTGTCCTTCCGGAAATTTGGTCGCATTCTACTAATTAAATAGTCATAATATTTATAATTGTTATATAGTTAGTCAATTATTAAATAGCGATAATAATATATGTGATCAAGTGACCATATATAAATACTGTAGTTGTATGTTGTAATTACAAAGTACTTGTATTGGAACTCAATTTCATAGATGTTTTAATGGCTGCTGCTGAAAAATAGTTTTTGGTTGTTAAGAGTCGATACAACCTCAAATGGCTTTGATTAATTCCGCATATGCGCATAACAGTGAAAGTGTCAATCACTTTGGAAAAAATATATAGTAAAATTATACCCTCATATACACTGATTATTATACGGTTTAAAAACACGATTTCTAAAAATGTTCAAAGAGACAAAAGAAGAAACTTACCTCGAAATTTTACAAGAAAACCGCTAGGTAAAAAAATACATTCGGATAAATTTGAATTCGAGCTGAGATAGTATCGACTTTTAAGATTTTGGACGGGAACAAAAAGATATCTCTCATGATTGGTGTTGGGTAAGCTCGTAGTAGTTAAAATAGAAATTTTATAAAAAAAATTATTTTATAATTCATGCTAAATAAAACTCAAAAGATATATCTAAACGTAAAATATGTTTTACGATATGAACCTCTGAATACTTACTACTACTTAGTACTTACTTACATACTTACTACTAATTTTTATTTTATTTAAAAAAATTCCGCCATTTGATTTTTTTCAGAAAAGTACCCAACAAAACACATGATGTTGTTTGTGTAGTTGGATAAATAAAATGGATTGAAAGTACTGCTGCAAGCGTAGAATCATCAAGACAATTAAGATAAGCCAAATGCATAAGTTTGACGTTTAGACAACAAAGTTGCATCGCACATTATTTTGTAACTCCTACGCCGCCGCTGCTAGCATAAACGCAAAGTAAACAAAAGACCAAGCAAAGATGATGTCATATTAGTCTGGCATATTTGTACGGTTGTATCAAAAGTATAATGCATAACAGATAGATAAAATATAACATAAAGAAACCATAAAATTGTTGATTTATTAACTTGTTTTGTGAACAAAAATTGTAAGTTTCTATTTTTTTTTTGTTATCGGGTTCTTAGTTTTTGCGTTTGTTGCACATAGGAAATGAAACATTTTTTTCAGATTTAAATTGCGTATATATTTGTTTTTCGTTTTTTTTTCAAAAGAAACCAAGTGCCATTGGTCACGGCTGACTGACTTTCTTTTTGTTATTTTTATTATTTGTAAAGAACTTTTGACTGACATATGGCACACGAAACCAAATACTGTCGTAACTCAAAATTGTGGAATTGATGAGAAAACACGATGTGAAAAGAAATGATACCATAATTGTCGTTTATAAATGGTTAGTTAAATATTATGTATAAATAAAAATATTCAATTTGTGTTTTCTCCACAATTCCACAATTTTGAGTAACAACAGTATTTGGTTACGTGTGCGATATGTAGCGTATGTAGGCATTTTTTTTATTGTACCATTTCTTGTAAATAAGCAATTTTATAATATATATTTGAAAAAATTACGCATGGTCTATGTACGGACAACGGCACATCAGTCTACACATTTTTGTTCGAAAATCGCCTCCATTGCAACGGAACAAGATACGCCAATGTGTAGCTTGATGTGCTGGCGTGGTGTACATTGAAAAACCTCCATAGCTTAGTGGTTAGCACTATGAGGTTCGATTCCCAGTAGGCTCAATTGGAGGAACAAACATTTCTAAATTTTTTCCTGTCTGCTAATTGGTACCATTTTATAAATAACATGATAATTAGATCCACTAGTTGCAATAATATATGTAAATATAATATCGCTTGGGCAAAGTGGCGTGAGGTGACTGGTGTCATTTGTGACCCCAAGATTTAGTTGCTGAAAGGACAGGTCTATAAATCCATCATTAGGCCTGTCCTTTTATATGGCTGTGAAACGTGGCCCGTACTTGAGCGTCATAAGCAGGAGCTGCGTGTCACGGAAATGAAGATGCTGCGCTGGATGTGTGGAGTTTCACGGAAAGACCGTGTCAGAAACTCCCGCATCCGCGGCAGCCTTCACGTCCGTGACATTGCAGATAAACTGCAAGAAAGCCGCCTACGTTGGTACAGCCACATCTTACGGAAACCGGCATGCTACGTGGGAAACAAATGTCTGGCTATGCCACCTCTGCCGGGCCCCGGTAGAAGGGGCAGACCCAAGAAGTACTGGCTTGATGTCGCCAAGGGTGATATGCGTGCCAATGGTCTCACCACTAAGGATGCTGAAGACCGTGCAAAGTGGAGGAGAAAAAGCAGGAAAGCGGACCCCGGGCTCCGCAGCAACACTGCTGAGGACGCAACCGGGACAACGCTCAGATGAGAGAGAGAGAGTTGCAATAATAAAACAAATCTTTTTAGGCTTCTCAGTGCCAAGTTTACAAATTATTTGTAAGTATAATTTGTAATCTAAACAAATAAAATAAAAAAGTGTCCACCGTGCGTTTCAATTGAAATTATTTAAGGATAATAATTACTTACGTATGTATACTATACTAAAGATAATTCATGACATGTTTTAAATTAAGTAGTATTTATTGAAGTCTTTTTTAACTATTCAATAGGACATAATTATACGCAATCATTGCGTCATCTACTCGTAAGGTATCGCTATTTATTTTAAAAATTTATCGTTTTATGTATCTAAAAAAGATAACTAAAAATGCTCACATCGAAACAGCGCAATCCATTGCAATTCCTAGACCTCCATTTTCATTGTGTTTTTATCTCCATTGTAGCGCATCTATTCTGGGCTCCTAGAGCGCTCTTAGCATTCACCAGTTTTTATTGCATGATTGTCGCTTGTCAGGTACCAATTGCTCTGTCGCTTTGGCCGTGGAATGCAGTCTAATTTTTGTCATCGTCGTCATAGACTCTTCGTCTAAGAACTCTGAAACTTATACTGGAGAATGAAACACAAAAATCTGGCTTCTATGAGCTTGTATTTGTCACAATTCTTTTTCGTATTGAGGCAAGTCACCTGAGGAGAAGCGGGAAAAACTATTTTGCTAGATCAAGTGGTTTTCCTATTACAAAAAATATACGATACATCGAAGAATATGCTAATGTGTTACACGATAGGATATAATAGGGGTTAAAGTATGAAATTGCCGATTTGTACTGAAAATCTAAATTGTTTATTTTTTAAATTTTTAACAAATTTATTTAATCAAAATAGTTGCCATTATTATCTATACATTGCTGCCATCTAATGGGAAGGTTATTAATGCCTTTGCGATAGAACTCCGACGATCTAGACTGCACAAACTGTGTGAAAGCATTTTGTATTGCCTCCTGGGAAGAAAACTTCTTGTCACGTAGATAATTGTCCAAATCACGAAAAAAATGGTAGTCCGTTGGAGCAAGGTCTGGTGAATACGGAGGATGACGAATGGTTTCTAACTGCAGTTCCTGAAGGGTCAAAATGGTTTCTCGTGCTGTGTGAGGTCTCGCGTTGTCGTAGAGCAATAATGGTGAAGATCGATTCATGAGTCGGGGCTGTTTTACTGCTAGTTTGTCAACATGGTTCGGAGTTCGGCACAATAGACATCTGCCGTTATTGCTTGACCAGATCGGAGAAAACTATAGTGAATAACACCATGCTGAGACCACCAAACAGTTACCATTACCTTTTTATTGGTAAGTTTTGCTTTAGGACACTGTTGTGGCATTTGACCTGGGGTCAGCCATTGCATTTTTCTTTTCCGGTTATCATAAAGAATCCACTTTTCATCACATGTTACAATTCGATCCTATATTCCTTCATTTCTGTACCGGTTCAACAAGGCAACACAAGTTTCAACACGCGTTTCTTTCTGCAGATCAGTCAAATCATTAAGCACCCATTTTTCGTATTTTTTTATTTTATTGATTTGACGCAAGTGAGTCAATATTGTGGGTAAGGTAACGTTAAACCATGCCGCTAATTCCTGGGTAGTTTGACTAGGATCGGCTTCCACTAGCTCTCTTAATTCATCGTTATTCACCTGTGTGGGCGGTCTTCCTCGTGGCTCGTTCTTTAAGTCGAAATTTCCATCACGAAAGCGTTTAAACCAAAATCGCACGGTGCGTTCATTAGTAGACCCCTCTCCAAACGCAGCATTGATATTGCGGGCTGTTTCTGCCGCGTTAGTTCCGCGTCGGAACTCGTATTCAAAAATCACTCGAATTTTCGCAGTATCCA
>NW_020653854.1:13264099-13305004 GCF_003589595.1 Hyposmocoma kahamanoa | reverse complement strand
AGTACATATCTCCAGATGACCTGCAGACCTAACCTAAACATTCACAATAGAACTTTGTTGCATAGGCTAGTACTCAAACTATAGTAGTTTATACTAAGGCAGGAAATCTGTTCATGTAAATATTTACTTTAAAGATAGTACATGCCAGTACGAAATAAACATTAGTATATAATTATTATGATCCCTATCACGTACATCCGAAGCAAATAAAGAAAAATTTTGTACGAATGAAGTAAAATCTCAAGAAGGCTTTTCTGCTGTTCTTATCATAACTAACGCAATCAACATTTTTAGAGAAATTGACTTCGTAACATATCTGGGATCAACGAAACGAGATCTACGACACCCTATAAGCGATTTTTTTGTCTTATTTAATCAGCGTAATTGATAATAAAACTTTAAAGTGCCAATATCTCAATAGTTACCGAAATGCAAATGCGTTAGTTATGACAAGGAGGACAGTATTGAAGAGTCAGTTTTAGTAGCAGTAGAGCTCCTTGTGAAAAAGTTCGTCCAGCGAAGTAATGCCACCAAGCAGCAATTTATGTAATATTATAATAATTTATAATTTCGGCCGCCAAGCAGCAATTTATGTTGTCTACATATTGATAACAATAGATCTCTGTAAGTCACGCTAATTTGAGTGCCACGACATATACGCGGATTTGATTTGGCCACTAAATTCCCGAAATGGAAACTCTTAATCCAATGCTAGTTACGCGTAATTGCACTATCCCCAAAGTTATGTATTTCTGTCACCAAACAGTAATGTAAGCATTACCGAGTTCCGGTTTTGAAAGGATAAGGCCGCGGGTGAAATTACAGGCACTTGGGACTTGTCAACCTGTCTCAGGGTGACGAGTGCAACGGCAATACCCATCAGATCTTTGTAATTTAAAGCTCTGAGTAGCACTGCAATTGTTATGAACAGTCGTCTCGCTTACCACCACGCGCACGACTTGTTCGTCCCGTCATACGTCACTTGGTATTATAAAAAAAATCAGTTTCATTTAGGCTTGTCCGACTAAAATATGCATTGTTTAGACCATAACCAAATTATTTTAAAACTGAACATGAAATTAAAGACACGAAGCATTAATTAACGCGTCACACGGGAAAGTGCATGACCCTGGTCGCAGGAAGACAATTAGTGGATTTCATAGTTACAACGATTTCACAGCTAACAGCAAATTTAGCGGTCTTCCTTCCGTACCATGTAAGTTTGTAATCGGTTAGTTCTTCCATTTTGTATCATTGACGGAAATTTAATATTAATCTAACAATTCGGAAAGTATGAATTAACACAATACAACAGAAGTGATTATCATGAAATCAAACACCAAACATATGCTTTACTCTATTTATTTCTTCTCAAGGCACTTTATAGTGGTGTATCATTTATATTTTACTTTTTTTTTCTTCAAAACTATAGCACACTGTCACTCGTAATCTCATCTGAAAAAAACACGGCTTCCTCCTGCCTCTTTCTGTCCATCAAAATCTTAAATGATGGAAAAAAATAAAAGAAAGGAGCTGCCCTAACTACAGAATGAACGTGCATACCTAAACAAAAATTGAACGAACAAATGGCGGATTTGTTTAGTGTCGTACCATAATCTATCGATAAGTCATTATCGACATGCAAACATTTAATTAAAGTAGATCAACATTCCATTTCGGAATATTTTAGGTTAAATGGGAATATCCGGGAATGTCACATGCAATTTTGAATTTATTGTTTTGCGTTCACAAATACTCAAATATTACGAAAAGTGAATTTGCAAAAAAAAATTAATATATTGTAATTTGAGAGTATATAAAAAAGAGAAAACTTTGAATTATAAATCCTATACATTTCCAACCTCAAGGTTCACAGAGAAATTTTTAAACAAATTCTAAATAGTGTAAGCTTTTTTGTATTTAAGGATTGGTGACTGATTTAAGTGAATCTTTAATACTCCCATTTAATTTTGGAAGTAAATGAAAGTAGTAATATTATCAATAATAATATTATTATCATACGTTTATTTGCTTAAAACATGGTATAACGGGAGATGTAACAAGAGACAGTGAACATGTTTCAATATATTAAATAGCATGCAAATGTCTGATTATATCTTTCTTGTCTTTGATTCAATGTTTATATTGGACACCATTATACGACGATATTATTTCCCACCATTCTTTTGAAATAGTAAAAATAATAATAATAAAAACCTCGTAGTGAATTATTTTAATAATAGAATATCGATAATATGTACGCTTCCAAAAACAATACTATCTCAAAATAATCGTTAACAACTATCATCAAAATATGTAAACAAACAGGCAATCTGAAAAAACCAAAGCAAAATTTGGCAAGATTTATAAATAAACTACTTAAACATGTTTAATTACATGAGATATTTGGGCTTTTGTGTGATTTATAGACAGAAAAATAACACGTGTCTGTACAATGTTACATTCGGTTGAGCTTCGCTTTTTCAAATGCCACATCCCGTAATGCTGTAGCGATGAATTTTTATTAATACTTAATTGTTCTCACTCTCAACATTTTTGTCCATTTTATTACAATACATGCGAATAATTCAATAAAACACTTGAAAAAACATTTGTTTTGACATTTGATGTACTTCCCTGTGACAACCGTATAATGTACCTCATGTACTGCGAAATGGACACGGTTGTCATTTAAGATGACGTTGCGTATTTTCGATTCTCGTGTTCTCTCTTTTGGCTTAGGACGGCATGCAAGAGTTAAACAAAGACAATAACATGGTTATGTTTTCAACGTCGAAATGCATCATATACATACAACGTCTGATTTATATATGTCAACATAACATGTCCTTGTCCAACGTCTGATTTATATATGTCAACATAACATGTCCATGTCTAAGATCAAAACCCATGACCCTAGATTTTTCTTTTTTCTTTCCATATTTTTTTACTTTTACAAAAATCATTACAATCACTAGTTACAAGTTTTTTTACCGTGGTATGACTTAGATATTCTTTTAAATCCTGTGAGATGAAATAGTTTTATTTTTTTAAATGTTTCAATAATCTGGAATATTTTCAGTAAGGATTATTGCTTGATAAAATACCTTAAATTTGTATTTTGTACAGAACAATTACTTGAAACAAAAAAAGAAAACTGGCGCCAAAGTAGTCCGTGTCAATTTATTTTGCATGAAATGTTTTGTTTTATTTCTCCGTAGTCAAAGGTAAAGCAGGTATTGGATTTATTGTAAAATTTTGCATTTTCATACATGTTGCAATTATTAACAGATATAAGATAAGACACACTACGTAGAAATGTTGAATTAGTTTGAATTGAACATTATTATTTTTCCTTTAGTTGTTTATTCTTTAAATACATTACCACTTCTTAGTTTTTTGTAGTAATTATTGGTTAACGGTAACAATTTTGAAATGCGTGTTTTTCATTACTCGCTACGATCGCTCCACACTAAGAAATTATACACTCAAAAAGTACTAAGCAATAATGTACAAAAGAAACCTCTAACTAAGATGACAAAACCAAACTCGACTAAAAATAAACGCGCACAGCACGTGTAAAATTAGAATAAACTTCCACTATTTGTACGCCACATAATACACAATACATACTGAATTTTAACTACTACAACAAAGTCGCATTTAATGTTTACATAGACCATTTATTCAGATACAATTTTCATAACGTTACAAACAGCGTTACGAAAACTTTACAAATCAAGGTTCTAATAAAAGAAGTAGTACTCATGTATTTATAGACAATGCGTGGTTCTAACTTTAAGTACGGGTGACATTGACTTACAAAACGGGTGACCATAAAATGCATCATACATATTCATTGATAGCTATGAGTTCATACCTTAAGGACGGTTTTTCAGATCATCAAAATAAAAAATCAAAATAATCTTTATTTCATAGGCAAGCATTATTACACTTGAAATCGTCACATTGGTTAAACTCTACCGTTCATTCGTAAGGCAAATTCGCCTGAGAAGAATGAGCAAGAAACTCGAGGGGTTGCTCTTTGTAAATAACATTTGTACGCATTCAACCTCGAACCTTTCCCAACTTTTCCCAAAAAAAAATGGTATTGGTTTACTCAATGCAACGATATACTGTTTTGAATGATTATGATTTCATGATTCGTTTAAAACATTGCAATAAAACAAATTACATTTTCAATCAAATTCTCCACCAATGGATTCATTTATTGCAAGGTACACGCTTACATTTGACTTTTGTAACTGTAGTTGCCGTCAATATACGGCACCAAGAATTGGCTAATGATTTACTATTTACAACGTTTGCAACTATTCCAACATAGTTTTAATGCGTAATTCTACATAAACATTGGTTTCTTCTATTTGTGGTTACAAGCGCTTACTTTGTGGATATGATACGAGTATACATGGGCGCACTATAAGTTTCCGGAACTAGCCACTTACACAAACAATATTTGAAAACGGAACTCATTGGTTGTAGAATGCTGTTTGTTTCATCTGACTGTGACTTGTTTTACATTGTGGCGTCATTTTAGAAATTGGTTGTCTACTTCACCATGGATTTAAATCGTGAAAATCTTCGTAGTATGTTTTTCTACGACTTTAAGGGTCGTATTCTAGAACTCTATTCAATGCTCAAGTCAGGATTGCACTGGCAACACAAGCACTGGAAATACGACCCTAATGGCAGGGACTTGCGTATGATTTCGAGTGCTTTAAACCATACTCAAATCCTGACTTGAGCATTGAGTAGAGTTCTAGAATACGACCCTTAGTGTAATGTAACAGCTCAGCAGAGCTTCGCTCGGCTTCAAACTGCTTTTGGCGATGAAGCACCATGCAAGACGACTATTTATAACTGGTTTGCAGAATTCAAACGTGGTCGTGTGAATCTCAGTGACGAATTTAGTGATGGTCGCCCGTCCACTACTGTGAACAACAAAAACATCGATACTGTGCGCCGTATGATCAAAACAGACAGGCATGTGAAATACCATGAGATTCGGGCATCTTTAGGCATAGGCATGAGTCAAATACAATCAATACTACACTAACATTTGGGTGTGAAAAACTGTGCTCTCGGTGGATGCCACACAATTTGACTGAGCCTCAAAAAACGGATCACGTCACTTGGTGCAATGCCATGCTTACCAGATTCAACGAAGGGGCGTCAAATTTGGTGTGGGACATAGTAACAGGTGACGAACATAGATTTATAGTTACGATCCCAAAACAAAGCAGCTATGGAGCGTATGGATCTTTCAAAACGAGCCGAATCCAACCAAAGTGACGCGCGTGCAAAGTGCCTCTAAGCGGATGATTGTTCCTTTTTTAAATAAAACTGGACACGTGGCTACTGTTGCTTTGAAGAATCGTTGTACCGTGAATAGTGATTGGTACACGACCATTTGTTTGCCGGAAGTTATTGACAAACTCTCTAAAAATAACCGTAAACGCCTTATCATCTTGCACCACGATAATGCCAGTTCTCACACGGCGAGGCAGACAAATTCAGACAGAATTTTTGAAGGTGAACAACGTTGACCTTATGAGCCATCTCGCGTACAGTTCTGACCTGGCAGCTGGTGACTTTTATTTATTTCCAAAAATTAAGAACCAGTTACGCGGTCAACGATTTTCATCACCTGAAGAGGCAGTCGAAGAGTATGAAAAATACGTTTCAGAGATTATCACGGAAGAGTGGCATAAATGTTTTCAAAATTGGTTGATTTCGTATGAAACAGTGTATTAACGCTAACGGAGAATATTTTGAGAAACAATAAATTCATTTCTGACCATTTTTAGTATTTTTTTTTTTAATCATTCCGAAAACTTAAAGTGCGTCTCACGTAGGTATGTCGGTCTAATTGGAACTTCCGATTTACAAATTCGAAAAGGAAAGACCTATTATAATAGATCTTAATCATTATTAATCAGAAATTTGTTTGTATAGATGGTGAAATGAAATTCACCTTTTTTATTTTATCACCTCTTATAACCATAAAGTTACGCTGTGAGAGATCCAATAAAATGCGAAAGGCCTCGGTCAAAGACAATCGAAAACGAAAGGAAACGGTGGCAGCGGACGTGACGTCAGCGGACGCGAGCGCCGTAATGATGCACTAGCGCACCTGACTGCAGTGACTCTGAATTTACACATTAATTAAGATCTTGAGATTAATTTATAATAGGATATGGAAAATCCTATACTTCACTTTTTTCTTTTTAACTTGCGATCGCACTTACTCTTGTATATCTAAAAGTTACAAAAATATAAAATCCGTGTTAGTATTCTCGAATATTTTTTTAGCAAATGGCTACGGCTTCTAATTTTAAATAAGTTTAACTGACCCTTGTAGAAATGTAGACACTTTACGTTCCACATTAAATAGTCATAATTTTATTAAACATGTAACTAAATATAGCCTTATGGGCTATATCTAGTTACATGTGTATATATAGTGTCCATATCTGTACTAGTTGAGTAATACCAGGACTGATAATGTGGAATCATATGGAAAACAATAGACCATCCTTTGACACAACCTCATTAGCATTGGATTAACAGGTTGACACCACAAGCGGTCTTAGTTTTTAAATTCAATTGAATATTGCTTTAATTGCAAACTGTACCGTATTGTAAAGTACCATAATGCAATTTTACATGTTCCTCGACATATGTTATGAAGTTTTGTTCACCTACTAAGTCAGAAGTTAGCCGAACCTTATAGGTATTATAGTTGTAACGTAGATAATAATAAATATTAAATAAATATAAATATTAGACATCACATGCGTAGCTCTGATCCCGAAGTAAGTAGCCTTTGGTTACGGAAATCGGAAACAACGTCAATACCATAATCACCCAGAACCGAGAAAATATAGAAAAGTTAGTTTCTACACTGACCCGGCCGGGGATCGGACCCGGGACCTCAGAGATGGCGACACCATGAAAACCAGTATGCAAGCCACTCGACCACATAGGCCGTCATTGCGTAGTCAGTAGATACTAACAAATAGTATAGTAACACAAGATTGTATTCACGCCTTTTGATTCTTAAGATTCCTTTAAAAGTATTTTTAGCAGAAGTTAAATTTGGAATAAAAGAAAGTTTAAATTGAGACGAAAATTCGTTATTTCTTCTCCAAAAACACGAAGTTTCGATAGTCTATACATTGTCTACCAAAACCTAGTCTGTAAAACTCTGTTTTATAATCTTACTAGCCTATCAATCTATCATGGACGACCTTGCAGCGACAATTGCAAGGCCCATTGTGTGCAAAGTACTTGATGAGTAACGTTTAGCTAGTTTTACATAAACTTTTAGTACATGTAAAGTCTTATTCAGATCTGTACCTACATAAGTGTGTAAAATATGTAGCTAGTAAAGTCTTATTCAGATCTGTACCTACATAAGTGTGTAAAATAGTAGAAGTGTCTTAGTAGCAACCTTTTTTATGTCAACAGTTTATGTGCAAAGTTAGACATTTTTTCTGAAATAATTTACTTGAGACTTTTATTTTTGCGTGTTTTCAGGATTTTATATGATCGGGTAAAGAACACCCTATCGTGTAAAAAATTGGCGCATTCGTTAGACAATATCCTTAGGTCTATCGTATATTTTTCGTAAGATTACCTAAACCGTTTGATCTAGCAAAACAGTTTTTTCTTGACTTTGAGTGTTCTTTCCCTGGTCTCCTCATTTAAAAACTGCAAATGCACACGTTACTGTAAACGACATAAGGAACAATTTTCAACAAAGACAAATTATACCTATATGTGTGGTGTATCGTAGCATAGGAGAGAACACCGTTAGGAACCTTGGAGACCTTCTCATTTCTGAGTAATTAGAATAATAACTCTCTCAACGCATACCATATATAATTTTATAACATTCTGCGCTGTAGCTATTTTTTCTTTTCTAATTTGAAAACGTTTACCAACCTCAAATCAAGTTATTTACATACGCTATCTCCTAATGTAAAGTAGAAAATAGATAGTTGGCAGAGAACAACTATTTATTTACTACTAAGTATATATGAAACGCATTTGGACGATTATACTAAAAACTTAGAGATATATAAAAACACTGTAGCGTAGTGTATACTTCTAATACTCGATGACTTCCAGTCATCAAACTAGTGGGTGGAACAACTATCATAAAATGTCTGCTGCTTGTCTTTCGCAAGTCTGCACCTACGAGATTCCTCGCATATGGCGACGAATGCCTATTTACGATATCAAGTACTACAAATTAAGAAGGCGTATTAAGGCCTTAATAATTATAATTCACAGTCTAATTCCAAGCAATGTGTGAATTGTAATGGTCAGATTTGTATTTTGCAGTTAATAACAAATGTAATAAAATGAAGAAGTGGCTACGAGTAAATATTCTTTTTCGACCCGTTGGTAGCCTATACTGAGCAAAGTATTGAGATACATTCCAAGCAGGTCAAATTCAGATTGTGTAACAAAACATTAAGAGATTGACATTTCGGAGAATTCAATGGACTATGAAAGGCAGCATACTTCTAGAAATCAGTGTTATGTGCGTTAATAGTTTGTTCGACTCATTATAAGAAATTAATTTAGTTATTGCTATAATTATTCGTACTTGCATTTTCTAGCTTAAAAATCCTCAAAAATATTCTTGAACTAAAATCTCCCTCTCTACTTTCCACAGTTGCTGCAGAACTTGGGCAAGGTAGATCGCACCCTCGACGACATCTTCGAGGAGCATCTGCAGAACTTCAACAGGCAGCACCAACAGGCCACGCGGTTGCAGAAAGAGTTCAACAACTACATAAGATGTATACGAGGTATGTCTATGCTAGTGGCAGATTGGCTACATACGCCAAACCAACTAGGAGTCAAAATGGCCGCCATGACCAAAAGAACAGTCAGATAAATGTCATTATCATTATCATGTTATGTACCCCTGTTAATTCTTTTGAACCAGCTCTCCGGTTGACTGGTAGAGAATGCCTATAATGATATTAAGTCCGCCATTTGTACTGTTTTGTGTGCAATTAAGTTTAAATAATTCAATTAATAGAATTATAGGCAGAGTGGTGTTTTATATGTAGTCACATTATAAAAATATCTTAGAAGACTCGTATAGAACCCAGTAAAAACAGTCGACAAAATTGTGGTTCGGTTTTAGTTTCAATTTAACTCATCAACTTCAAAGTATCTGACTAACAAATGTACACTTTTATAATTTACAGCGGTGCAAACGGCATCAAAATCGCTGATGGAGGCGATCACAGAAGTTTACGAAAGCGGGTGGTCAGGTCACGATCTTCTGTATGTGCAATCCCAAAACATGGAGATGCTTTGGCAGGACTTTTCGCACAAACTTGGCGATCAAGTTCTCATACCACTGAACACGTACACTAACCAGTTCCCGGAAGTCAGGGTAAGTTGTATTCCAACAAGTTCAATTCATTCAATTTGTTCAATTGCATGCATATGACAAACAGACTTAAAATGAAATGTTGACTAATTTTTCAGAAAAAAATTGAGAAACGAGGTCGCAAGTTGGTAGACTACGACGGCCAAAGACATAGTTTCCAAAACCTACAGGCCAACGCTGCTAAAAGAAGGGATGACGTTAAGGTAACATATCACCTTTCTTGTGTCAATATCAATAATATTATATCAAATATTACTTTGGATGTAAGTGAAACTAAACCATAACATTGTAATTCCAGGTGACAAAAGGACGAGAACAATTGGAAGAGGCGAAGCGCACATACGAAGTACTAAACTCGGAATTACATGACGAACTGCCAGCATTGTTTGATTCACGTGTTTTCTTCTACGTCAACAATTTGCAAACTCTTTTTGCTGCTGAACAACTCTTCCACAGCGAGAGTTCTAAAGTAAGTTCCCTTTACATCACCCTATCATTTTTGTTGACTACGGTCTCGTAGATATTGCACTGCATTTTGTCGTTTTGGGGTCTGTTCTATGCCTGCCTGCATTCAGATGCGTTTTTAATACGCATTTTTTTGAGCTGCACCGACGCCACTAGTGTACAGTTTTTGAAAAGTACTCGACACTTTTACTGTCGTCCATCTTCATCGTACTAGTCGCAGTAGAATTCCTTGTGAAAGAGTTCGTCCAGGGATGCACTGCTATCTTAATTATTTGTGCCGCCAACATTGACAAATAAATGGACGACGAGTCTAATACAAAAACCACGAAAAAAATGTCCCAAGTCAACCTATTCGAAATTTAAATTGTAATGTCTTCGTAGTATCGCGCTGTCAGTAGAACAAATGAAGACTAAAGCGGAGTGTCGCGCTCTGTATACGATTTTAGCGCTTTAGAAGTGCGGACACTTTTTAGCGCGGACCCGACGTCCATGTAATTGTAAGTCAATGGCCGCCAAGCAGTAATGTGAGCTACGGTTTTGAAAGAAAGGTGCTGGTGAAATTACAGGCTCATGGGACTTGTGAAGTTATGTCTCAGAATGAGGGGCGCAGTGGCAATGCACATTAGATCTTTGTGAGCTCTGAGTGACACTGGAACTGCTATGGACACTATGGATGGCGTGTCACTTACGACCAGACGCACAACCTGTTCGTCCCGTTACTTGATATCATAAAAACATCTTGTATCTATGACGTTTGCGCTCAATGTACGCGCGAACCTTGAACGTGCCACCTTTCCGAATAGTAGTAGTTTCCTTAGTCTTTTATAAATCTTATTATACTTTCCAGGTATTCGCAGAGCTAGAAGCGATCACAGATAAACTAGGAACAGACTGCCAGCGCGGTTCGTACACCAAGAGAGCTGTCGGCAACAACATCTCGCCGTCGTCGCCAACTAGCAAAACCAACACGCTGAACACTCACAACGGAAACGCTGCTTCACCCACTAGTACTGTTCAGAGTGAGTAATCTAAAATTTCCGACACGTTTTGGTGTATTGAGTAACTTGTAGAAGTCAATAAAGAAAATTGAGGTTCTGGTACATGTGACGAACATGATATTTAAGTGAAGGTGCTATATCTATTTGCGACTATTTATTGTTTATGAATTTTGTTACGACCTCAAAATTTTCGACTGTGGAGCATTACTAAAATTTACAGCTTTATTGTGTGACAAAGCTTTGAATGGATAGAAAGCGTCGCTATTTGATTGGTTTGTCTTCAGATGCGATCGTTTACTAACAAAATAAAACAAATGTTTGTCCAATTTTTGTTTGTTAATTTAGTTTTTAGGAGTAAACGGTTTCGTATACATTCATTATCAAATAATCTTTTTAAAATTAATAATTTTCACCAAAGGTATCAAGCAAAATAGATTTCAAGTTCAACCAAAGCCACAATGGGACAATAAACGCGAAGTTGGTGAGTTCAAAAATGAACCTGACTCGCGGACCGTTTTGACAATTTTAAATCCACATTCCTACATAACTGACAATATTGAAAGGTTTCGTATTTCTTAAATTGACATCACTAACAGAATTGAGTTCCAAACACCATAATTTTGATTATACGATATCCAAATATTTTACCCATCTTCTTTTGCCGTACCTAACCGTTTATTCACTTATTGTGTTGCGTGCATGCATTGAGTGTTGTGTGTGGTATAGCGCCACCTGCGACCCCGCCGCGTGCGCTCAACGGTGATTCTACTCCGCCCCCCGTGCTCGCCAACCCCCCCGAGACTCCCGCCATCGCCCCCTCCGCTCCGCAGCGCTCACCACCTGAGGACAAAGCTAAGGAACCCAAGGAACTGAACAACAAGGATGTTAACAACAAACAAGTTAAAAAGAAGGACGTCAATAACACTGAAGCAATCAACAATAACGAGGAGAAACAGGATAAGAAAGTCGAGGAGTTGTACGATATTCCAGTTGGTGAGTTATGGAAGCTTATTTTATGGGACGCCGGGTAAAGGCTGTGTCGTATTTCAAAGGAATCTGTAATAATAATTCCAAAATAATAGCAATATGATTATATGGATCGAAAGAAATTTCTTCATTAATTTTAAGTTACTTAATTTCCTTTAAAATATGACAGATCAAAAGCCCGTCCAAATGAAGAACTGGTACAAGGTATTTCCGGAGTTAAGAACTTGCAAGGTAAAATTTTTGGCTTCAATGTTGCAGTGTTGTAGATAGCTGCATGTCATTTATAATTTGACAGCACTATTTTTGTTCACCTACTTCTAAATTTTTGAATTCCTTATGTTCTGTAAATACACTCGCTAGAAAAATTCTGCTAAATGTTAAGCTATATTAAAGTGTAGAACGGATCATCAAAACGTAATAGGAAGGTTCACAAAAGCAGCGTATTTTTTTATGTCAGTCATCATGCTTCAATTTAACATTACAAATTGGCTCTTACTGAAAAATTAATTTCAATACGGCAGTACATTTATATGGTCCAACGAAAAAAGCAAATAAAATTAACAAATAGTTTGGAGGGTTCGGTCATCAAAAGATTTAACACAAGCAAGCAAATTCAACAACAATCACTAAGTTCAAAATTAAATCGTCATCATAAACCAATCGCGAACCATGTTCGAGATTTAAAAGGTCAGCAGCATCCAATGACAACCGTTCTCTCAGGCCCGCCCTCGCCAGTAGCGGCCAAGATTGCAAATAACAACGAGAACGAGAATGCGACTATTGCTCAAGAGAAGCCACAGGAGAGGGCTGTAGATGTAGAGGAACCCAAGGAAGATAAAGAAAACAAAGAGACCAAACAGGACGAGGTCTATGATATACCCGTTGGTAAGTACTGTGATGACTTTTGAGATTCGTAAACTTATCAAAAGCGAGAGATTCTTTTTCGCCTATTCTTTTTTTTTTCAAACAGTTGCGGTAGAGATAAAATATTTCAATAAACATTTCAAAATTAGAGCCTGAACTTGAACAAATAGAATACATAACATTTTGTGAATTCACAAGTTAACGGGTCTCAAACGAATACTGAAAAGTATAGTATATTGTACGAAGCAATCAGTGGTGGTGGTTCATTATCAACTTCCGAATAATAAGTAAGTCTTTATTTATCTTTATGTATTTTATTCACATTCGCAGTTCGGCTATGAAGGTGCGGTTTGTAAATATGTATTTATTTTATGTATGGCCTTTATTAATCATTTATTTTGTGTATGCTCTGGCTTTTTACTTTTTTATTTACATATTTTACTCGTGACTTTTTTATGTATCTCATTCACGTTTCACTTAATTCTTATACGTATTTCAGCATTGCAATCACCGGCGGTGTATGTGTTGGTATATTATAATGTACATAGTAGTTTAAGTATTTAAATATTATTTTATTACCTACCTAGTTAATTATGAAACGAAAATTAAAAGAACATAATTATTTTTATCTACGTTAATACAAATATATTTTCTTCATAAATACAAACAAATATTGATATGAGTGATAGTTTATACTTACATGATAATCTTTCCTACATTATATGCGTAAAAAAGGTAATATTATAAAATGATTTGAAGTTACTAACGCGCCAAAATTTAATATCTGCAGGGGCAACACTAGCAGGACTACCACCAGGCACACTGTACCGTGTACGTGCTACGTATCGTTACACACGCGAGGATTCTGACGAGCTGTCCTTCGAAGTCGGCGACATCATACGCGTCGTCGAATATGATGATCCTGAAGAACAGGTTCGTTCTAATTATTTCTAATATTTTGTGTATCCTGAGATGACCGACATTCTGTTCAGTAGCATTCGGGACAAAATGTAGTAATATTGTATTGTTTAACTTCACCTCTATAGTGTGATTGACCATGATGATACTTAAAACTGGTGTTGCAACGAATACCATATTCGGCCCAGAGCGTCGTCGAATAGCCGAAAATTCGGCTTGATTAATGTACGTATGAAAATTGCCACGAGAAGTACTACTTATTGACACTTATTCAGTTATGATAAATAGTTTAATACAATGAAACACAAAACTATATTAATTTTTATGGTTATAAAGAAATAAGTCATTGTTTATTTCACTAGTACTTGGTAGATTTTTTTTTGAATTTATAATTCATTTAATTTTCGGTATCCGGCCGAATAGCAAAAATCCCATACATAATTTTCACGTACATATTAATCTAAACTCATGCGTGGACCTATATGTACAATATTGTAATGCTAGTGCTCCACTGGCGTTACAGTAGAGAGTACTAACTAAACACTTAATGTTACTTATAATTCCTCAATTTTATTAATGTTTAATTTCGTATTCCAGGAGGAAGGTTGGCTAATGGGCATCAAAGAGTCGACCAATGAGAAAGGCATGTTCCCGGCGAACTTTACACGGCCCATTTGAGGCGTCGGAGCACCCTTTCTGCCTAGCTCAAGCACGCTCGGTTTTACTTGTAGTGAGCGGCGACGGTAATGTGGTTGGTTTTCATGGATATCAGGATCATAGCTTATTGTAAAGATAATCTTACTTTTCGCATCTCTTTCGATGTAAACAAGCGGTCAGAATAAATGTTTATGTGAATACTACTTTGATTTCCTGATTCTAGATTTTCATTCTAAGAAATACACACGTTGGGCAGAATTAGCTTGATTACAGATATAAAACTTTAGAAACGTATATTACAAAATATAAATTACTATTTCCATGGAAACCATCATAAACGTCGGCGTGAGTTGTTAACTACTGTCCATTGAGTTTCCTGTGTGTGAGTGAAGAAACTCAGCGGTAGAGTAGAGAACGAACTGTCTGAAGCGTTTTGAGCATGCTATAAAACTGGTAAATGCTTTGACTGTATTAAAATGCAAATACGATGCAATTTCTAAAAAATAGTCAGTCTTCCTCTTATGTGTCTTGACTAAAATAATTAACTCAATATTTTTGATCAATCTGACCATTTAGTATGCTCCTAACACTTCAAAAAAAAATCTCTAGTTTTAATTGTTGAATATTAAAGAAATCTATTATTTATTACTTATGTTGTATCACAACGAATTACGGATTAATACAATACCCGTTTTATTTAACAATTATGATGATTTGTAACATTTTTTGTATATATCATACATATAAATAAGATCATTTAGTCACTATACGTACGGTGTAGGGTTAAAAAAATTATTATCATTTCTTTATTTATTACAACTTATTATTAACGCTAACAATTATTAAAATTTTGACAAGTTTATCAAATATTTTTACTATTTAGTCATTTTTTTTTATTTGACGATAAACAATAATGATTATAAAATGCAAACGGAAATTTTAGAAACATGTCTAAATGAGAAGTGACCTTAAATTATAAAAGAAACAATTTATTTTAAAAGTGTGTAACATTGTGAACAAAAGTAGTAAAACTATATATGTATGTGTGTGTAACAGTGTTTTATATTATTAATATTTCTGTCAATTTCGTGTTCTCCCTATATTATTGACTTAATCTGAAACATTTCAAATGTTATGTGTCAAAAATTACATTTCTTGAAACAAAAACACTTACGCAATTAAAGCTATTAATATACAGCAGAACATTTCCATCTACACGTTGCATTTTATATGATGTTTTGGGTTGCATTTGGTATTTAATGGAATCGAATAGTTTAGACAACCAGACAGTTGAGTGTGTTTAAAGCGTCTGCTCGTGGCGTCATAGGAATTCCCTTAACTTCATACTGTTTAATTTGAAATAGTTTGTGTGACATTTACATCTTACCACATTGTAACAAGTAAACGTTTATATAATTTTAATGTATATAAAATGATTTTATTAATTTTTGTTGATCCTTTTATTTTATTTGTTAATACGATTTATTGTCTAGCTAGTACGGAAAATATTTATGTCGTATGAAACCGTAAACTACAATATAAGTAGAATTATGTTTTGTTTTTAACCATTTTAGAGAACCAACTAACTTGATTATCTTTATTTTAAGATTGCTTTTGATTAACTGCAAGTAGGTAGTCGTTTTGTAATTAAAATTGTTGAAACTGTTGAATGAGAAAAATATAATATTATGTAAGACATTTAAGAACAATATTTTAATTGTGAAACGACACTTACATGAAATGATCGTGTCAGTCCGTGCCCAGAAACGAATTGATATTACCACGTGTCAAAAACGGTGCTTAGAAGTGTACATAGTTTATACATTTTTGCCCCATTCTTAGGAATAAGGAGAGAGTGAAATGTGTGTTCTACATTATATTGATTATTCGATTTTTCCAACATTTTTTTCTTTGTCATTCTTAAAATCTTTCATGTTATATAATCATCAGATTAATAGATACCAAGTACTTTTAAATCTACTCAAAATATAGATTAAGTGATTTTTGGAAATTATATTTCAAACACCAACTAAAGTTTTTGAAAACATTATCCATTACAAATTGACTGATGTTTTTTGTAGAAAATGTTGACAAAGCAAGTTGCAACGTAGTCTTAGAGTACACCTACAAACATAGCTAAAGACATCACTCTGTGGGTATTTGTATAGGTGATGTATTTAGTTGTGTTGCTAACTGTACATCGGACACGAAAATTGTGGCTTCATATCAGCAGTGCCATGCGAAGGTCCATAATAGATATTAATTTATAAGTTTGTTAGGACTTGTACAGTTTTTACAACTGCGAATAAAATGTTTCTCACAATGAATTTCTTTTATTTATTCTCCTTCCTTAAAAGCTCGGAAAAGTAAATGAGCTTATTGGCAATATGTGAATAAGCTTATTTACTTGTTCATGTATTACCGCGTTATTTACTATATAAGCTACGAAACCTTTTGTGCAAATAAAAATACGAAAGTAACCGAAGGAAATGCTGAAAGTTCCGAAAAAATTTTTGTAACGATATTGTACATAACATAATAAACGTTATGGTCAATTGTGAACGTAGAAACTAGATACGAACCAAAATCATTCTAGTTTATGTGTTACACAATTGACCGTAAAATTCATTAATTAATGTCAATATCGTTACAAACATTCACTTCCATTCCGTTCCGCCGCATTATAAATTGAGCCTCAGAGTCGTATTCAGAACTCTACTCAATGGTCAAGTCAGAATTTGAGTACGATTTCAAGCACTGGAAATACGACCCTAATGGCAAGGACTTGAGTATGATTTCTAGTGCTTTGATTTAGTCATACTTCCCTGGAATTTTATTTGTTTTTCGGAACCTTTATTATGTTGTTCCCATAGAAATATAACACGGGTTACACATTAATTTATAAATTTGTTAGGACTTGTACAATTTTTACAATTGCGAATAAAATGTTTTGTTGTGTCACTTAAAATCGTCACATTTAAGCTACTGCTCGTTCACTACGCTGACCTCCCTGAGAAGAACGAGCAAGAAACTCTAGGGATTGCTCTTTTCAAATAAATTTAAATGCTATGGAATACACTTTGAATCAAATTTGTGTGGATTCTGGAGCCATGTCGTCTTTCCCAAAGAAGTTACACCATTTATGTCTACTTTCTGAATTCTACCGTTGAGATATGACGAGACAAGTTTCGACGCCTTGCCATTTACACCGTAATGTTCCAGCTTCCTAATAAGAGTAATATGATCAACGCAATCAAATGCTTTTGAGAGGTCACAGAAAATACCAATAGCGTTCTGGGACCTTTCCCAGGCATCAAAGATGTGATCTACCACTAGTAAACCCGTATTGTTCACTATGAAAAATATGATTCCTACCGAAATAGGACAGTAATTGAGTCAGCATAACCATTTCGAATATTTTACTTAAAGCTGGTAAAATTGAAATGGGCCTATAGTTGCTAGGATCAACTTTCCTACCGCTTTTAAATAAGGGAATAACCTTGCTGTATTTCATTAAATCGGGAAAAACACCTTCGTCAACGCACCCGTTGAAAGCTACAGCTAAATGTGGGGAAATAAGATCAATAACTGAGTCTATAACTTTAGTTGATATGCCCCAGATATCTTCAGTTTTTTTAACATGTATTGATTTAAAAGCTTTTATGATGTCTTGTGAATTAACATGACGGAAATTAAATAAACTGCCACAAACGTTAACATTTTCCTTTAGGAGATCAATAGCAAGTGAAGGGGAGGAATTTAATGATTCTGTAGTGTTCACAGCAATTTCCGAAAAGAACGATTCAAAAGCTTGGGCTACTTTATCTTTAGATTTTATAAGTTTACTGTCTAATTCTAAAACTATATCTCTATCGTATTGTTTAACCCTGCCTGACTCTTTGTTTATTATGCTCCAAGTAGTTTTAGATTTATTTATCGATTGTCTAATTTTGTCGCTGTGAAACTTAACCTTAACAGCTACACATACTTTTTTAAATATTTTTGAATAAATTCTAACATATTCTATGAAATTGGAATTAGTATTATAAGTTTTCATAGCATCATGTTCATTCATAGCATTATAGCTCATACAAACGAAACCTACTCTTATGAATAGGTACCTATTGTTGCCCAGTCGTTGAATTTAGTCTCTCTATGGAAAGTTAATGTTTTCGATTTAAATATATTATCAAATTCATTTTTAATTAAGCCAAATATCGTGCTATATAAAGTATTTGGAACCTCCGGTATATGGGGTAGGGAATTTAAACTATTGCCGATATTATTTTGAAATCTAATGATTCGTTCTGTGGTAATCGGTCTGCAGAGAAATTGGTCTACCTTCTTGCTCATTTTACAATTAAAAGAAGCCAATTGGCCACTATGGTCTGATCTTAAGCAATTTATTATTGATTTAGACACTGCGTCTGTGTTACAAAAGATGTTATCAACACAAGTAGAGGAGGAGGCAGTGATGCGAGTTGGTTCTAAGAAAAGATTAATCAAGTTAAAACTTTTTAATAAATTAATGAGTCTTACAGATGTAGAACAGTTTTCCAACAGGTTTACATTGAAATCTCCACATATTACTACCTTTTTTTTTGTTGGAAAAATCCGCTTTAAACTGTCTTCCATAATTAATTCAAACTCGTTAAAATTAGCAGGGGGGGGCCTGTATACACATAAGACGACAAACTGATCCAATTCCACACATGAAATCTCAATAGTTCGTTCAGTAGAAAGATCTGTGATATCCTTACGCTCTTTAAATTTTAAGTTACGTTTAATAATAATCATGGATCCGCCTCTACTTAAACTCTTTCTTATGAACGAACTGACTATTACATAATTTTCTATGTTGTTAATTGCTTCGTAGTCTTTCAGCCAGTGCTCTGTAACACAAAACACGTCAACGGAAATATCGTGCAAAAAAGACTTATTTCTAATGTTTTGCCAGAAAAGCCTTGAATATTTTGATGTACTACATAGAAACGATTAGACTTTTCTGTTGTCGTGTTTTTTAGTTTAAATTATGGTTAGTAAAAAGTATACTGTTGCTACTTAAAGTAGGAGCATTGTCGTGGGACTGTATTATATTTTTTCTATAACAGCGTCCTTAATATTAAAAGATAGCAAACTAGCTACATGTCTCAACCATATGGGTAAAAGTAAATTATCCTCAAAAAGTTTGAAGTTCCTTACGAACTTATTACTTGAGTCTTGATGTCTTGATGTGCGATAGTCTGTGGTCTTGATATCGATACGTTTCTATAAACGCCTGCGCTTTAGTACTCTGTATCCTCTCTGTATGTTGCCGGGAAGAGTAAAACGGAACGTGAAATTTTGATTGATCTGTTTCTGTTGGTGGTGTTTGTGTTTTTCCGAAATAAAATTAAATAAATCCTGAACAACTGCTGTAACATTTAATAAATAGTACAAGAACTTGTTGAATAGTGCTTTTTTTCTTATTTTCAAGTGTATTTGCCCCATATTTGGGGAAACGTGTTTAATTATATTATGAGTGATACCTGTTACATTTTTCAATACAATAATAATTGTTAATTAATTGAACACAACAGAGAGTTCGTAAGGTAAGTAAATTATTTAAATAAGATAGTAGATACCTATGTTTTACAATTTAGGAAATAGGATTAAATAAGGTAGGTAAACAAAGACTGGTGATTTGATGGAATAAATTTATCCATTCTTATTAATTTTGTTTTTCTTTTATTGATACAGATACAGCAAAAATAAGGGCTGAAAAAATGGTGAAATATTTTGTAAGTTTTGTTTTTATTTTTCTTTTAATTTTTATGTGTGGTTAATTTATAATAATATTTACTATAAATTTTATATTTTCATTTGTTTGGTGGTTCTTATCCTGAAATCTGAATATTATAATCCTGTGTTACATTTTCACGCCTGAAATGCTGCAATTTTGATTATTTTTGGTTTGTGATAGATGGGATATACGAGAAAGACATAGGCTTACTTTTTGTCACAGAAATAACTTGCAGGGGATGAAATAGGGAATTAAAGTTTGTATGGAGAACCAATAAAACTGTGAAAAATTAGTGTGGTATATAAAAATATGTATACCCAATAACAAATTCATTACAGAACTAATTAAAGTTGGATACCTACCTATTTAAATTTTATTGTTTATTATTTGTTTTAGTAAATTTAATCAGTGAATTTTTTTATCATGTCAAGTGACGGGATGAACAAGTTGTGCTTGGTGGTAAGCAAAATACCTATCCATGACAGCTGCAGTGCCACTCAGAGCTTTAAATTGCAAAGATCTTAAGAGCACTGTCACTGCGCCCGTTATTCACCCTGAGACATAAGTTGACAAGTCTCATACGCCTGTAATTTCACCAGCACCCTTACCCTTCCAAACTGGAACACAGTAATGTGAGCATTACTGCTTGGCAGCAGAAATAAGTAAGGTGGCATTATTTCCCTGGACCAACTCTTTCACAAGGAGCTATGCTACTAGGACATATTATATAAATTAAACTGAAACCTTAGTTTATAGTATTAGCAAGATGTTATGCTGAGGTGATCTTTGATATAATATATCAATGCTGTGAATAAAAATTATTTGCAATTTCAATTTTGTGACCTTTTTCAAGACAAATTTGCGAATTCATGATTACATGAATGACCCTATTTGAACTGATTACAATACAACATTTTAATGTTCCAAGTTGATGTCATTTCAGATAATGAGAGGTCTGTGGGTCACTATATAACTAATCTGCATTACTAATTACAAACTCATATAACATATTATGAATGTTTATGCATAGTGATGAATCTTTTCATTCATAATACAAGGTAGTGATCTTGCATCATGAATGAAAACATTCCATTCAGTTTTAATAAAAAAAAAAAGTTTAATTTTTAACATTTACTTAAGCTTTTTTTCTTTTATCACCATATTTTTATTGGGCTCTATACCTTTCTTATAGGAAATAAATTACAATTTTTTTCCAAAATAATTTGCAAGCAACCTTGATGACCTTCGTGCACACGAATAGAGATAAAAACATTAAATTTATTCCCACCAGTTCCCTGCTTGAAACTTTTGGGTTACAATTTTTCCATGTGGAACTGAGTACATGGAACTACTGGGAATGAACCATCATTACGTAATTAAACACAGTAAATGAAAACAAAACAATCTATTACTTCGTTTATAAAATCAGCCAATTAAACGGCTAAAGTGTTGCTATGGGTATTTACATATTTACAATGTCTCATTAATTCTGCATTCACTAATTTGGTTCATACTACAGTTATCTATGAATGTCACTTGACTTGTAACTTGATTTTTTGTGGTTCATCCAGCAGTATTATTACAATAATTACATAATATATCTACCAATATGTAGTCAAGAAAACTAATTTTAATTATTTCCCATATAACAGTTGTTTTACCAGCTAGGTATGTACATACAATTTTTTATTTGTAAAAGTAATATGTATTTATACATACATGTTTGATCATATAGGTAGAACTATTTGATTTACGTAGTTCTAGATACATAGTTATGTATTTACGTACATTGGTGTGTCCGTAATTCATACTGCTCTATAATAATTAAGTGTTCTGGAGCGGTTTTTCTAAAGGTTAGACTTCAGATAAACCGGTGTAGAACGCAGATAACGTCTGATAGTACGCAACGTGGGGTTGAGGTAGAGAGGAAGGAAATAGTAAATTCATGAGTATACATATCTCTCGGACCAGTTAGCGAGCTTTGAAAACAGGCATGACAAGGAAATCGGTTGTCGCATCGTGAATGCCTGGAAGAGCTACTGATTCTTGTAGGAGCTCATGAGGAGTGACCTTCCTGAGTCACTTAAGCACCAACTCATCCTTACGTGGATCCTGCCCAACCTAACCTACGGTGTGCAGACATGTTCGCGGAGAGAAAAAGTATAAGGTTTTTGACGATTTCAATGTAGATACCACTATGTACTGTACGTAGCTTGTGCTCACATCGCTGACTTGTTCAAACTAAAACTTGCACGGTTATTTGCGCAGTCCATCACAAGACTTCGTACTAAGTGCGCGCCCCCGCTGTTAGTGAAAAGCCCGCGAAATACATTTTCCGTTTTTTTTTAATCATCATTCGGAAGTCACTTTTTAACACACATCAACCGTATTTTCAACTGATTTCATTAATTAATGTGCTTCTGGTGGTAGCTTTAGGATTGCATGTAAGTTAAATATTCAAATAAATTCATTACATACCTATATATAAATAATATTACAATTATTTAACTACATAATATTAGATATTAACAAACATTGTCGAGTACGTAAGTAAGCCTTGGTAGTGTAAATAGAGGTATAAGCTTACTCCAACTGGAACAAAATTATACTTATATAATCAATAAGGTGCGGAGTAAATAATATGTACTTGTACTACTTTGCGGTACATGTGAACTTTTAAGAAATATTTAATTAGAGTTCACAATGTTTAGCTCACTTTGAAGAGAGACAACCGTATTTAAAAGAGCATTTATGTTTTCTTCGAAATGAGGTATAAAAAATTTAAAGCAGCTAAATAACAAGCAACGAAGTAGAAAAGTGTTTCGTATTTTTAACCGACTTCAAAAAAAGGAGGAGGTTCTCAATTGAACTGTATTTTTTTTGTACGTATGTTACACGAAGATATAACTCATGGTTTTTTTTTTTGTTGGAAAGAGGGTACCTCAGGAGTGGTCTTATTTAAATTTGAAGACAATATTTCACCACTAAGGGTGTCAAACTGGGGTATGATTGACTTTTGAGGTAGGTCTTTTTAGGACTCTGTACTGAGATTATTTCAAAGCTGCTTAACGAAGGCAATGACACGGACAATTACAAAGAAAAAATAAACAAATGACAAATCAATGCGTATTGTTTTGTATTCATATGGTTTCAGACAAAACTTTTGTTCCATTCAGTGTTATTTTATAACATAAAAATATTGTTTCCATATTACAAATCTACCTTATAATACCTAATGTAATAGCACTAGTATTTATTTATTGATCAATAGCTATTCATTTCGAAGACATTAAGTAGGTACCTATTCAACCTGTACAGTCTATTTTCTCGTTTTCAAATGCTAGTTCGTTTTCACGCATAAACCGTGCTATATTACAATTTCAAATACCTTATGCGCGTGAGTTAGAATTTAGCGATGAAGGAATTATCGATAGTACTATATCCTTACCTTTATAAAATAACGCAGAAGGTATTTCGGAATGTTAGCTGTAAACTTATAAAAATTTATTTACTTTGAAGTGTGTTTGTAAATGTTACTTAATTTTTCTGAACTTACCATAAGACATCGTTGCCTTTGGACTATATCGCAGTATTGAAGAATACTACGATTTTGAACTAAGCATCCAGCGACGGGTAGAGCGAGCGAACGTATATTAACTATCGTGAATAAAAAATTTTCTTAATTTATTTTGATTTAGATAACGGATGCTTCATCCAAGGTAGTTTCTCTTGCTCTACTCTTCGCTGTATGCTTAGTTCAAAATCGTAGTATTCTTCAATACTGCGATATAGTCCAAAGGCATCGATGTCTTATGGTAAGTTCAGAAAAATTAAGTAACATTTACAAACTCACTTCAAAGTAAATAAATTTTTATAAGTTTACAGCTTACATACAACGTTTTTATACTGCCAACGTACCTACTGACTACCTATTTTTTCCATTCTCTAACTTATACATGGTAGCATATAAATAACTAAACTGACATACTTTCAATGTCTTCTAATATTCATAAATCATAGATTAATAGTTCTACACAAGTCTTCGTGTTATTGTATTGTCACCATCATAGATTTAGTATATCCATAGATTGGCCCTGAAATATTGGAGACGAGACCAAAACAAAAATACATCTGTGTGCGTATAATGTGCATGTGTGCAAGATAAATAGTGTTGCGCCATCCACTGATTTAACTTTAATATCGATTAACATATTACACCGGCATTTCACTTCGTCGGATTCACCAAAATGTCTTATCGCAAAACGCCGAGACGTTAATTAACTAATTAATTAATGATTCAACAAAATTAAGAAAGCTACTATCACCTCCTGGCAGTGCCATAGGATGGTAGGTAAACAAGGGGACTTTCACCCAAGATAACACTATGGCTCTACAAAACGGTTATAAGACCCACGATCAGTTGCGGCGCGATAGTATGGTGGCCACGAACCAAGCTGACGACCGCAACCTACAAACAAATATATTTTTTATAATTATTGTATGATATGATGACATAGAAGTGCAGCACAGCAGTGAATTTGCAGATAAGTAATAGAACTAAAAAACCGGCCAAGTGCGAGTTGAACTCGCGCGGAGAGGTTTCCGTACAGACTTAACATTGTAGTTGAAGAATATGTTCACCAATAGATTCCAACAGCAAATATAGGTTTATTCGCACAATAGTGAGAGATTTAAAGACAATTTCTGTATTTTTTTCAAAACTTTAGGCTCCGTAGTTTCGAAGATAAAGGGGAGAATGATCAATTTTCGTCTATTTTCTTAAACAACTTAAAAATATTTATATTTCAAAATTACAAAAAATATATACTTGAAAACTTTCCCTCCCAATAGGACTTCAAATTCAGAATTAATTAATTTACGTTACACTTTTTGGTCACACAAATGCATATGTGTACCAAATTTCAAAATAATCATGTCAGTAGGTTTGGAGTAAATTGGCTGTGACAGACGGACAGATGGACATAAGTGATCCTATATGAGTATCGTATTTCGGAACAGAACAGAACTAACAACAACAAATCGCTGATTTGTTGTTGACGAGGGTAGTACTACACAAAAATCCATTAATTATAAGACTTACTTACTTATGAATAATGTGGGTACAGAACCAGACCGTAGCTTTACTCTTTGCTTGCCTCTAAAGGAAAAGCATTTTTCCTCAAAGGTTTGCTGCATATTTTTGAAAACTTTTTGGGAACTCAGTCTTCTCTCTTTAGCATTATAAGCCATTTCTGTCGTACTTCAATGTTTTGAGGAAATCTGAATCAACAACAATAGTTAACATAAAAAAAAATTGGTGCCTCAACTACACTATTAAAAGAAATTTTCGTTTTAATGTAGACAAAAAATAATGCACTAATGCAATATTAATTAAATGTAAAGTACTAAAACCAGAAATTTCTGATTTAATAATTTTAAGTATGAAGATGATTTCGGCTGTATGCAAGCCACGCCTTTGTCTTTCTTTTTTTCATTTAATGACATCTCGATATCATATTATCGATTGCGTCAATCTCTATGAAAGTGGGGTTATGAATTTCAGAAATTCACGTATTAGATATTCGTATACGTTTGGGTTATTAATGCACTTGAATGGTATAATTTTAATAATAATAATAACGTACACACTCAACATAGCCCCGCACTAGGGAAACCCTGTGTCGCGGGTGCCATGGACACACACGTAGACAACCACAAATCACATCCAAACTCACGAGAGAAATAAATGTAGGCCATACAAATATTTCTCCCGACCCGGGAATTGAACCTGGGACCTCTGCATGGCAGTCCGGCATGGTAACCGTTCGGCCACGGAGGCAGTTACGGACATATTTATGTAAAATACTTTTGTGGCAGTGCTTTTAGACAGCTAAAAATTTAAATAGTAATTACATGTGAAATGTACAATTCTGCGAGTTTTCCTTTTTAAATAAGTTACATCCGGGCACTGAACACGCTACTATGACTAATAATCCGTTTAACACTATTTCACATTTTAAAACCAATTATTTTTCAAAAATAAACGAAATTTGTTTCGTTGTCAGCTGATCCTAGGTTCATACAGGCTCATAGCGTATAATGAAGTGGCCTCATCTACCCATCTCGCTCTAAAATACGTGTATACTAACGCTCTTTCACTTGCATTGCCAATCTATGGGTACCTATATACTAAATCTATGGTCACCATACTGTGACTTATTAAGGAGGGACTATTCTAAATCGGAAATGTAATAAGCACAGGAAAATCTAAAATATACAAAATAATTTAACACTAGTGTTCAAAGTTCTTCGGGCGAAATGATATTGTGGTTGCGTGGCTTTGAAACATGTTAGGTAGACGCATAGAAACTCATCACACGATATTGTACACGAATGTTTACATTCGCCTTTTAAAAATAAAATATACTCTCTCACTGTAAAATAACTGATTGTTCCCTAAGGTAGCTATTACGGAACACGGGAGAAAAAATTTCAACTGAATGAAACTGATTTTTCCGTAGATCAACGTTTTAAAGTAATGAAAATTTTTGCGGAACTTTGTGATTTTTTTATCGAGCGAAGTTTAGTCAATCATGTTTCGGGCTCTATAGGTCACTACCGGTACCTTCCATTATCAAATAAAAAACAAATTTAATTCGTTTTTTAATTACGAAAACCCGATATTTCCGTGTGGCCGAAACACCTTAAAGAAGACCAGTGTCGACGAAACTTACTTAGGTTCCCTTTGTTACCCTCTTAACAGCACACGGAATCATAAAAATAAGTGCTCCATAAAATAAAACATAATTCCAATCTCGAACGCCACTGAGCTACGTAAATAAATATTATGACACTTGTTCGTAATCGTAAATGATTCAATTAAGTGGCCCTGTACTCTCGTTCTCCGTCCGAAACAATTACTATTAAATAAGTAATACTCGACCAAATTAAAAGACGTATGATGCGAATGAAAAAATTATTTACCCTCTAGAATCTACGTACAATATGTTATATTGTAGTGTATGAATCCAAACACGTCTTACCGATCACAGTGTGTAATTTTACTTATTTTAGTTGCGGACATCTGCGTTTTATGTGCCTTTTTCGAAGATAATATTCAAACAAAATTATTCATAAAACTCCACCGGCTCTATACATCGTAGTTTTTTAGAAAATTAGAAAATTGATTAAAATGCGTAGAAATTATATAACCAGATTATCTCAATTTCTGTTAATGTTTTTCCATTCAATTTTTAATGTTATAATACAAAACTACCAAAAAGTCCCATAAATGGAAAGAATTAAAAAATTACACGCTATTCTAGGCGAGCTCTAGGTCACAATTATTATTTTTTAATATGATTTCGCTATTTTTTTGCTGATGAGTCTACATATTCGCATTTTTTTCAACGCGGATATGTTAATTACAGTAATAAATGATACCACATGAAAAATCAGATGCCGGAAACAGGGTTTCAGAAATATTGAATTTTGAAATTTCAGTTTTGAGTGTCAACCAATATTTATCCTGTCTCACAGTATTGTGTAATGACTTCAAATCGGACATTTCTCGTGAAACATGACTTACTATGTAATACGTTTTAGTATTTCAAACTTGGGGACAAAAACTCCCGTGTGCTTCTCTAACTTATCGTGTGTCACTTCTATTTCTATAATTAGAAATTTAAAAAATAATTATAACTGAAAAATAACACACTACAAACTATTTATTACATGATTTTTATTTTTACAGGAATTTAAAAACCTATTTATGTAGCATACATCCTTTTCAAAAACTAAACGTAGGTAACGATAGTAAAAAATTTCGTGAAACCGGTTGAAATTTTTATTTCTTTGTTATTTCGTGTTAATAGTAGCACCCAAAAATCATATTAGCTGTAGCTAACTATGCATACTATTATAACACCTATGTACCTGCGATATGTTTTCCATTCTCTGAGGATATGCGTGTCAAAAGTGTTTAAATTCAGAACGTCTGAATTTTTTTTTGTTTTCTCATAGATGGCACTGACGTCCCGAAAAGGGTAACCTATCACAAAGTCGAAAATTTTTTGTCCGAAATAACGCTTGTTCGGATTTTCATTACACCGAAAACCGAATTATAACGAAACGGTTGTTTTTCAGGATGTGTTGAATGTTTATCGCAACGACACGATTAGGTTCGGTTAGGTTAGGTTAAGTTAGGTTTAAAAGAAAAAACATTTTCCTCTCAAAATTACTTTCGAGGTTATGAAATTTCGAGCAAACGTTATTTCTGGAAAATGCGATGTCGGACTACTGGTAGGTAACCCCAGATACAAATAGATAAATTTGTATAACACAGACTATGATACTCAATAGGTACGTACATTAAATAAATAAGCTTTCATCATTTATATAACCTAACTATTTATGTATAATTTAAATAACCTGGTTATTTTATTTTTATAAAATAACCCTGCTGTGCTTGACGTAGAAATGTATATTTTTTGTAACGACCGTGTTTGTTGTTGGAGCAGAATGCTGTCATGTGAAGAGAGAAACCAGGATAAACAACAATTAGATACTGTATATTTCTGTGTGTTTGCATTGGTTAGAAAATAAAAACATCTGTTTACACACAAACACACGAGACAAGGTGCGAATACAATTTGTTTCATTGTTCGTACGAGAACATTACTTCATTTTCAAATTCAAATAATGACTGTAACTTTTGTGTGCATAGTACTGATGTGCATAGTAAATATTTTTTTCCATAAAACTCACTCGACATTCATTTCTATAGAAGTCTAAAAAAACTTATAAACGCAATGTCTCCGAGATCCTGCAATATAAACATTTACTTTTTTTACTACGATGGGTGCATTTATTTAGCATATCGTCGGTTAAAAGGTAAAACTCATTAAGTGACATTTTGTTCAAAAACTAGATTTTTTCAATTTTGCTTTATTGGGAAGAACATCTATGACAAGAAAAATTCAGTAAGTCTGTGGTGTCCTTCATGTTTTAATACATACCAGTCCTTTAGTGATTTTTCATAATGAAAAAATACAAAATCTTAATTATCTCCCTTTGGCCAATTAGGCTATTAGTGAGTTTTACCTTTTAACCGACGATATTTTGATAGTCATTTTTTTTTTTCAAAGTAACACAATTTTTTTCACAATTGCAACTTTCACACTTAGTAAATTGAAATAGACAGTAAATTTTTTATTATTTACGTAGCGAAATTTCAGGAAGTACAGGTAAAAACATTTTACATGGAGTGAATGACCTTACAAAAATAATCTGTATCTCCTCCATATCTCCTCTAAGGTAAATATCTAAAGCGATGTTTCTTAGTGTAATTGATTATTTTAAAACGTACCGAAATACAAACATAGAACGAGGATGTTCGCCATTAACGTAAAATTACTTGATGATCACGGATATCCTCTTAGTGGAAATTGGTAACGTCTCATATCTTCTCTTTTTTGTATTTAACACCAGATTTTTTAACAGTAATTAAAATAATGAGCTCCATTAATTCTAAGAACACAAATTTTTCAGTACACAAGCCGATACAATATTATTAAAAATCAACCACATATTTTTGTTGTATGTGATCATGTGATAATGTATATTCACTTATCTATATAACTTACGTAATCGATACTATATACCTAAAGTGTGTATTGTAAATAAGTCAATTACGGGAACAAATAAATTAAATCTAAATTCATGAACAAACATCGTACTTAAATATATACGAAACATTTTCACTTCCCAGTCATTACATAACTTGCCTAGTTACTTACAAGTAAATAACCGCGTAATAACTTATATCGGGTATATAGGAACAATTATTTTGGTATAAATTGTCTATCCAATTTCAAAGAGCATTCTCTGTAAACTGATTTCAGTGATGTGCTGCCGTCAAACTGTCTGGGTTGGTAAGGATGTCGACCTCGGCCAATCAATATGCTGCACCTTTGAACTATTCTTTTACTCTTTAGTTTATGAAGATTGGAACATTCGAGATTATTTGAGTTAGCTTTTTGTAACGTAAAGTGCAAATTGAGTTTTTCGAAATATTTACGCATTTAAAATAATTATGTGGTATCATTATCCCACAGAAAAGTATATAATTTATTTTTTTCATTGATTTTAACACCGTTACTTTTTACATTTTCAGATTAGCTTTCTCTAGGAAATGAAACTATTTTTCCGGATTTAAATCGCGTATATTTCAAACAAACCGACGTTTCGGGCCCTTTACAGGTCCCATGGTCACGGTTCACTGTAGCTTTCTCTATGTACCTAATTTCGGTGGCAATTTTTATTAATTAAATATTCAAGAATATTATCATGAAGTATATTTCATATTCGAGTGCTGTATCCTGAAATATTATTTAATATTTTAGTATAATACACTCGAATACTTAAATAATAATAATTGCCAGCGTAATTAGATAGAGAAAATTAACCTGAAAATTACCCTTTATTTTTTTTAAATATTCTCATACGAAATTCATTTTTTAAAATAGTTGGTGAGTGCGTCCTAAACCTTTAAAATTAGGGTTACACTAATTTTCTGTACTGTATAATAAGTATGAGCCACTTATCACGTAAGTCTCGGACGCTTTGAGGTTTTGTAATCAGTATTCTTAGAAACCACGAAAATCCTTGGACCAAGTGTTTACACAGAGATACACCTTTTGTATTATACCCGTGCTGTTACGGTGTTATGGTAATAAACGATGGTTCTTAGTCATAGGTAAATGTAAAACGTATTACGCAGAATGTAAAAAAAATGCTAGCCATTTATTACGCATTTAAGAAAATACATGTATAATAGATGATAAAACGAACTTCTTGAAGTGAAGTTCAATCACTATTATGTGAGTCGCTTCATTCGAAGATATAATATTTAACCAGGTAGTTTCCTTAACTTGCTAGGAAACACCGCACGGTTTTTAGAGAAAGAAAAAAAAATGTTTTGACGTTGACACTCTCCACCAGGCCTTAACCGCCATTTTTTATCCTCATTCCTTTTAGAGTGGGAAGCAAAACTTATTTGGGAGTTTCAGAATCTTTACTTCTGATATGACGATGTCAAGGGAGGGAGGGTGTTGATTATATCTTCGAATGAAGCGACTCACATAATAGTGATCGAACTTCACTTCAAGAAGTTCGTTTAATCATCTAATATATTTCGTCGCTTCATTCTCGATATAATATTTAACCAGGTAGAGTTTTAGAGTATTCAGTTTTGCTTCTAGTTGGTTTTATGTAAATTAAAAACCAGCAGAGGTTTAATCGATAACTATATTATATTTTTATTAAAAATATATATAGATATGAACATATAACGGTTTTTCTCCTGAGATCACAATCATAACAATTTTTAAATCGTACAATCATATAATAATTTTATAAGTAAAGATTATTATTAGTTTAGAATAGTATAATTTGCCGTTTTATTATGTTCTAAGCAAATGGTTCTTGCGAACGTGTGTTCCTCTTCAGTAAGTATTAGTCTATTATAAAATCTAGTAAAGAATGTGAGATGTCGGAATCCAACTCGCAGCCTTGCGTATGAGCTCGGCACATCAGCCGCGCGCGTGCCTGGCGTGAAGGCGTACCGCGTGCTATGCGCGCCGAAAACTGCTGTGTCCACACCCGCCGCACCGCATCCAACACCTGCCGTACACATCGGCTCACGTTCTGACTCGTTGCTACTCTGAGGGGAGCTCTGTGTGTCAAGAAGAGCGTTCCCTGGCGTCCTGTTGGCTTATTTTGTGTTACCAAAATATAATGTTTGAAAACTGCGACAAGGCAAATACTTATATCCTCTCTAAAACATGGAAAATTTAATGTGGCCTGTACGCTACCAGGCGCAGATGTTTTGATTAAATTAGGTATTACAATTTTAATCGGAATGTCTGATATTTGTATGTTTTTCATTTTAATCAATGCCAATTTGTACGCGGTGTGCAGTACAAAGAACAAGTAAAAAATATGTTTTTTCGTAAGTTTTTCATGAGGAAGTTCTGTGTTGGGAAACCACGTTGAAACTAATGCGAGAACGACTTGGGGATTCCAAGTATTGCCATACTTTGGTGCACTGGGTTTCAATCTAAATGCGCCCTTAAGTAATCTTTTTATGCGGGCGTCTGAGCCTGTTTCAGACTATAAAGAGATAAAGCAGACTGTTATTATTGCAAAATTCCCACCAGAGCTTTAGAGACACATTATATTGTCTAATTGTATTTTAAGAAAGAGAAGCTAAGGGTAAAGTCATCGCCTCTTGTGGGACTCCGCTGGAGGCGAAGGGGGCGCTGATAACGGCAGAAAGGGTAAGGCTGGTGTGCAGTCGATGAAGCCACCTGCAATAAGATTTAATAATGATTCGCTTGAGTTAAAATATATCACGTCGGAAACCGGCAGGCTTTGCAGCAGGAGGAACCATGTCTGGGAAGGCCAATATGGAAAACCAAGAGTACCATTTGCTTGGTCATTAATAATTTTGCGTATGCATTTCAATAATAAAAAGAAGGGTGGGAATGCGTAGCAAAAAAAAATATAATTCCGATTAAGTGTAAAGGTATCTATGGCAAACGCATCTAGTTCCTGAAACCGAGAGACAAAAATAGCGGATTTGGCATCGGTGCGGGATGCAAAAAGATCAATGTCGGGTTGTCCGAAACTTTTCACAATGGTCTGGAAGGCGCGAGAAGACAACTCCCTCTCGGGATTAGTCTTGCTAGATTCTACAGCGTGTCCCAAAATTCAACGATAAGCGGGCGCTGGAGGGTGGACCTGCGCATAACTACTTGAGGAAAAATAAGAAAAAAAATCTATCTCATTTTTTTTTTTTCAATTACGATAAAAAAATTGTTATTCTTCGAAAATTTACTCCCTTAATGATATTTTGAATCACCACGATCACATTTTTTCAGATATTTCTGATGTTTTAATTTTAACGGCCACCTAAGTAGTACTGCTGTCTACCACAACTCTTAAAAACCCTAGAATGCCTGCAGTTTTACACAAAAATCCATCAAAATATTATTTTTCCTTAAAATTTTGAAATATTTTTACTTGTTGTTGTATTTTTATTTGTTTTGTAAAAAAAAGTATGTACACCACTGCGGCAAGTATTTTTAAAAATTGACGCAACTAACCAAGATTCCAAAATGGTATAATACTTTAATAAAACTAGGCGCCAAAAATATTGGTACCATTTCTAAGAAAGATTAAAATTCTTGATTATTGTTCTTGTTCATAATAATCACTTTTACAATGTGCCGAAAAAAGGTTATGTGTTGCAATTTCTTGGAATTTCAATGGCACGTGTGCATAGTCGATACAATTTAGAAATTCCTCCAATTCACAGTCCAAAGTGATGCCAGTGAATACACCTCTTTCAATGCGAGGTATCAATTTTGAGGCAATTCGATAGTCCTCCATTTTAAAATGAGTTTTTGTTACAAATTTGCTAAAGAACGTTATGTTCAATATGAAACGACTACTACCGTTGCGCTTTGGGGCTAAAAAAGTACTACAAATGTATTGATGTTTTTACAGCACTTTGTCATTGCTCCCAATTCATAATTGTGATATGCAATTTTTTCTATTGTCGTCAGACGGTTAACTAATGCCGGGTATTACAGACTGGTGTTGGTACCTGTTTACATAATGGTATTGCTGGCAAAGCTGCATTTTGGTTTTGCAGGAGGCTGTCGCCTAAAACCATTAACGATTAGAATTGTATTAGATAGATAATTGAGTTTTAACTACGGCGTGTTTCGTTAATACTTATTAATTGCACGTATGTGGGATTTAAATTGAAATAACTCGTAGTTGATTTCTTATCGCAGTTAACTCATGGTTAACCTCAACTTAATTTTATTTTACATATACTTTTCTTAGAACAATATAATTATTAAAATTGGCTCGTGGTCGATTTCATTATCACGGTTAACTCACGGTTAACCCTGACGTAATTTATTTAAAATTAACTTTACTTATTAGCACGTAGGTACTAATATTGCTCAAATTAAAATCGACTTGCAGTTGATTTCATTATCGTGGTTAACTCGCAGTTAACCTCGACGTAATTTTATTTAAAAAAATTACTTGACTTATTAGGACGTAGATACTAATACTGTTCGAATCAAAATCGACTCGCAGTCGATTTCGTTATCGTGGCTAACTCGCATTTAACCCCGACGTAATTTTATTGAAAAAATATACTTTACTAATTAGCACGTAAATACTAATACTATTTCAATTAAAATTGACTCGCAGTCGATTTCGTTGTCGTGGCTAACTCGCAATTAACCCCGACGTAATTTTATTTAAAAAATATACTTTAATTATTAGTACGTAGGTATTAACTTTTTCAAATTAAAATCGACTCGCAGTCGATTTCGTTATCGTGGTCAGCTCGCAGTTAACCCCGACGTAATTTTATTTAAAAAATTCTTTACTTATTACCACGTAGGAAGTGATATTTTTCAAATTATAATCGACTCGCAGTCTATTTCATTATCGTGGTTAACTCGCAGTTAACCCCGACGTATTTGTATTTAAAAAAATATTTGGTTATTAGCATGTAAGAACTAATATTGTTCAAATTAAAAGCGACTCGCAGTTGATTTCATTATCGTGGTTAACTTGCAGTTAACCCCGACGTAATTTTATTTAAAAAATTCTTTGCTTATTAGCATGTAAGAACTAATATTGTTCAAATTAAAATCGACTCGCAGTCGATTTCATTGTAGTGGTTAACTCGCAGTTAACTCCGACGTAGTTTAATTTAAAAAGTATACGTTACTTATTAGCACGTAGGTACTAATACTGTTCAAATTAAAATCAACTCGCAGTCGATTTCATTATCGTGTTTAACTCGCGGTTAACTACAAGGCAGTTTTATTATAAATCATGTAAAATGCACATATTAATATATCTGTTCGGATTTTCATCCACCCATGTTCGATTTGGTTATCGGGGATAATTCGCAGTTTACCCGATGTTTTATTTTATATAGGTTAGATTCACACTTGAGATGTATGAAAGCGAACATTTATTATAATTGCGGAAGTAGCAAGTAGTACTATATATGATAAAAATGAATATTTTCATTTTTTTATTTTCATTATTTATGAGCGTAAGAAAAATCTTACCTTGATCAGTGTCCGATGATATAATGATCCTATAACGCCGACGACGTTTGGCATCTGTATTTTCCAAGTATTTCAGTTTACTTTTATAATATTCGATTTTTTCTAAGTTTGTTCGCTTTAACATTTTAACGCAGCTGTGGAGGTGTGCTTCTTGCCACGCACGAAAAAGGAATGAGGATAGAAAATGGCGGTAGATGCCTGGTAGGGTGTGTCAACGTCAAAACATTTTTTTTCTCTAAAAACCGTGCGGTGTTGCCTAGCAAGTTAAGGAAACTACCTGGTTAAATATTATATCGAGAATGAAGCGACGAAATATAATTACATCGAAAAGTTTTCAATTCCTAGCGATCGATCTCAAATAGGGTTTCTACTCGAGATTTCTCGACTCGAGAAATCCCGGGAAGTCTGACCAACTTCAAGACGAGAAAAATATCCCCGAGAACTTGACAAACCAAATGACGTTTTTAAATTATTAAGAAATTGACTTGTAAATCTTTGCAGACAATGGAAAAGTCCATAGTTTGGAAATATTTCACGAAGAACAAAGATTTTTTTAAACGTGGCATGCATGCCTTATATGTCCTAAACAGATATCAATAAAAGGCTCGAGCACAACTGGTCTTGTTAGACGTCTGTTACGTATTCGCAACATTTCTTTGAATGCATTAGAAGATACAGAGACATTAACTTCTTGTGGTATGAGGTCTTTTTGTTGATTCGTTTTGTAATTTTTTCATAAGACACGTCATTATTTGTAATACTTATTTGTTTGTAATGTGATTTGTTTTATTTTGTTTAGTTGAGAATAATGGATAAATGTTGATTATTTATAAATGTTCCCAAGAATTATGTGGTTAAGCTTGGTTGATTTAATAATAATAACGTTGATCCCATAAATAAATAAACATGTTTCATTTTATTATAAATTTTGTTTGTTTTTATTTATGTATGTAGTTGACTAAGATGATTTTTTAGGGTTTTTAAATAAATCTCGAACGACTCGAGAAACCCGGAAAATTGGGCTCGGGAATCCTGAAAGTCGAGAAAAAAAATATATCGAGAAATCAGAAACCCAAATCTCAAAGCTTTGTTCCTGTGTAGTGAACAATTTGTTGGTCTTTGGTATACACATTCAACAGTGATTTGTAAAAGAGCATAACTTTGTGTTATTTCAATATTTACACGTGAGTGCTAAATGTCACACTAAATCGTTAAGCATCTACGGTCATATAATATAATTCAATACGTCAAGAATATGTAGAGCCCACTCTCAAGGATACTAGAATTAGCTACCAATCGATAAATTATATTCCCTTTTAGACTTATGAATGCGGGGGATATACCTTACCTACCCTTCCAGAACAATTTAAATACTCTGGTCGGTCGCAACTCGCTTTTTATCAAAAAGTTACCTCTTTGCAATCGAGTTATGCCGCTTTTGATGTCTATGGTATATAGATTAATGTTTTTTAACGAAATTTACGTATTTATGACGTCACGCTTTTCCGCTAATAGAAATTCATGTATGACGTATAGACATACACAAATATAGATCTAAATAAATTATTAAGATTTCTTTGTTGCTACTCGTTGTGCGTCATCAATTTTTCAACTCGTCACCACATTTGTTTACTGTATAGCGTATTTACATTTATTTGAAAAAAACTAATTGGAAAAGGGTGGAAGCCTGGAGATCTGTAACACAGGTATATTTACCTAGTATGGACTCCACACTGTTGCTTAATGGTACTTGACTTGTACGTTAACTTAAATAATAGCCAATCTGTAATTACATAAACCTCACTTTTGTGAGAGTGAGAGTGAATTAATATCTTATCTTATTATCAGCGAATAGATTTGACTCCCATCTTCAAGCGACTAAGATTATGACGTCCTCAGGTTCGGCGCGTATTGTGTGGACTCATTTCATATTTATGAATATCAGCATCAGCTATCATACGGAAGTTGCACGGAACACGTAATATAATACTATTTATAATGTTCTGCCATTGGAATTCCCAAATTCATAGAAAAAGTAAAAGAAATACACTTAATATATAAAAGTTATTTAAATTGTATTTGCAATGAATCGCTTGCATCAGACTTTTAAAATACAGTACAGTGTTGCCACATTATAAAAGCATACCACGTTTAATGATATTGGTTAGAGATTCAAACTTGAAATGTTGCCAACAATATAAGTCGAACGGATCACGTGTTCGAAAGGCACAATTTCTCAGATCTAACATAAATTAGGCACTGATACCTACTTCTAATGACGAAAGACCTTTAACTATCTTACTTTGCATCTTACAAAAGGTAGAGTAGTCCTGAACTGGATCATTTATGAACTTATCATCACTGTACGTTCAAAGTAAAAAGTCGAGTATTACGAAGGCTTTCTCCATTTGATAATTGTACTTTCAAAGTAAAACGTCGAGTATTACCAGACTTTCTCCACTTGATAATTGTGTAAGGGTCCCCATAGACAGAGCCAGATTTCCCTAGGGAACCATCGTGACGGACAATGCCGTCGTTGGATAGGAAATTATACACTACAGAATATATTAAGTTTTATTGTTACAACACAAAGTTCGAAACAAATAGTTCTTCCTGTCAGTGACGATTCTGAAATAATTGGTGACGATCTTCTCCGAAGCCTTTGATCATAAAAAAGTCAAAGACGACAGCTTTGACATTCTCATGCGATCTGTCATGTAAAATTTTTTGTGTTCCTATTCTCAGTGAATTGAAATTAAATTTACTTGTACATAATATACTCAACTTGACATAATTTTTTTTAATTATGGTCTTGGTGTAACGTTAAATTCCGTGTCAGGATGGAGGTGGGGGTGCGATTGATGGGCATCATCCTCCGATTGCTGAATCTCCTACTGGCGCCATTGTTTTGGTGGCGTGGAAGACACCAAGGGTCGCTGCCGCCACCGCCGTCGCCGCTGTTACTTAAAAGCGCCACGGAATTGGCTGCTGCTATCAGAGATGGAGAGGTAACATTTTTTAATAATTACAGTAAATACACTTTATCGCACACACGGAGACAATATAGCAGCAACAATACAAAATATGGTGGGAAATGTCGGCTTATTGCTAAATAGCAATCTCTACCAAGCTACATTAGGTTAGAAGAATGGAACGATGCCATACACGCACGTCATAGGTGTCTTTAATAGTAGAATTCTCTTCTACTGAGAATCGTATTGCTTTACGAAATTAAATCTACCGCTACCACTATGGTGAACTAATTTAGAAAAGCTGTATAAAATTAAAGATTTCATATATATGTTTATGTTATAGGCATGTAATGAGTGTTTTTGACTTATAGATGTGATGTGATGATGATGGCCAAAGATATGATTAATTTGAAATAAAATAACTTTAAATGCAAATATAAAATAGGTAGTTATTTTTATTTTACATTACCGGTAGCGTGCCTGTTATTACCATGTTATTACAGACCTATTTTTGCAGAGACTACACGGTCTTAAATACTTAATTTAGGGGCCTCCTTATATTTATAAATATATTTATGATAATGATAATTAATTTGACCATACATTTTATAAACATAAACCTCCAACGTGTTTGCATTACTACTAGCTCCATTACTACTCGAGTTGTTAAATATCTTACCAAATTCAACAGTCGTCTCGAAATTATTTCCCACGAGTGTATCTGGACATACAATTACGTACGTACCTATAGAATATGTAGGACTGCATGGACTTACCTATTTCACTACAGGCGCACACGTCGGCGTCGCATCTATGGTAAAAGTATTATCACAGGTAACATGCGACAATCACAAAACTATGAACAGCTGGCTCTTTACACGTCAGATTTAAATTGAATTTGCGTAAGTATGTCGCTTATGTCGCTTGCGGTAAGTTGTAAGCTGAGCAAGCTGTTGGCTCTACTTGTGTTGGGCTAGAGAGCTAGAGAGTTTCATGAACCTTTCAAAAACATTTTCACGATTATTCAATGGTTTTGAAATACCTAAAGAATGTTAATACGAATTAGTACGCCGAAATTAAACCCTGAAACCATTTCAAACCATTTTTTCATAAAAAAAATGTGCACCATGGTTTAGCTTTGCTCCAAAGCAAACCCGAACGAAAGTCGGAAATTTGATTATCAGACTTTCCGTCGTTCTAAGCTAAGCTAATTTCGGCAGGTCGACGAAATGCCTTCCGGGAGAGTTTCATAGCATAATTAAACTAGTACGTACACACGTATACTTACATTGATGATGATACCTACAAATTATCAAGGTGTTCTGGTTGTATTCCTCGGAACTATCAGGTACTCGATAATATAGGAAAAATCCGTTGCAAATACTTCAAATTAAATGTTTATCGATAGCAAAAAATTTAGAATTCAGTAGTTAGAAAGAAACGGAAAGATAAAAAAAATTGTTTGTGACATCATAACCTTAAAGGTAACATACATACCTACTAATAATCGTATTGCCTTTAGCACTTTAACATTTATGTTCTCTAATGTACCTATACATCATTTTTCATGCACGTTCATATAAGATAATGCTTATCTCCTAACCTAAAAATAAATTCTCGTTCATATTTGAACAATTGTACCCTAGTATATAGTTTATAATGCAAGTTATTCCGCCGGCTCTCAACTTGAGCTATAACTTCCCTTTGCTGACTTAATCAATTGTCTTCTTTATCAGATAACTAGTGAAAAGCTAGTATCGATATACGTCGATCGTGTTAAAGAAGTGAATCCATATTTGAACGCCGTAGTGGAAGAACGGTATCGCGCGGCCCTTGAAGAGGCTAAGTCTGTGGACCGACAAATTGCCGACGCTAAACAACATGGGACCTTGGATTTGCTGGTGAAAAATAAACCATTGCTTGGAGTGCCTTTTAGCGTGAAGGAAAGTTGTTCTCTTGCTGGTGAGTAGGTATTATTTAAATCAATATTTTGCATTCTACGTGGTTACACTCAGTGTTGGGCAAAATTTAATTGTTCTGGCAATTAAAGATTGACAATTAATTAATTGTCAATTGCGAAACAGCAATTATTGATCAATTGTTAGTTTCGAGAACCGCAATTAACAATTAATCAATTTTCAATTTTTTCAATGTTTTTGATTAACAATTAACAATTAAAACTGACAATTATGATAAATTTATAGGGCATAGGGGGTGGGTTAGGGGGTGGATTAGGGGATGGGTTAGTGTTTGGGTTGGGGGGTTAGGGGCGAGTTTGGGAGTGGTTTAGGAGGTGGGTTGGGGTTGGGTTGGGGGTGGGTTAGGGGTGGGTGAGCGGTTGAGTGACCTAATGTGCAATAGGTATGCTTTGTTCTCTCGTCTTTTTAACGAGTCGTGTAATTTTATATTAATAAAAATATTTTTTTGTAAATATCGCGTTACGAAATAATTTGGTCGTATTAACCAAATTATTTCTTCAAAAGCACTTTCACTTGCACTGATCAAGCCCTTGGTTGACGATGCCAAGCATATACAAAGCAAAACTTTTATCAATACTGTAGTCCACGGACTTGTTAAGGAAAAACAGTACGCTATTGACATAATAACGCTTAATTCAAAATAAGTGTTTCGCTACAACGACGACAAAATTTTC
>NW_020653854.1:13210571-13263699 GCF_003589595.1 Hyposmocoma kahamanoa | reverse complement strand
CGCTACGGATATTGACATACCATTGTACTGTATAAACTTGTAGTCGATAGTGCTGTACGTGCTATAAAGTAGCTACGCGTGTATCCGAACCTATTTATCTATGGTTATTTGTTCATTGTTTGACGTCGTCGTTTTGTTACTTAATTTATGTGAATAGGATTAATTGGAATAGAATAGAATAGAATATCGTTTACTGCAGCCAAAGTATAAATACACTTGTTACAAGGTAGTAAAAAAACCGACCTCAGCCGTTTGTGGAACATCTTTTTGCCAAATTTTACTGGAATCGGTTAACCGATAGTGGGTGGAAACGTGAAAACCAATAAACCGGATTCATCCGCTATTATAATAGAATATTTTCGTTAAATTTGAATGGGACCACTACTGTATCAGGGGTACGAATAATACGCTTTTTTTATAAGAAGTGCCTTTTGGTAGTGAATGAATTTTTTTGTTGCATTTTCATATTATTAGGCATTTCGTTGTAAATTATATTGGTCTGTGACATGGACCTTGTTTAAAGATTAATTTAGGATAATATATGGGATTGTATCAGGTGGTGTATGTAGAGTAGGTAGGTAGGTAGAGGACCCAGTGTTCTGGAACAAAATTAACTATGAATATATATCTCGGTCGTAATTGTTGCTTAAAAGCCCTTTTAATCATTTAGGATCAATGGCCCACTGAAGCGTCGGGACCCTGAGACACAGAAGTTGGTGCCTTCATTCAAAGGAAAAGTTTACACTTTCTAAAACTGTATAAAGAGATGACGGTCGGAGGATACCAACTGTCATACAGGGGTGTCGTCCTTGAGGATTTGGAAATAGTCTAGGCGCCGGCATTTGGTCAGTAGATATATCAATTGCAGAAGTAATCTAAAGTCCGATGACTAGCAAAACACTAAAGCGAGTGGCCGTTATTGGACTATTAGGTATCATCATGTTATGGCGTTCTAAAGAAAAGGCATTTATTTCGGCTAAGATATATACCTACTTACGTAATCTTTGTGATACTTAACATCATAAAATATTTACCTGAGTACATATTACAGATGATAAATTGAATAAATTTATTTCCATACGTAAATGGGCTATTTCCATTTCTATCTGGTTGCTTTGATCTGAATCGATATTTACATGGTGACACCGTAGCGTGTTTTTATTCGATACCGATCGGATTAGGACCGATTTACTTTGCATTTCATTTCAAAAAATAAAAAAGAAGACCTTAAGTAAACTATTACAATTACTGTAACGTACTACCAATAAATATTTTTTTTTAGGAATACGAATTTTCAATAATAGACACGAAAACATCAATAATAGACATTAATATTATATGGTGATAAAAATTGCATCAATGCAATTAGATACATGCTGAACAACTCACGTAGTACATAATTTACCGAATTTAAAAACAAAAACACATCTCCACATTTATTTTACAGGTCTATCAAACTCTGTGGGATGTCTCGAGAATGCAGGTCGTCGCGCCACAACAGATGGCGAAGTTGTGCGACTTGTTCGAAAGTCTGGTGCCATACCTCTCCTGGTTTCCAACACTCCAGAACTTTGCTTAGGATGGGAAACTACAAACCTATTAAGAGGGACGACTAATAATCCTTATTGTCTGAGCAGGACACCTGGGGGATCTTCGGGAGGAGAGGTAATTTAAGTGTGTTGGAAATGTTCCGGTACCTTAAAGGTGCTTTTCCACCGACGATGCGAGACGAGGATTGAAATTTCTATGGCAACATTTCAATTCTCACCTAGCGCATCTTCGCAGAGAAAAATAAATAAAAAGAAAGGCGAAATTACTAACTTCCAAAAGGGCAAATTTTCAGGGTCTATATGAATCCATATCATTGTCATAAATATGTATACATTGCATTTTTTATTAAAGTGTATTCAATTAGGACTGAATTTATCACCATTTTATAATCACTTTTAAAACTACGGAATTTGTTACATTTTAGTCGTAATGGTATCGTTTTCAAAAATATGAATACACAATGTAGTTGCAATATAATGTAAATACACTAGCGCAACTGGTTGTAAACTTTTTTGTGTGTATTTTGGTAGTTCGGGCGGCAACTAGGTTAAACTACCCTCAAATTTGTTTTTCTTATATGAAAAATAATATGAAAAAAAATTTAATACGAGTGTTGCCTTTAAATTTCGGGATTTGGCAACCCTAATGCTGCGATCTGGCAATCCACGTCTCTATTGTATAGCTTGACATTTTTGGCGACAAACCTAATCAAAACATTTTGTCATTCGAGCATTATTTGTGTCGTTTAAAATAATTTGAAAAATACATCTCGGTCAAATGGAATTAAGTCGCGAACATTTTCGTACGATTATTTTTTATAACTTTCGACATGGATTAACTCAACAAGACTGCATTGATGAACTTAATTCGACTTTTGACGATGAAGCTTCATGAAGAGCTGTTGTATATCGATAGTTTTCACTCGAGGCCGTAGTTTCTCTCAAAGACGAATTTCATGAAAATTGCCCAAAATCGGTTGTTATTTCGGAAAACATTGATGTTGTGCGAGAACAGATGCTGCAACATCGTTGTTCATTCAATATTGCATGACCATTTGGTCATCAAAAAGATTTGTTTGCGTTAGATCCCACATAATTTGACAGTCGCTCAAAATAAGGGTCACGTCGATAGGTCGAAAGAAATGCTGAAAAAACACGATCGCGGCGTTTCAAAAGACGTTTCGATTGCGTGAATCTACGCAAATGAGCCCGAAAATAAACAACAGTCGACTGTAGGGGTTTTTTAAGATGAGCCCAATCCTACGAAAGCTGTTCACACACGAAGCACTTTCAAGCAAATAGTCGCCTGTTTTTTCGGAAAGACTGGACATATCGCAATCATACCATAGAACAACGTAGAACGGTCAATTCTGAATGGTACGCAATCATTTGTTTGCCAGTTTTCAGTGAAGAAATAAAAAAGACCAATCGCCGAAGACGAATCATTCTTCACCACGACAATGCGAGGTCTTACACATCGGATCAAACAAGTGAATTTTTGAGCACTTAAAAGTCGGTTTGATGGATCGCCTGCCAAATAATCATGATTAGGGACCCAATGACATCTTTTTATCCCAGCACATCAAGAAAACATTCGAGGTCTACGTTTTTTGACACCTGAGAAGCGTTTGATGCATTTAAAACGCATGTTTTGGAGGTACCTCAATTTGAGTGGAAAAAGTATTTAGAAAATTAGTTTAAATGCATACACAAGTATATAGATCTTCTTGGGAAATATTTTTTGAAGCAATAAAGTAATTTTCTGTGATAAATATTTCTTATTATTCACTAATCCCGAAATATAAAAGGCAGCCCTCGTAATAATTGTCTTTGTGGTGCAGCGCAAATAAGGAAGTCTACCTTTACAGTGTTCTCGTGATAAATTATAGTAATTGCGGACACAATTTATTTTTTAACTAGAAGGTTATAGTTGCAAACGAAGCTTGACTACTTGGTACTTAGTATCGATAATAGATTACGTAAAAATGAATATTTTTTCGACTTTACAACTACTACGTTTACATTTCATTGCACGCGAGTGTACGTACGATTTCAGATGAAAAAAAAGATGGCTTCATCTGATTCTTCTTTCGTTTACATATTTAATGATAATAATTTATGGGACATGTTACTTCAGCCACGTGTTTATCGCTAGACCAGCATTAAATCGTCACTATCCACACTCACAGCGCGAGCTCGCAATTTTTGGTGGAAATAGGCCGGCGAGATTTCTATTCGCGTCTCGCCTCTTCTCGTCTCGCGTTGCCGGTGGTAAACCATCTTAAGGCACCAATTTAATGAGATTGATCTTTGCACCAAATAATATATTTTCCTAAAACATCTAAAATGGAATCTGCGTTATGGTACAGTCAAGAGCACGTAATGCCTAACACTTTGGACCTTCTTATCACAAGCGGCTCAGAGTCAAACAAGAATTAAAAGTCAATTTTGATGTGCTCTTAAAATAACTCGTATTTTTTATCACCTCATATATTTTGTCCTCTAAGTTTTTAACTTTATTTAATTATCTGAATAAATTATAGTTTTTGTATTGTTTTATTGACACTTTTAAAGAGAAAACCATCGTGAGACTCAGACATATTAACTAAAAATAACGGATAACTCACGTATTTAAGTCGAATTTTTGCTCGACATATTTTCGCATTGTGGTTCGCACGCATTGGTTCGAAACATGTCGAGCAAAAATTCGACTTAAATACGTGACTTATCCGTTATTTTTAGTTAATATATTGACACTCCCAGAAAAACGCTTTTCAAAATCTGGATTGATTTAACGCCGATGTGTTCATTGTAAAATAAACATTAATTGGAGTGTAACATATTTGTTATAGGGAGCATTACTAGCATGTGGAGCGGCGGCGTTTAGTGTTGCTTCAGATGTGGCTGGCTCGATACGGATACCTGCTGCTTTTTGTGGACTCTTTGGTCATAAGCCTACACCTGGTGAGTTCGTATTTTACAGCGGCAGAATTCCTTGAAAAAAATCGGCCAGGGAAATACTGCTACCATACCTATTTCTGTCGCCAAGCAGTAATGTGCACTACATCCGCCCGCACTACTTTGCAATTTAAAGCTCTGAGTGGCACTTCGACTGTTATGGGTAGGCGTGTCGCTTACCCTATAAGTCGTCACAACGTAAGAGGCTCAATTTGACAGCTAAGGAAAAAGATAATATGTAACTTTGAACACAATCAACGAAACAAAACAAACAATTAATTAAATTTTTATTGAATTGATATTCAATTATTTTTTGTGAAATTACTCCACTAGTTTGTTATAATTATTAATACAAAGATTAGGAAAGGAATTTTTTCTGAGTGTTCTTTGTATTAATAATTAAAACAAACAATTATTAAGTAATTGTGTTTAAAAAAAATACTTTAATTTTATTGAAGCATTATATATATAATGTGATAGAACTTATTTCAAGAATTATTTTCGTACGAATTCCGAAATAAATTTTTATACAATTTTGAGTTAGGCGACGGGGATTTTGAGGTAATACACTGCGCCCCGCGACGGTGCGCGAGGCGCGGAATCACGCGCGCGGTGGCGTAGACGCAGATCTGTCAACGCACGGTTTAATCTGCGCGGAGGCAGCGGTCTAGCGGCCCCGCGCTACTTAAAGTACTCGCTTTGTACCTGATCGCCGTAGTGATTACATGTAGCTGAGAACCTTCTTTGACAAGAATGGTTAATAATACAGAACTTATTCAGGACGCTGCAGTTATACTGTCTATTTGGTTTTTGTTTACTCTAATAAAAAGACACCGAAGATAACATTCGACTTCATTACAAATATTTAAGAAAATATGAAGATAAATTTATCAACTACACACGTATGTCAACTGAATCCTTTGCTTATTTGTTAGGGAAAATGCGAACGACAATTACTGGAATAGACACAAATTGATAAGTGCCGTACTCTGCGCCGGTTCGCCGCGCCACTGGGCGCGGGGGCGCGGCATGGCCGCGTGCGCCACGCGTTGTCTGTGTTCGACGGCACGTGTTTTCCATACAAACTAAGGTACTTCAGTACAACCTTAAAAAACGCACTGTGTTAATCGCCTTACGGCCGCTTTCTATATTTGATCCTGAATCTAAGATTGTTTTCTATACAGATTTTATTTATTTATTAAAGCCAAATATTGCATGTAATTAGACATATTTAAGTATTGTAAAGGAGGGAGGTTCTTTCTTCCGTTGGATGAGGTTACCAAAACAAGCCATGTGAAACTCCAAATGGTTCAGAAGATTATTATTTTTACCTTGTATGTCGCCAATACAATTTCACCCTATATGCGGAAGGTCCGGGCAGTTGTTCCCAGAAGGGACGCGACTCCTGGAAACCGTTCCGCGAGATGAGGTTTTTCACCCTATGTAGGGCGTACGAAATGTCAGAAGTAGAGGTGGGTGATAAATAACGTCACGATGAAAAATCACGATGATCCGCCGTCAAATAGTATCGCCGTGACTCGTTCCGAAGGAACGACGTTCCAAAGTCACATAGGTGTTCCTCCGCTCCAATAGCTATCCCCGTCACTCACATCACGACATACGTATTTGATACAATGCGCGATCTCCGTTCCGTGGTGACTAAGCGCCACTCGTTGTAGTTTTCTTCAAATCGGGCCATTTCGGCGATGGGAGTGAGTGAGTTAGGATGACTTTCTTTGCTCTCTCACAAGGGTTGTAGGTGCTTATTACTACTAGAAAGGGCGGATGAAAAAAATCTGCAGCAGTTACTATAAACCTATTTATTAACAAAGTAAAATGTTTTTGTATATTTGTTTTATTATAGGAAGAGTTGGTAATTTCTATTTATGTATAATCTACTTTGTGTATTCTACTAGAAATATAATGACATTACACTTTATTGCAATTATTAACAATCCAGAGTCGCATTAAATAAGTAACAAACAAAATTACATTAAATACATAATCAAATTTTTGAATGGAATTGAAACTTATTACAAAGGGAGTAAAAACTTAAATCATTCTATAAAAAACGGCTATAAGTATTAGAAAGAAGCCGCTGGCTATAACCGTATATCGTGATGTAAGTTATAGGCGTGACAAGGTCACGGAAGTAACAGTCGTGACAAAATCACGTGATTTTTTTTGGAACCGGAACGACAGCCACGGCGATAGAAATGTAACGGTATTCCCTATGTCTAGTCAGAAGATCCGGGTTCCCAAGAAGGGAGTCAACTCCTGGTTGCCTTACTGAGCTGTCTATATTCTCAAATTTCTCTTCACATTAACAAAATTGTGTTCGAGTAGCACCATTCGAGCTAAAATCGTAACACCGCGATTCAGAAATAACGCCAAATGGGTCAACGCCATCTAGCGGGTTCTTAGAGAACTAAAAGTGAACAATCTGGCTTAAGGCCGTCTATTAGATAAAGTAGGTTTGTAACAGTATTATATTCTTAAATCTTGCCAAATCTTGCTCTGGTTTCTTCAGATTGCCTGTTTGTTTGTATATTTTGATGATTGTTGTTAACGGTTATTTTGACATAGTGTTCTTGGAAGCGTACATATTATCGATATTCTGTTATTAAAATAATTCATTACGAGGTTTTTTATTATTTTATTATTATTATTTTTACTATTTCAAGTTTACCTACAAATCAAAAAAGAAAAAAGAATGGTTGGAAATCATACCGCCGTACAATAGTCGAATAGCCAAATATAAACATTGAATCAAAGACCATCTTCATTTATTTTATTCGCTTCATTTTGAAGAGTCAAATTTTAATATAACTTTGAATGTAACTAGATTACATGATAATGCAATTCCATCATTAGGTTTATAGGTAAATGATTTTATATTTAATTTAGATTAAACAAGATTCATTTACTAGGCATTCTCAGTTCCTGAAAACAAAATTATCCACTCGTTTCCGATTTTTTCCCACTGACAACTCTAACAACTAAAAATTCTTATTCTAAGAAGCCATCAATACAAAGACTATGTTGGTCTAACGTTACACTGTACACTGCCTATTTGCCTTGCCTTGCCTTGTCATCGTTCGCTGTCACTCGCCTAGCTGACCGAGTGAAGGCGAGCGCTAACGTGTATAGAGCTCGTTTGACGTGTCTTGTCACAACTCGCAGTCGCTCGTGACTCCTTGTCTCACTTCGGAGAAGTGTCGATTTTTCTGCACAAATCAAAGGCGCTCGGCCAATAGTAGACAATTGACTATAATCATTCTCATCATATACAAATTGAGTATAATCAGACATTTGCATGCTATTTAATATATGCGAAACATGTTTATACTAACACTGTCCTTGTTACATCTCCTGTTATACCATGTTTTAAGCTAATAAACGTATGATAATAATATTATTATTGATAATATTACTACTTTCATTTATTTCCAAAATTAAATGGAAGTATTAAAGATTCACTTAAATCAGTCACTGATATTAATTCTATGCCAATGCATAAATACAAAAAACTTACACCATTTGGAATCTGTTTAAAAATTTCTCTATGAAAATATGAATCTTGCGGTTGGAAATGTATAGGATTTATATTTCAAAGTTTTCTCTTTTTTATATACTCTCAAATTACAAAATATTAATTTTTTCATACAACATAGCCCATAACTTTAAAAATATTTATATTTTGATTTTTATAGGGATGTTAACATTGATAATATGATTGAAAATCAAAATGCATACAGGTGATACAAGTTCAACTGATGATTTTGGTTCATCTTCCGATGAAAGTGAATAAAAATTTCGATCACACACAAAATTTCAAATCGATTTCTCATGAGAATCGTTTAATATGGTTACCGATATGCTTAGTTCACATCCCAATTTACGTTGCAATGACAGGTGTCAAAGTGCCTCTTATTTTGTCACGACTGTAGACTTGTTCATCCCGTCACACGATATCATAAAAAAAAATATTTATACGTCTCCTGTCATTTGTCAACCTATTCGGTTATCGCGAGATAACTCCAATCAAAAGGTACTACTCCTGTTGCTGTGCAGGAAGATGTTGCCACTTCGATGTAAAAGTAATCCAAGAGATACTGAATTTAGGTCGCACCCGCTTTCTACAACTCTGTAAAATACACTATTTGCTGAAGATTTATATGGTATTTCAAAGAAACGACACGAACATTGATATCAACTATCAGAAGTAACTCCACCATAGGTTAATAACATTAATATCTTTTTCCTTTTAGGTGTAATATCAATAGAAGGCCACATCCCAACGTTGAGCGATGAACTATTCCCCCGATTCCTGACTGTAGGTCCGATGGTACGGCGCGCGGAAGATCTCCCCCTTCTTATGAACATTATGGCCGGTCGTAACAAACATATGCTACGTCTTGATGAACCTGTTGATATGAGTAAATTAAAGGTAAATTATTAAAATCGAAATCTAATCTTTTTAATCAATCAAATAAAATCTTTTTAATCACAACAGCTGTTCAGGCTTTATTAAGAACAGGATTTTGTTGTTTGTTGAACAGGATAGTGGTCATTGAAAATTTTCCGAAAAGTTTCAGAATATTTCTTTACTTTATTTTTCTGAAATTTGCCACCTTTACAAAGTTTTCGGATAAACATCACCATTAAATGCAACGGCAACCTCATTTATCGGAACCAAGTTGGCGCCCTCTGAGGGGCGAAACGCGATCTGCCAAAATTTGCGACAAATTCCGCGATAAATCGCTTAAATGCTTTTATACATAGCTGTGTTTAAATTGCCTTCTTTGTTACACATCGCTGCAGGAAGATGCTGTAATCCGTTCCCTAGATTATCGTACCTTGCTTCCTGAAACCCTTGTACCTAAATCGTCCAATGTAATATCTGTCAATATACCTCTGTTGATTCAGTGACTAAGGTTTGGTTGCTATATAAAAATGATGAGAATATTAAACAACCACAGAAATGAAATTTCGCAACAATCCACATGATGTTATTGTTTTATATAAAAAAAATACTCGAGTTGCAACGAATATTCGGCTTTATTCGTATTCGGCCTGTATTTTGCTATTCTGCCGAAAACCTAAAAAGAATACTACAGTTGCAACGAATATTCTGTTACTTTTCCTGTATTTTACTATTCGGCCGTCTACCTAAAAATAGTCGGAGAGAAAGAAAGGACAAATAATGTCAGAATAGAGTACTAATAACCTCAAAAGTACGTGGAATTACGTCTATTTGCTAAGTTTTATTGAGATATCCCCTAGTTCGCCACTATACAGGACTCGACACTGGAGATAATAAAAATCGGTTCTCACTACTCAAAGCATATTGAGAGAAAAACGCCTTGAATTGGAGAAATAGCAAAATCTACCATTAAAATAATTGCTCCTTAAGTAAAATTTAGGCGCTATTTATAAAAATGAATCTTCATGCGTGAACACCCTTAGAGGTGGATGATTTTCTTCAAAATGAAATGGGACCACTATGGAAGTACCTCCTTTCCAACAAAAAAATAATCATGAAAATCGGTTCACAAATACCGGAGTTATCGCGTAACATACATACAAAAAAATAATGTCGAATTGAGAACTTCCTCCTTTTTTGAAGTCTGTTAAAAACGGTAAATTATCGTGTAATTTTTATTAATGCTGAAGATACATTGTAAGTTCGAGAAGAAAGCCTTATGTTTCGCTGTATCTAAAAGGTCAAAGGTAGTGTAACTTAACTAAATTATTTTTCGAATCAAAACTTCCTACTTGTTATGAAGATTAGTCAAGGTGAAAGAATTCCAATCAAGTACTTGTTATTTGCAAGCAATATTTTTTTTAAAGTTAATCAAACTGATGTGAAATAAAAAATTTCAAGTACAAACTTGAAAACTAATGTATCTTTTTTGTTTCATTAATCATTACACAATATGATTTATCATAACTGAAGTTAATTTTCCTAAGTGCAATTTTCCGCTGAATATTCGGCTATTCGGCCACGCTCCTGAATGAATATCGATGTTCGATCTGAGACCGAATATACTATTTGTTGCGACACTATAAATTACTTCTGCAAACATTTTTTTTTTGTAAATTTATGAGTAACAAATTTTATTATGAGCTACTAGGAGCTGCCAGACCTCTTACCATGTTACTTAACTCGGTAAAATACGATAAACAGTCAGACAAAAAAGTTACGTTTGCGTGTGATATTTGTTTTTTCTCATGGCTCCACAAAGGCCTCATTTGAATAATGCTTTGTTTTTCACAGATATACTACATGACAGAAGCAGGATCCTCGCTAGCTCTGATAAGAGTTCACCAGAGCATAAAGGATATGATCATCAACGCGGCTAACTATCTGGTAAAAGAGTGCTCCTCTCAATTGTGCCAGGTAGGTATGTTTTACAATTCTGTGTTGAGTTCAAAAATATATTTTTAACAAGTAAACATAAAAAATCAATATTTAAATGTTTTCTTACAGGAAAAATTCAGTGAATTAATAGACTCGGTGGAAATATCAATATCGGTGTTCTTCTCGATGAAAGATATTCCAAATATGCTACAAGACCCTGCTAATCCTAAGGTGAGACGAAATGATTATCACTAGTTAGATGTGTCTTACCACAGCATGATTTATTATTACTATCCCTATATTTCATTGACCATGGAACGTGTAACCGTTGCGATATAATTATATAGCATATCGTGATATGTAAATTGTAATTGGTCATAACCATTTAGTAAAAGGGCCCATTCATTTATCCTGTCCTGCAGTTCGCCCAAACGTCCGCCGGGTGAATGTAGTCGCAACGTGCAATTCATAATCTTGCATTACACCGGCTGACGGCAAGACGGACAGCAAGGCAGGATAATAAATAGGCCCTTTTGATAACTACGAAATTTTTTTAATCGTAAGGGGCAAAGTTTTGTTAGATGCATAGATTTATTATAACCATAGATTGGCCCTGAATATTGGAGACGAGACCAAAACAAAAATACATCTGAGTGCGTGTAATGTGCATGTGTGCCAGATAAATAGTGTTGCGCCATCCACTGATTTAACTTTAATATCGATTAACATATTACACCGGCATTTCACTTCGTCGCATTCACCAAAATGTCTTATCGCAAAACGCCGAGACGTTAATTAACTAATTAATAAATGATAAAAATGGAAGTAAATTAATTTGCTACTCCGCGAACCCAGTGAAGGTTAAATCGTGCAAAATAGCTGCGCTTGTGTTGAATATTTTTTCATGCAGTTAATTATCCCATTCGCATAAAATTAATAAAATAAATAACACAAGGGCAACTATAGTCACAAACCACCACCAAAAATATACCCGACACGTGTTTCGCCTCTCCACGAGGCATCCTCAGGGGCTGTTGACTTCTCGACGCTCGGCCGAAGACTATTTTGAATGAATAATGTGTAAAACAGAACCAGAACGTAGCTTTACTCTTTGCTTGCCTCTAAAGGAAAAGCATTTTTTCCTCAAAGTGTTTGCTGCATATTTTTGAAAACTTTTTGGGAACCCAGTCTTCTCTCTTTAGAATTATAAGCCATTTCTGTCGTACTTCAACGTTTTGAGGAAATCTGAATCAACAACAATAATTAACAAAAAAATGGGTGCCTCAACTACGCTATTAAAAGAAATTTTCTTTTTAATGTAGACAAAAAATAATACACTAATGCTTAATTAAATATAAAGCACTAAAACCAGAAATTTCTGATTCAATAATGTTAAGTATGAAGATGATTTCGGCTGTATGCAAGCCACGTCTTAGCCTTTCTTTTTTTCAGTTAATGACATCTCGATAACATATTATCGATTGCGTCAATCTCTATGAAAGTGGGGTTATGAATTTCAGAAATTCACGTTTTTGATATATTTTGTAATTGAATTCGTATACATACATTTGGGTTATAAATGTACTTGAATGGTATAATTTTACGGATATATTTATGTAAAAAACTTTTGTGGCAGTGCTTTTAGACAGCTAAAAATTTAAATAGTACTTACATGTGAAATGTACAATTCTGCGAGTTTTCCTTTTTAGATTAGTTACATCCGGACACTGTACACGTTACCATGATTAATAAACGTCCGTTTAACACTATTTTAAAACCAATTATTTTTCAAAAATAAACGAAAGTTGTTTCGTTGTCAGCCATTGACTTACAAATAAATGGACGTCGGGTCCGCACTAAAAAGTGTCCGAACTTACAGGGCGTTAAAATCGTATACAGAGCGTCAATCACGCTTTAGTCTTCGTTTGTTCGACTGACAGCGCGCTTGTCAATGATGCCGTATTGTATTGTATAAAACCTTGTAAAAATTACTCAACTAAAGTGAAAAAACAGGATGGTATATCATGTTTTCAGTAAGTACTACATTGTGTAATCATAATTATCATTTAAAAGTGTTATTTTAGGCACTAGTATAAATAGTATTTAATTTATATTTAAACTAATCGTAAATATAATTTACAAAAGCAATCAAAATAATCAAATAGCTAACTGTCTCTTTCCGACTCATTGCTTGCGTAAAAGACTGAACGAGACCTCTCTCTCTCTCTCATCTTAGCGTTGTCCCGGTTGCGTCCTCAGCAGGGTTGCTGCGGAGCCCGGGGTCCGCTTTCCTACTTTTTCTCCTACACTTTGCACGGTCTTCGGCATCCTTAGTGGTGAGACCATTGGCACGCATATCACCCTTGGCGACGTCAAGCCAGCACTTCTTGGGTCTGCCCCTTCTACCGGGGCCCGGCAGAGGTGGCATAGCCAGACATTTGTTTCCCACGTAGCATGCCGGTTTCCGTAAGATGTGGCCGTACCAACGTAGGCGGCTTTCTTGCAGTTTATCTGCAATGTCACGGACATGAAGGCTGCCGCGGATGCGGGAGTTTCTGACACGGTCTTTCCGTGAAACTCCACACATCCAGCGCAGCATCTTCATTTCCGTGACACGCAGCTCCTGCTTATGACGCTCAAGTACGGGCCACGTTTCACTGCCATATAAAAGGACAGGCCTAATGATGGATTTATAGACCTGTCCTTTCAGCTTAACCGGCATCTTGGGGTCACAAATTACACCAGTCACCTCACGCCACTTTGCCCAAGCGGCTGCGATTCGGGCTCTGACGTCGCAGTCGATGTCTCCGGACGCGCTAAGTACAGATCCCAAGTATTTAAACTGGCCCGTAGGCTCGACCGCGTCTTCGCCTATGCGTACGGGTAGGGGATCTGTAGCGTTGCAGACCATGTACTCAGTCTTCGCCACATTTAGTCTCAGACCGCCGTTCTCAAGCGACTCCTTCCACACATTCACTCGTCGTACCAGTCTCCCTCTATCCGCATCCGCCAGCGCGATATCGTCAGCGTACATAAGCATCCACGGGGGTTGCTCATGCGTGTCTCGGATGGAGCTTGAGACCTCGTCTAATATCACGCTGAACAGATAGGGACTGAGAACTGAGCCCTGGTGAACTCCGACTGTGACAGGGAAGGGTTTAGTGTCACCAACAGCAGTCCTAACCATGGATTCGGAATCGCGGTACATGTCTCGGATGATGTCAATATAAGCTTCTGGTACCCCTTTGGATCTCAGTGCCCACCAGATCATTACACGGGGGATACAGTCGAAGGCCTTCTGCATGTCAAGAAACATGAAATGCAGAGGCGTATTCTTCAATCTGTATTTCTCCATGATGACCCTTAGGGCAAAAACAGGATCCATGGTCCCAAGACCAGGCCGAAACCCATATTGACCCTCCGAGACAGCACTCTCCTGTCGGATCCGAGAGTCTATTATACGCTCGAAGAGCTTCATGGTGTGGGACATGACCTTTATGCCCCGATAATCGCCACACTCCTGCACCGATCCCTTCCCTTTGAAGACTGGAGTGATAATACTCAGTCTCCATTGGTTAGGGATTTTACCGGTGAGGAGCACGCGATTAAAGAGGCCGGTAAGGATGCCCACACCACGGGGACCCATTGCCTTCCAGGCCTCGATGGGAACCCCATCGGCTCCGACAGCTTTCCGATTCTTCATGCGACGAAGAGCTAAGTGGACTTCCTCAGGCGTTACCGGTCGCACTAGTCCCTGATTCGGAGGGAGGACCGGTGGCTGCACCTCTCTGTGCTGCTGATTCAGCAGCTCGTGGAAATATGAGCGCCATCTCTCCTTCACCGCGTCGACCTCGCATATAAGGTTGCCATGAGGGTCTTTAATGCAGCGACACTTGGAAATATCTTGTGCCGCTAAGACCCTCGAACGTGCCAGCTTAAAGATAAGCTTCTGCCCCTCAGACGATTCCAACTTGTCATACAACGGCTGCAAGTGGTCCCGTCTGGCTCTGGCTACAGCTTTCTTAGCGGCACGTTTGGCATCCCTATATGCGTCGCGGTCTTCAGAAGATTCGGACGCTTACCACGTTTTGAAGAGGGCTTTCTTCACCCTCACCTCCCTCTGGACTGTGTCGTTCCACCACCAAGTTTCTTTGTCACATTTGCGACCACCCTTGGACAAGCCCAGCACCGCTTTCGCCGCCTCAGATATGGCAGCCTGAATGTTGTCCCAGTGGTTCTGGACTAGATCACCTTCAGATGATCCATGACAAGAAGACGGTGTTGCGCAGTGAGACTCTCACCTGGTATGACCTTGCAGTTGGCCACTTTGCTGATATGGTGTCTCCTGGTGAGTACGAAATCGATTTGGGTGGCGTGTCCGCCGCTCTTATAGGTGATTAAATGCTCGGGGTTCTTTTTAAAGAACGTGTTCACGATGGCGAGATCGGCCGCCGCACACGTTGTGAGGATGTCTCCTCCCTCCGCGTTGCGACTGCCGTACCCGTAGCCACCGTGGACCCGCTCGAACCATTCACACGCCTCACATGACCGTTCAGGTCGCCACCCAAGACGACTGCCTGAGACAAAGGAATGGCACTCAGCACTTCCCCGAGTTGATCCCAGAACCTCGCCCTGTCCGTGTCGCTGCAACCGGCCTGAGGTGCGTAGGCGCCTATCAAGTGGGTCACGACCCCTTCGATAAGCACCCTCACTACCATAAGCCGGTCGCTAAAGCGTTTCACTTCCAGGACGTGATCGTGAAACTCCTCGGAGAGCACCACGGCCACCCCGTTCACGCCCCCAGGAGCACCGGTGTAGATCAGCTTGTAGCCATTCCCAATGAGCCGGGATCTGCTGCCTTTCCACCGAGTCTCCTGCAGGAACGCCACGGCGACCCTCCGCCTGGAAAGCACGTCTGCTAGCTCCCTCGCGCGTCCAGTCAGCGTGCCAATGTTCCACGTGGCAAAGCGGAGCTTCCTGTGATGGGTAGGGGCTCGCCTCTTTAACCGTGCCCACCCTTGACACGGTAGCCCTAGTCCACTTGCCACAGAAGTCGGGCGAGGCTCCTGCGCGCCGTTTTGCGGCGGCGCCCTATCCCTATGCCATATCCTTCTGTTGACTTCCATAAGTTGATGTGGCGGTGTTGGTTTTTACGGGAGCGACTGCCGTCTGACCTCCCAACCCCCGAAAGGGAAAACCCCTCGCTAGAGCCTCGTCCGTCTATCAGCAGGCGCACCACTTGCAGGTGAGGTTAGCTTGGGCTCCAAGATGTAGGTGGAGCCCCCAAAACGCCCAAAAAAAGACTGAACGAGACCAATCACGTCAATTTCAATTGTTTGAAACACAAGCGTTTCAAATATTTAGAACAAAAATTTCATAAAGTCGCTTTGATGCTAATGTTATTATTAAAATATTTTTGAATGTTAGTAATACTTTCAAATATTGTTGTTCTCTTTCTACGGCTCGGGGTTACGAGTCAAAAGACCGAAAATACATTTGCCCGAAATAACGTTTGCATGAATTTCCATAATCCCGAAAGTATTTTTTTAGGTTTTTCGGGAGAAATATGTGTATGGCCTACATTTATTTCTCCCGTGAGTTTTGGTGTAATTTGTGGTGGTCTATTATGTGTGTCCATGGCACCCGCGACACAGGGTGTTCCTAATGCGGGGCAATGTTGAGTGTGTGCGTTATTATAATAATTATTATTAATTAGTACCTAAGTGTTTATTTTGGAAAGCGTTTCTCTTGCGCAACCAATATCGCGCATTTTAATTTTGTAATTATCTCACAACGGCAAATACCCTACTACCGTCATAGCCGTACTTTTTCATGCACAAGAAACATTTGCAAGAACTATGAGCTGTACGACTATGCCTGTTGCCGGAATCAACCGTCGTCAGTGATAAACCGTAATAATTATATTGAATCAATGTAAGCACTACGGCATATAGAAAAGTGATGACGTTTTTGAGCGCTGTATAATTTCAGTACTATGCACGAACGGGTTAAGAAAAGAAAGGAAACCAGAGCTGATGCAAGCTTGATAAAAGACCATAATATTAAAGCTTTGGTATGTGATTACATCAATGAGTGAAAAAAAAACACTGCATAATAATACAAATAGCAACAACCTTGATAGCCTAACGGTTTTCAATGTGGGCACTGGATGAGAAGTTCCCGGGTTTGATACCGGTAGGATCAATTTAACAAATTAACCAATTTGGGAAATGAACTTTTCTAAATGGTTCTGGTCTTGGTATTCTATTGTAAAACAATCATCTGGTTTGAAACTAGGGAACTCTCCGTACATACTCCCCATGAGTATCAGAGCAACAGAATCCCAGAGCAGAACCAATTTACAAAAGTTCATTTCCCAAATTGGTTCTACTGGGAATCGAACCTGGGACCAAGAACGATGGAATTTATTCCGGGGCCATAACTCAGAACACCCAAGCCAAAACAACATTCGAAAAGTTCACATTTAGTTTTGTAGTTGATTGAGCTGATTTTTTACGGTTTTTAAAAAAATTCTCGAAAAACTCGAGAAATCGGGTACGAGAATTCTCGGAACTCAAGAAAAAAAAGTCAGACACCCTAGCTCGTAATAAATGGCATAGTATAAAATTCAACATTTACGAACAAAATATATTTATAAATAATAAAGGCTACTCCATTATACCTGTGTTCAAGTAGTTTTGACTAGAAACTACATATGGTGCATTTTGGTAAGTTTCCAGTAGAAGCTGAATATGGTGTTTTTTTGCGCCTTTCAATTGTTGCAAGCAAAATTAGGCAGTACTGTAATGACATTACAATTTAAATTCAACGTTTTAGCTTTTTCATATTCCTTTACATGTCACTACGTTTCAATAGGTTGACTTGGGACATTTTTTTCGTGGTTTTTGTATTAGACCCGTCGTCCTTTTATTTGTAAGTCAATGTATGTGATAATGTATAATCACTCACCTATAATAACTTACATAATCGATGCTATATACCTAAAGTGTGTATTGTACATAAGTCAATTACGGGAACAAATAAATTAAATCTAAATTCATGAACAAACATCGTACTTAAATATATACGAAACATTTTCACTTCCCAGTCATTACATAACTTGCCTAGTTACTTACAAGTAAATAACCGCGTAATAACTTATATCGGGTGTATAGGAACAATTATTTTGGTATAGCTGTAACGTTTTTCTTCTAATACAACTTGAAAGCAAGGTTTTATTACTTTGTACTAAAATTATTAAGAATTAATAATTTAATAACTTTTTGATACATGATTAATGAAGCATAAAAAAGTAGCTCTTAAAAATTAAGAAATCCCTTTTGGTAAATAGGTCAACTGCGCTGTTTTTACTTATACACAATGTTTTACTTTTGCTTCGTAAATATATATCTATCTTCATAGATGTTCAGATGTTCCTTCTGTTTCACTAAAGAAAAAACTCATCAGTGCTAAATTGTCTATCCAATTTCAAAGAGCTGCCGTCAAACTGTCTGGGTTGGTAAGGATGTCGACCTCGGCCAATCAATATGCTGCACCTTTGAACTATTCTTTTACTCTTTAGCTTATGAAGATTGGAACATTCGAGATTATTTATTATTACCGGCGACATTGGATACTGTGTGTTTGCCTTGTGTGAACTTTGTGGATTCGTTAGTGTTGCTACATTTTTCTCCTGAGTTTTCAGTAGTTTTGAAAATAATTATTTTTGTTTAAAAATCAGGTTCCTGGCATTGTTTGTGATGACCTGTCGTTGTACAATGAAAATGACGATGAAATTAAATATGTACGTACTCATAAGCCGCGTATGCTACAAGTAAACTCATTTTGATACTTCCTTTTGTAGTAGTTACTATTATGGTTGTATGTACTGATTAGCCAAATTGAAGTATTTATTTACATCGTGGAATTTATATCACAGTACCTTAATATTGTGTGATAACGTAAGAAAATATCCCTCTTTTTCAATTTTACAGTGTGAAAGGAGCTTATTTATGGAACTTTTAAAAAGTATCTTCGGCGGTGGAACTCGGTCATTGCAGGCATTGGGTTTTACAGTAATAAACAAAACTCGTTTATTCATACCACAATCACGACGTCCTGCTTATAACGGAATGGCCAAATATCTACGGGAGTTGATGACGGTATTTGATTTTTACAGTTTAAGTAACTAAAAATTTTAATATGAAGCTAGAAATTAAGGTGTGAAATGTACGTATACCGGGTGGAAATTTGTAATTCCACCTGGAGGGAAAGTACTCTAAATACTGGAGATAGACATTTTTACTTAAAGGAAACATTCCTTTATTTTTTAAGAAGTAAAACTGCATTCATAGATTTTCGGAAATTTCTAGCAACACGCGGGAATCGAACCCGCTTTAATGTGAAAAAAATGCAGCTGCACTTTTATTGCATCGATCGATAGGGTTAATTATAAGAATAAAACCTCTCACAAAATTGGTTAAGTAAATGAAAAAAAAAACATGAAATCTTAACGTATTTTAATAAAATGAAAAAAATGGTAATCTAACTAATTAGTTGCTCGAATTTTCTTGGATACACAAATCTAATCTTTTAACGAATTCATTTTGAGTAACTTTTAATAACGTGTTGTGATGAATTGTATTACAAATCGTATTCTGAACCTCAGCCTTCAACTCGTTTACACTCGCATAGGATTTAAGGTAAATTTGATTTTTAACATATCCCCACAAAAAAAATCTAAAGAGGAGAGGTCTGGTGATCTCGCAGGCCATCTGATTGTGCCGTTTGTACCAATCCAGGTATTAAAATGGTTACTAATGTAGGCAGTAGTGACTCTGCTGTTATGGGCTGGAGCGCCATCTTGCTGCAGAATTATTCGATTTCGCTCTTCTTCGGATAAAACATTTAAATCATTTCTTAAGAGATCCAGTATTTCAAGATACTTGACATTGTAAAAGTGCTTTAACTTGACCCATTGAATTTATAACTCCAGATTTCATGGTTTGTAAGAGAGATTTCACCCTCATAATTAACCTTATCGATTGATTTAATAAAAGTACAGGATGCATTTCTTTAAAGATTTTAGCGGGTTCGATTCCCGCGTGTGGCGAGCAATTTTCGAAAATCTTTGAATGCAGTATTATTTCTTTTTAAAAATAAAGGAAAGTTTCCTTTAAATAAAAATTTCCATCTCCAGTATTTAACGTACTTTCCTTTCAAGTGGCATTACAATTTGCCACCCTGTATAATTGTTTTTTTATTTCCAGAAAACACTTGGCGATAACGGTGTTCTTCTTTACCCTGTATGTAACGGACTGGCTCATTACCACCATCAGGTGTTCTTGCGGGCTTCTGGCGTCATGTATACGATGATTTTCAATATTTTGGGAATGCCTGCCACCACTGTGCCCATGGGCTTGTACAAAGGCCTCCCTGTTGGAATTCAAGTAATTGTCACATATTTTTATGACTTTCACGAAAATAACCGCGCACTATTTAAGATAAACCATATTGAGGATATGAGTAATTTAGTCCTTAACGTATCTCTCTATTTTTGTTACAGGTAGTCGCAGCTCCAAATCAAGATAGGTTATGTTTGGCAGTCGCTAAAGAACTTGAAAAAGGCTTTGGGGGTTGGCGACCTCCTCAGTAAAAATGTGCAAAATGTAGGGTTAGTTGCCACAAAATTAACAAATCAAGTATCAAACCACAAGTATGGCGTGGTTGATTTTCTACTGGGAACTTATAGGGTTTAAGACTTAATGTTTTAATCGTTTCAGCTATTTTATACGTCTATATTAAATGTTAGACCAATTAAATTGGTAATTATTATGTAATAGCGAATATTTAACAATATCATGTTTATATTTATTTACATATTATCTAATATGTCTTTCATGTAAACTTGATCGCATCTCCACTTATTACAGTTGTGTATATTTAAATTGGTGTAAAATTTTCATTACCTACTTCATATTATTTCGTTTTAATTTAAACATTATAGTTTTGTTTTTTTTTTCTAAAATTAAGATTAGTGTTGCACACAAACGGCAACAGGGAGAAACCTTAACTAAAAATTAATTTAATTCAAATATTAATCTCCCTCTCGCATGTGTCCGAATGCCAACATACCCATTGTTTATAGTAATATAAATATTAATTATAAAGTATGCGCACTGTTATTAAATCAGAGTATTTTCAATTAGAAGCGCTGTAACTTATAATATTGTGTACTTATAACTAACTGTGTACTGCATCTTACAGGCGTTTTGAAAACTGTATGTTTCTACACAATGACTTGTCTAACTTATTTGTGTAGAATAGAAATCTTATAGTTTGTATACATGCTCTTTAGACTGTAATTTTAAAAAATATAATAAACCAAGATTATTGTTTTTCGAGTCTTATTGCCGCCTTCGATGAAGACCTGATGACTTTTCGAATTTATTTATTCTTATATGAATGATCATTATGCCAGCCTGTGTAACGCATCCTGTAAGGTGTAACCTTACCGGATAGCCTTCCAGATTTTTTTACTTAACAATAATAAAATTAATAGTCAATAGAATTGACGTTAATTTATACCCGTATTCGCTCGTGACCGTCAGGATGGTTGGTCGCCTGTGGCGCCTGGCACTGAGTGTATATTCAAGAATTGCTACCTTTTGTAAATAATTGCTATCTACGATATATTCTGAGAATTAAAAAAAAAAATTGTCCAGCCATTCAGACGTCAGGATGGCTGGTCGCCTCTTTGTTCAGCATGAAGGGAGCAAATTTTTCCGAAGTATGTATTACCAATAATTGCTACCTATTTGCTACCTTCACGAATTAAAGGTATACGCTTCATATCTACATTAATTTAAAAAATATAACCGATTGAAAATTTTGCGAAAAAGTGCCTGACTAAACTAAAAAAGCAATTGTTAAACGCCTGCCCTTTATATTATGGCAATAAACAACTAAAAACTTTTGCTTTTTTAGATTAGTCAGGCACTTTTTCGTAAAATTTTTAATCGGTTATATTTTTTTAACTAATGTAGATATGAAGCGTATACCTTTAATTCATGAAGGTAGCAAATAGGTAGCAATTGTTGGTAATACATACTTCTGGAAAATCTGCTCCCTTCATGCTGAACAAAGAGGCGACCAGCCATTTACAACAGCCAAGTAAAAAAATTTGACCAGCCATCCTGACGTCAGAATGGCTGGTCAAATTTTTTTTAATTTCTCAGAATACATCATAGGTAGCAATCATTTTTTTTTTTTTGACGGTCACTATTCGCTCGCATGGAAATTATATCCGAATCTGTTGTATTTTGGAAGCATCCGCATAATTTGATATTTTTAATAATTTTTACCTGTACTTCGTAGAGCATGTGAAGGTTGATACTTAAGATTTACTTCCAAGTGTGCCTTGTGTGCCAGTGTGACCATGGTTAAGTTTTTGAAATTTGACTAGCCAGAAAAAAAGTCGCTATTTAGTCGGTTCTAGTCGCAAAGAACTCTATGCCGCTTGCGATAAGAACGGTCCAAAGTACACACAAAGTGTCAAGCTTGACGTGCTCTTGACTGTACATACAGAGACAGTTTCAACATTCAAGCCATACATTTGCATGTCGATATTGACTTATCGATGATTATGGTACAACACTAAAGTAATCCGCCATAGGGGGTATACAATTTTGGTCTGTAGGTACGTTTATTCCGTAGATAGTTCCTTTCCTTTATTTTTTTCCTTCCTCTTCAGATACAGAGTCAAGATCACGGGCAAGAAGCGAAGGCGAAGAATTTCAGTTATGTTACGTAGTTTTCTATGGCCCAGAACACGTTCGGTAACTTTGACACATTTGATATATTAGTCTAGGGAATAGGGAAATAAATTATTTTTTTTTTTGTATAAAATCAACTTTAAGCAACTTCAAAGTAATAATCGAGCAGATTTAGTTCACTCTGAAACAACCGGTCATAATCATTAAAATTGCTTGAATTTTAATCTTTTGAACAATAATTATTTCTTTTATATTGAGGGTCGTATTCCAGAACTCTACTCAATGCCCAAGTCAGGACTTCAGTATTGCAGTGAGCACTGAAAATCATACTCAAGTCCTTGCCATTAGGGCCGTATTTCCAGTGCTTGAAATCATACTCAAGTCTGCTCAAATCCTGACTTAAGTATTGCAGTAAGCACTGAAAATCATACTTAAGTCCTTGCCGTTAGGGTCGTATTTCCAGTGCTTGAAATCATACTCAAGTCTGCTCAAATCCTGACTTGAGCATTGAGTACAGTCCTGGAATACGACACTAAGTCTGCCTTCATAATTTTATTTGTAAATCTTAATTTATAAAAATTAATACCTATTATTTTAAAAAGATATAGGTAATTACTGTAATCTTACTGAGTGACTCAGTGTGTAGTGTGGCTTATTAGAAGGATATATTTTATGAATGTTGTAGGCAATAAACAGACATAACTGAAAATACGAAGTTTTATTTTAAACTTCAAAATATTTCGCTTTTAAATGAAAACGTAACCGATAAAACCGTTATTTTTATCGTAAAAGTGACAAAAGACATCACTAATAGTTATCGATCCGTACAGAGCGCCTAGCCAAGTGGCAATCGCTCCCAATCTATTCCATTTCTACAATCGTTAATGATTAAACGAAAACGATAGTAGATTGGTAGCCAAAGTTACAAGAGCCTGACGATTGCTCCTTCTATTCGATAATTCGTTAAAAATCTAAATATAGTCTACGGTTTCGACGGCAAACCTCACTTTGAATTTGACAAGTGGTCGATGTTCGTAGAGTTCTTGGGCACACCAAGTATAAAAAATTTAACAAAGTTATGTAATCAAAAATAATTGCACGGCTTACCCGAAAGCCTGCACAAGAAGTAAATGAAAAATGACAATATAGAAATTTAATTGGAGTGCTTTTGTATGTGGTAAATGGAACACGACCAGATGTAGCTTACTCAGTAAACTATCTAAGCAGATTTCAAAACAGTTATGACAAAACACCTTATAATTATGCTTTGCGAGTACTAATAAATAATAATAATAATAAATAAATAACGCACACACTCAACATAGCCCCGCACTAGGGAAACCCTGTGTCGCGGGTGCCATGGACACACACATAGACAACCACAAATTACACCCAAACTCACGAGAGAAATAAATGTAGGCCATACAAATATTTCTCCCGGCCCGGGAATCGAACCCGGGGACCTCTGCGTGGCAGTCCGGTATGGTAACCGTTCGGCCACGGAGGCAGTTACTGAAATACTTATATCACACAAGAAACCTAAAATTAGTTTATGGAACAACTTTTGATGAAGTAATGAATGCATATGTATATGCTGATATGGGCAGCTGATATACAGGATAGAAAATCCACGAACAGAATAGGTATTGAAGAGTTTGGTAATGTTGTGATGCGGAGGTCACAAAAACAGAAGATAGTTTCTAGAGCTTCTACGCATGCTGAGTATTATGCCCTTGCCAATTGTGTTGAAGAGGTGCTACCTATAAAAGGAGTTTTAAGCGATTTAGATGTGAAAATAGAGGATTGTGTGAAAATATACGAAGATAATATGGGTGCAATAGGCTTGGCTAAAAATGGTTAATTTTCCAAGAACTCTAAGCTCATTGACATAAGTTATCATTTTCTGTATGATGAGAAGAAAGGCCTCATTAGTGTACAAAAGATTCCTTCAGAAGATAGGTTGCTGATATACTGACTAAAGCTCTGTGTAAAGTAAAATTTTTGAAGTTTAGAGAATTGTTAGGTATTAATGTTCAATAGATTAACGTAAACGTAATATTAAGGTTTTTTATATTAATGAAGTGTGTTTTTCCAATTATGATACTATTATATATATATATATACTATTATATATACTATTATATAGATACTAAATCAAGAAGGCATGTTGGAAATATGATTTAGTTTCTCAAAAGGCTATGTTCCGAAGTTTTTAAGAAAGTGAGATTTACTTTATGTTCTAGTTTTTTGTTTTTTGTCTTTGGGGATTGTGTGTAAGATAAAAATTGGTGGTGGTTAATTTGAATTTGATTATTTAGAAGTGTAACCTATTATTTTAGCACTTCACATATTTTCTCATCTTTAATAAACCTCACGTAAGACAGCAACGATGCTTCATTAGTTGGTAAAGTGGACTTATCGAGCTGAATTGAGAATTGACTAGTCCTCAGATGATTGCACAATGATTCTTCAATGTTTTCGATTTCAAACCTGGGACCTTCAATCGAACCTGGGACCTCTGCGTGACAGTCCGGCATGGAGAGAGTGAAGAGAGTGAAAGGGGCGCGGGCGGGTGTGCGTAAGCGCTTATTGGCTCTCCTGTCATTCCTTGCCCCGCGCACCGATACGACGTTCCGCTCACTCCTGATGTACAATCGCGTTCTAAATAGTATTGTTAGTTGACTGTTTGTTTTTGTTAAGTTTTAATTTTATTAATGACTGTTATTATTTGTTATTGTTAAGTTTCGGTTTATTTGTGATTTTAAACAGTGAATATGCCTAGAAGAACTACTGTTTTGAGACGACAGGCACGTAAAATGGTGTATGGCGTGCATTGTTTTTTAAAGAAAGAAACGAATGGATTCCTTGATTCTTTAAAAAAAATTAAAAGTCGAATTGACGAAGCTACGAATATGATACTCAATGCTTCGGAAGGCACCACTGTGGATCTAAACCAGATAAAACAATCTGCACAATTTATCAAAACGGAAAATATGCAAATAAGCGTAATTAGTGATTTAGATAAAATCCAAAAAAGAACAGCAGAGGCTACAAAAACGTCAATCGCAACGGTGAGAAAAATTTCTACTCAAGCCAATAGTTCCGATTTAATTGCAGTGTTCCGAACTCCTGACAAAAAACGTTCTCGTACAAAACCGGTTACTGATATCGATAATTTCGACCAAGGTGTTATAAAGAGATGTATTCACAATTTTCACGTAACGAACGGCGAACTTCCCACCATTGCAAAGTTAAAAAGTAAACTAGAGCAAGACATTAATTTCCAAGGCTCAGAACAAAGTCTTCGACGAATTATCAAAGATTTGGGCTTCCGGTGGAAAACGACTGAAAACAACCGTAAGGTATTGATAGAGACTTCAAATATACGTTTGCTACGAATCGAATATGTACAAAAAATCAAACAATAACGTCAAGAAGGAAGACCGATTGTATATACAGATGAATCCTACGTAGATTCGTCGCACTCTACTCCAAAAGCTTGGACCGACACGGTACTAATAAGGGCATGAAAAACCGATTTCAAAACAATAACAACTCGTTGAGAGTTGTTTATTGTCCACGCAGGATCAGAAACTGGGTTTATACCGAACGCGCTGCTAACTTTTAAAGCCGGTACCCAAACAGGCGACTACCATAACAACATGAACTACGAAAACTACGAGAAATGGATTAGAACACAACTAATGCCTAACCTACCACCTAAATCCGTTGTGGTAGTCGACAACGCTTCGTACCTCGTACCATAATAAACAATGGGATCTCGCATCAACTTCAAACTCGAGAAAAGCGGTCATGCAAGCTTGGCTCACAGAAAAAGGAATTCAGTATGACCCAAAGTTACTAAATCCTCAATTGTATAATTTGATAAAAGCCAACAAGGAAAGATTCAAAACGTTCTGCATAGACCGAATCCTAGCTGAAGAAAATCACCAAGTGCTAAGACTACCGCCATACCACCCGGACCTGAATCCCATCGAAATGGCATGGGCCGCTATTAAACAATACGTAGCAAGCAAAAATGTCAAATGGAACATTAATAAGTGTCCAGAGCTTATTAAGGAAAAGATATCACTAATGAATTACCGGGATTGGGGTAAATTATGCAAAAAGGTGAAAGATATAGAAGAGCAATATGCTAACAGTGACCATGTTGTAGACATGCTTACAGAGGAATTTGTTATTCGCGACACTGAAGACGATTCCGAAGATGACATTGATTCCGATGATGACAATGAAGACAACGACGACCGAAGTAGCCCAGAGCCCGGGCCCTCAATGAGCAGAAGGCATTGTACGGGCCCCGCATACGATAATTTAATGGAAGGCGTGATGACGTTGTCAAACTCGGAATAATTTCTTTTTAAATAAAAATTACCAAGCATTTTTTTTTAATTTTCCCAATACTAATTGACCTTGTCATTGACAAAGATTCACTATCTACATTTTTCAATGCCGAAAAGTGCTTCCATAGATTTAATTGCCTCTGTAGTCGAGTGTTTCACGTGATTGCGAATAACAAACATTCATGCATACAAACATTCAAACTTTCGCATTAATTACTGAGATGACGATGTTTTTTAATACTAGTTCATACAAAACAAAGTTAGACACAAAAGGCAAAAAACACTTGCTTTTTTTATTTTATTTCTGATATGACTATTGCGTGCGTAGCAGTACACATGCGCAGTTATCCCCTCTATATTTCGGTCACCGCTAGACTTACGTGCCGCTACCTTGTACATTCTTGTCTTGAAGGCTTCATTGCTTCATTTGAAACTGTTTTTAGACATAGACGGCACAAAGGTGACGATGGGTTTGTGGGATTCAATGAATCCGAATTTAATATATTCCGCACAGTATTGCCGTCGCTTCTCTTTTTACTTACGACATTGTTTTGTTTTGAGAAATACGTAGGTGTAAGGTAAGTGTTGAGCTTAAGTACTGCTTATCTATTACACGCGAAACCGCAAATGAAAATAAAATAAATATGACGTTGTTTATATAGGATTGCATAAGCACACACGCACCGACAGGAATAAGACAAACATGCATAAACTCGTTTATATCATTCGACGCTCAATCGTACTCAAGTAAGAACAAGTATTCTATGAACCAGCCGATTGACACAGGAATGTACAAATCGGGTTATTTAACAAAAACTTTTTAAAACATGATTACCCGCGGTCTATTATCTACGAAAATTCTATTAAAATGCGAAACTGTGTCTGTTGCCTTTTTATTTGTTTGTTTGTGTCTACTTTCATTTCGAAACGGAGCGACCGATTGACATGACTTTTATTTTATTTATTCAATAAAACAAGACAGATATATGAACTAAACGGAGAGAAATATCGAACCGAGTTAGTTTGAGCAATCTCTTAATTATATTAGTTGATGTATGTGATCTGTGGTTGATGTTCACAAGTTGTAGTCGAGAGTCCAGAGCTTAGCGGTGTCTTGTGTCGTATTCCAGAACTCTACTCAATACTCAAGTCAGGACTTGAGTATTGCAGTGAGCACTAGAGATGGGCATTGAATGGACGAAGTAGTCGAATCAACCGTTCACGTCCAATCGACGTTTGTACGGGTCTACCGTTCTTCGGTTAACTAGTAGAATTCGTAGACGGCCAAACGGAGAGTCCACGCGTTAATCAACGCTCTGCGTCACGAGACGACGCGCGAACTCAGTCGAATTATACATAGACTTACATAGACAAATTATTTTGAACTTTAAATTCAGTACGTGTGAGTTGATATTTGAATATGTGCGACGAGGTAAGATAGGTCTGTTATGCTATTTATTATTGCAATAGTGTAGTTAATTCGCTAGAGCGAGAGAGAGGCGTTGCGCCCGTTGTGGCGCAATGCCCTTGAATCTATCGGAATTAAACTCTATTGCAGTATGTTAAAAGCGTCGATAGCCGCGCTCATGTTAAACATTGGAAATAAATTAATTTCTAAAACAATAGTTCATATTCTCAAAAGTTACTTTAGTTGATTCAGTTAAACATGTCTCACGAACGAAAACAAACTTAAGTTGAATGATCGACTAGTCGACGAATTTAACTAGTTGGCCGACTAGTTGATCGTCGACGATGGACGGTTGCGTTTCGTTAACGGAAAACGCGTCGACGACCCATCTCTAGTGAGCACTGAAAATCATACACAAGTCCTTGCCATTAGGGTCGTATGATTTTTTTTTAATTTATTGCTGGCCATGGAAACAAAGTCCTTCAGCCGAAAACATAAATGTTTAATTATATTTCTGTAAATATGGCCACCACAAAGAGGATAGGCAATTTGAGGCGGCGTGCTTGGATTGACTCGGAACTCTTTAGAACGGGCCGATACGGGTATTTTAGTTCGAGATTCGTATAATTTCGCGTTTTAATCTTCGATTAAGGCACAATAGCACTATCCTATTCCGCTTTAAACTAGATTTCACAAAATAATTGAAAGTCAAAATAAAAACGACACTTTTCCCTCCAAAAGGCCCAGAGCGAATCAAGGGTCGTATGATAACTGCTTGTGTTGCCAGTGCAATCCTGACTTGAGCATTGAGTAGAGTTCTGGAATACGACCCTTAATCTATTATTTTGTAACTTCACATTGGTAAAAGTCCTACTCTATTTTAGTTTCGAATTTTACTAATACTTGTATTATGCTACAAGTATAATATCACTGTATTATGCAATCATTTAAATGAATCATCTGCATTTCGTAATTTTTATTTTTTTTATTAATAGTTTGTTGGCTAGTTACTTAGCTTGGATACAAGTCCTTTGAGCCATGTCTTCGTTTAATTATCGGGATCCTCAGTAATATTGTACACTGTAGTTCTAATTCTACATTATGTTTTCACTTTCTCTTCAATAATTTAGTTCACTTATTTAGGTTTTTTTAAACAGTCTTTTAAGCGGTGGGAGTCAATATTTATGTTTTACTTTCTAAGTCATATTATCTTTTATCACTTTGAACAAAAACTTTGAATTCGTAATTTGTGGACTGTTCAGGATAAAGTCTTTTGTAATTTAGTTTAAAACAAGGAATATAGTTCTAACCATCGTCATGACTATTTCTTTCTTCGTTTATTCTTCATGATATACATAAAATAAATATAATCTTTGTAAAAACTGTACTCGTAACTTCAAAAACACGTCATTTTTTTTTCGAAATTCCTGCATTTCGTAATATAACGTAAACTTTTTTTTTATTATTTTTATTAATAATTTTGGCTTGGATACAAGTCCTTTGAGCCATATCTTCGTTTAATTATGTTTCTGTAAATATGGCCGCCACAAAGAGGATAGGCAATTTGATGCGGCGTGCTTGAGTTGACTCGGGATTCATTAGAACGGGGCGATACGGGTATTTTAGTTCGAGATTCGTATAATTTCGCGTTTTAATCTTCGATTAAGGCACACTAGCACTATCCTATTCCACTTTAAACTAGATTTCACAAAATGATTGAAAGTCAAAATAAAAACGACACTTTTCCCTCCAAAAGGCCCAGAGCGAATCCTTTATAACGTAAACACTGCTGTAGTGTTGACCTTGTAAAATAACCATCAACAAACAAATAAAAATATTTCTATTAACATTTTGCAAAAGGCATTCACAAAAAGTGATGTAAAGTTGACCCTAGCTTTAGGATCTCCAGTACTGCGCCTTGAGTTTATTTAAGATCATTATCATTAGTTGTGGATAGTTAAAATATGATGAAAAATATGGGGCAATTTGAAACATTACAATGGCAACATTTAAATTAACGAAGTTTTGTCAGGGAATGCGTGCGACATGACGCGCCGGTGAATTTTTATACGATTTTGACGTAATTTTTCAGTGTTAATAACGAATAAAAGGTGAAATATTCAATATTTATAAACAAACAGAACTTATTATTGTGCGAATTGGTAAATAACTTGTGTAATGTGCTTGCAGAATTCATAATGGCTGATCAAGTAGACTCAATGTCAGACGCCGAGCTGCGTACAAAACTGGCGGAGCATGGTTTCCCTGTGATGCCGATAACGGCTTCCACGAGGAAGCTATTAGTGAAAAAACTGAAAATGGTTTTGGATAACAAAACCAAACCGAAAAGTAGCACCGACAGTAAAGCGGAAAACAGGCGGTCGCTGGCTCGGTATTCGAGTGGCGAGGAATCTGATTTGGATTCTAGCAGTGTGAAAGAGAAGCGTGGACGACGCGCCACGACTGGAGGAGCAATGTTGCCGCCAGCGAGCAACAAAACAAGGCGTCTACCGCCTAAAAAGGATTCACCCGCCAAAATTGAGGCTGATAAAGGCTCTGAATCCGAAGAAGAGTCAAAATCGCCCGTACGCACCCATGAAGAAGTAGAAACAGTGACAACACGACGTGTAACACGCACATATGCTAATGATGATGACTATGAAACAGGTTCTGATAGTGATGTAGATTCTGATAAAAGGCCACCATTGAGAAGCAGTTCTAGGTCCAGTGACTACATTTCAAGTACTCTTCCCACTCACGATGTGTCCACTAGTCCTCCAAAATCTTCAATTTTCTCCCGGCCCTCACTTAGTACAACAAATTATTCATCAACCCTCTCATCTTCTGATCATTTGAATTCCATAAGGTCTCGGCTGGGCTTAACATCAACCATTGGTGACAGACCCCCCATAAGTAGTTATACATCAAGGTTTTCTTCCAGTACTTACCAGCCTTCAACTTCTACTACTGTTGATGAGGTTGAATCTCCATATTTAAGCAATTTTACTCGACGTTTGTCTGCACTAAAAACTGACCCTACTAAACCATCTTTCCTTGACCGTGGAGATTCTAACAATGGAGGAAATATCTTGCACCGCAGATCATACATATCTGGTGTATCCAGATCTGAAGCTATGGATTACAAAACAGCTACTGACAAAAAATTCCTCAAAAACAACCTGGTGTCCCTTACCTTGGTTGGCTTAGTTGCACTTTTTTTTCTTTGTTTATTTTTCATGTATATTGTTAAAAAGATTGATATAACATCTGTGGTGGATGACCAGAACAGTGTAATTCCAATTTGCCAATTAAATATACCTGGTAACAGACCAGGAATCAACTGTGTGCCTAAAGAACAAGTTAGTTATGCTAAAGATCTGCTGAAAGTCATACATCCAGAGTTGACATCTCGAGCTGCTGCTTACAAATGTGGTAAGCCTGGTGCTCTACCATACTTGACTGAAAGGGAAATTATAGACATTGCAAGTGCTAGGGCTGACATAGTAGACGTCAGTCAGTGTCGCACGGATCTTAATAATCTTGAAGTTCTGTTGGTAAATAATCCACGATGGGGCTTGAGTGTTGTACAGCTCAAGAGCCTTTATAGTAAGGATGCTGAATATTCCCCTCTATCTTCAACTGATGTAGTTGTTCAACAACGTAGCAAGGGTAGTGTTGCCATAGCCTTATCTGACCCGTCCACTCCATTTACTTGCTTCATTGTCAATACCCTATACTCAGCAGGGTCTACTGCTATTATCATTGGAGTGCTGGCTGTTCTAATTGTTACTGTGCAAAGAGCCTACGCATACTATGTGAGCTACAAGAAGAGAAAGAATGAAGAAATTTTTGTCATGGTGGAACAAATCATTGACACTATTTCACAAGAGACTGAAGACAGTGGGGAACCTTACATATCAGTAGATCATGTTAGAGACACTTTGATATCACCACAGAATAGAGAGAAGATGGCTTCAGTTTGGGATGCAGCAGTAAAATTTATACAAAGGAATGAGAGCAGAGTCCGTATGGAAGTACAGTCTGTTGATGGAGAAGATTGCAAGGTGTGGCGATGGATCTCGGCTCATAGCAGTCCAAAGCGCAGTGCTGCATGGCAAGGACAAGCTTTTGAAACCCAAGAAGGTTCGGTTAACAACTTAACTGTCTCACCAACTGAATGCTTGAAGATTCGTCATATGTTTGACAAAAATGATACAAATCCTAATTTGAGGCAAGTAATCACAGATGTGATTTTGGAAAAGTGTGGTGATCGTTGTAACATTCTCCATATTGATATCGAGCCCACATCCTATTGTGTTTATGTGAAATGTGCCAGTCCGACTGACGCCGGCGTAGTATACCGAAGCCTCCATGGGTGGTGGTATGAAGGACGCCTTATTACTGTGAAGTACCTGCGCTTGGAACGTTACATGCAAAGATTCCCCAACTCTCCTACTTTGGGACCTTACTTAAAACCTTCACTTCGACGATCTTGGGATGAATAAGTCAGGTGCAACTAGTACAACACTCACAAAGACAATTTTATGTCATTGTTAACACAAGTGGTCATATTGCTTACGAAATTTATTTATTGCAAAAATTAATTGACATGCATGTTACACACTAAATGGGACTTTTTGGTCAAATTATATTAATTATTGTTATGTTAGTCATTTGTGTTACTAAGAGTACTTTAAGTCAATAATTAATTTAAAATGTATGTAGTATTCTGGGAGTCAATGAAAACTAGATATGCATTTTCTATGTAATTTACAGTTTTAATTTTAACTCTCCCTTACATAATAACTTAAAAGCATAATAGGTGCAACTAAAAAAAAACAAATTTTGCAAACTTCAATTGTATTATTTTATAGTTTCATTGCATTTTGTGGCCTATTCATGGACAAAACTGTTAATATGGTTAACCTTCTAAAGGGTTAAAAATTATAGACATTTTAATCATACTTTTATGTTCATTATAAACATTTGTCAATTACAATTCACAATGTTTTGTATCCAATCTGATTTCTTTTATTTAGTAAATAGAATTGTGTTTTGTATCCAATCTGATTTCTTTTATTTAGTAAATAGAATTGCTTTTATGTTTTATAATTTTTGAGCTAAAACAATTGTAAATATTTTCTCATCACAAAGTCTTTTCCTAACTATAGCAAAATAATTGTTAGGTGGTGTTTAACACATTATATGTCTAATGTGCCACAGTTTTCGAATTTGTACTAAGGCAGATTTTCTCAGTGTATTAATTTATGTCAAATATAAGTGACTACAAACACAACAATTTACGGCACTGAAAGTAAATATGATATCAATATAAAAGCAAGATTATTTGAATATGTTTAGTAAAGAAGTGCTATTGCTGTAGACAATGGAAAGAAAAAAAATGTTAATGACCTTAAGTCATGCCCGCTTGCATTTGTTACTGAATTTATTGATGTTTTAGAACAACTTGTTTAAGTTTAGATATAACTATGTAGGATAAGTTTATGGCTATTTTTCATCTGCTTTGTCTGAATCTTGGCACATCATAATTTGATACATAAGTGTGTTTTATTTTATAAGGTGACATTAATTTTAGTTTAGTGGTATGTACTAACTGCCCTTAATATCTTAGCATTACACATTTTTATGGATTGATTTTCATTTTCTAATAAATTGATTTACGTAATATTTTCAGTTGTTTTATTGTTTTTTACTATAACATCGTAGGAGAAGGTATAAGGAGGCCCACATAACATCTTACGAACCTTAAGTCAACCACCTACCTGTGGCATACGCTGCTGAAAAACAAACGTGGTAAATTACTTTCCATCAATACGCACTTGATCAAAGAAGCCCTCGAGTTAGAGGTTGGAAGATTCCCCGAGCGGCTAGGTTATTTAACCACAAAATAACGAACACGCACAAAAAATGGATCACCGTTTCTTTATGCTGCCACTGGTAGGAGCACGAAGACTAATATATCATTAAGCTCCTATCGTGACGTCGTACCTATATGCACTGAACTACAATAAAAAATGCGGCCTCCGATTTGCTTAACGTATTAATTCACAAGTCCGGACGCTGAAGAAAGATGAGCGCCTGGTAGAACTTTAAAACTCCCTCGAAGCCATTAAGTAGGACATTGTTGGTCTTTCTGAAGTAAAAGCAATGGTTAGGTGCTATAAAATAAGAACGGTGTTTTATCACTGACCACGAGCGGATGGTATGGATTTTTGTGGCGAAGAGGTGGAGAAATAAATAACGTCGAGTTTATTGACTGTTCTAAGAAAATCGCGGTTCTTAAATTCCAGGTAACGGAAAAACACGGTTATCTTGGTCCAAACGTGTGCACCGAAATCGACACACACTGATGATGACCTCGGAAACTTCTATCTTAGTAATGCAAAAGCCTTATGTATGAAAAATTGGATAATGAAGAAATCGTTGCGTGGGGCCGTATGGGTTTGGAACCTAAAACACGTGGTAGATACTTTGACTTTGCATCCATTCCTTCCTTCGCATGGACTTTTTCTTTTAAGCCCATTATTTCTCATGCCGAATGTGAACATTACCCGATTCTGGCATACAAACAAAATTTCATGCGTATGACGTCATAATAAATCCAATATAAAGCGGACAATTTTCAGGCTAGTTTTCTTTACCTAATTTCGATGGTAATTTTTATTGTTTAATGATTCGAGTATAGTATCGTGAAATATTAAATAAGTAATATTTCTATATATTAGAGTATTTAAATAATAAAAATCGCCGCTAAAATGAGGTTGAGAAAAGTTGCCTGAAAATTGTTAGATCTCATCATTGACTTACAAATAAATGGACGACGGGTCTAATACAAAAACCACGAAAAAAATGTCCCAAGTCAACCTATTCGAAATTTAAATTGTAATGTCATCGCAGTATCGCGCTGTCAGTAGAACAAATGAAGACTAAAGCGGAGTGTCGCGCTCTGTATACGATTTTAGCGCCTTACAAGTGCGGACACTTTTTAGCGCGGACCCGACGTCCATATAATTGTAAGTCAATGGATCTCATTCATTTTTTTAAGAGAGATACATACTTACTGTAGGATTTCAAAGTTCGCTCAGTCCGTCCGAAAACAAACTGCTACTATATAAATAATACACAAACAACAAACATTGCAAACATTATTTATATTTGAAAAATACTTTAAAGTTACAATGAACTTGGTAGTTATATCATAGTTTATAATACAAATGCATGCTTGGTGTTTAGTAGTTGATTAGATCATGGAGTGCCTGATAACAACGCCATTTATCTGGCAAATAGAATGGCTCAAACACATGCGGAAAAGGTGCGTCCCAGCCAGTGACTCTTGCTATTGGAGCTTCAAGGTGAAGGAAACATTCCTCCTGAAAAACAAATACGTTTAATGTAATAAAGTCTGACAAGTAAAATTTCAGATTGTTAAGTTGCAGACTTGTGTCTTTTTTCGAACTGATTCTGACATTCAGAGAGAAATGTCAAATACATACATTAGAAATCTATTCGGTAGTTTTCGTTGCAGGATCCTCGACAAGCTCCCACATCTTTCTACGTTACTTTTGATTATAGTGACCCTCCCTACCTACCCTTAGTGCATACGAGAAGGGCACTATGACCTGTGCGCGCACTGGAACCTTACAAGTTCAGGTTCTGACCCCAGATCCGTCAGTGTACAGGGTTGTCACAGACCTCTGTCACGTGACTTCATCCGATTGTTCGAGAGGAGAGTGCCTCGGGTGAGCCGCCCCAGGTGCACATACAGTACCCTACCTATTTTCCAGATAGGAACCGGAGCTGTAGGCACGCTCACTTCCCGTTGCGCATTGCACAACTAGCGGTTGCCACCGCTTAGCCGTCGACTCTAGGTCCACTACCACATATCCTCATTGGTGGCGGAGTTGTAAAGCATACTCACTTTCCGACGCCCAATAACGACGTCTCTCCAGTTCCCAATAACCTGAGCGGCTAGAGGGACCCGAGGATATCTAGCTTATCCTCTACTAGCTCTCTGGGCTAGTGCCGGAGGTGCCAAGTGGCAGTGTCCTGTAACAATGTCCGGACATAGCCGCCGACTCAAAGGGCAACTCACGACGAACGTGTTCGTCCCTGCAGCTAACCACAAACCCCGGCGAGTCCATACCCAGGTCCGGGTCCGCCAGAAACGCCCGTGAAGACGTATCACTGGCGGAGGGCTTGGCCCGAACGCCCTCCGTACCCTGGCCTTGCCGACGAGTCCGTAGTCTCTCCGGAAAACCCTATCTCTCGGGTCGGTAGATAGGGACACAGAAGCCTCGACAGTGGAAATGGGGCACATCCAGAATGAAATGAAGGGATTAACTCTCTTCTTTCGTTAACTGCACGTTGCGGTGAAGAAAAGGAGACGCTTTAACTTAGTAGTGAGACTGGGTAATAAGAACAATATTTTTTCCATAGGAACATTTTATAATTCGTACACGAATCGAAATAATGTCCTAACTCAAAAATTATGGAATTGAGAAAACATTACTTGAAAATTAAAAAAAAATCTTATTGCAAATAACGGAATTATTTTTGTTTATACAAACTAATTCGTTATCCACTTACAAACAAGCACATAAATTTATTGGTTCCATTCAATATTTTTTTGTCTATCAAATCGTGTTTTCTCAAACCTGTCATTGCCACTTTTGAGTTACGACAGTATTTGGTTTATTTCATGCACGAATTATCAAAAATAGATGTGCAATAGAACATAAATAGTTACTGACTCAGTTAGCATTGAAGTGGTAACTATGTTCAATGGATTAAAGCCCAATTGCTTGGATCCATTGAATATCAAATAATATTCGAATATCAAATTAACAAAATACTATTGGTGGTGTGACACAGCTGTTGTCCACTCTCCTTTGGTACTAAGCTTTGGTGATGAGCTTTGAACATTGCCACCGTAAATAATAAAAGTTCTCAATGTCAATTCCGAGGTCAGGAATGCTGGTTTCTTTACAAATTGCTACAACATTCCAGATAACTATAAAGAAATACAATATAATATATAATAAAGTTTCGTGGCCAGAACAAGTTCCAGATGCATGGAAAAATCACTTTGTGTTTCGCACGTGAAACCACATACTGTCGTAACTCAAAATTATGGAATTGAGAAAAGACAATTTAAAAATTAAAAAAATATACTGAATGAATGAATAATATGATTAATTTTATTTATACATAGGTTATCCTTAACTATCCATTTATAAAATAGAATACATATATTGGTTTCATTCTGTTCAATTTTGAGTTACGACAGTATTTGGTTTCGCGTGCGATTTATTGTTTTTGTACTAGTATATAACCAACGTAAAATGAAGCAATGAGGTACCTGAATAGTAGCAGCTAATTCTGCGCCAAATCCTGAAGTGAGCGGTGCTTCGTGAGAAACAAGACAGCGCCCAGTTTTCTTTACAGACTGGAAATAAATTAATTAATCAGTCATATGACAATTATAATATAATAGGTATAAAGTTAGTACAGAATAAAAGTAAAATTGTTATAAATACTCTCTTTTATATATAAATGCATTTAAGAATTCGTCATGTCGCGGGGTTTTGAAGAATCAGTTTGTTTTATTTTTTTGTGGTCCAATATAAGATAATACAAACCAGTAGTCCACCAGTAAATCTGATATAAAGTGGCGACCGTAAATTGAAGAATTAAAATTTTAACAGTCTCTTGTGCCTGTGAATGCGTTGGCTTTCAACCCGCATTGCTGCTTTGCTGTTGCAATAATAATAATAATGCTTACACTCAACATAGCCCCGCTCTAGGGAAACCCTGTGTCGCGGGTGCCATGGACACACACATAAACAACCACAAACTACACCTAAACTCACGAGAGAAATAAATGTAGGCCATACAAATATTTTTCTCGGCCCGGGAATCGAACCTGGGACCTCTGCGTGGCAGTCCGGCCACAGTAACCGTTCGGCCACAGAGGCAGTTATCAGTTAATAAGCAGGTCCCGGTACCACCTGTACAATAATACCAGCATCTAGGTAAATATTAGGGGTTAAAGTATGAAATTGCCGTTTTATTGCAATAGGTTCTTTGAATTTTCATAGAATCTTCATGGTTTGAGGTTTTCGAATGAAACTTTTTTCAAATGGTTTTTGTGATTTTTTTTTTTTAAATTTGAAACATTTGAATATCGACTTTCAATTGTTTTTGTTATTCAATTTAGACAAGAAAGATGGATACTGCGAAAATTCGAGTGATTTTTGAATACGAGTTCCGACGCGGAACTAACGCGGCAGAAACAGCCCGCAATATCAATGCTGCGTTTGGAGAGGGGTCTACTAATGAACGCACCGTGCGATTTTGGTTTAAACGCTTTCGTGATGGAAATTTCGACTTACAGAACGAGCCACGAGGAAGACAGTGACACAGGTGAATAACGATGAATTAAGAGAGATAGTGGAAGCCGATCCTAGTCAAACTACCCAGGAATTAGCGGCATGGTTTAACGTTACCTTACCCACAATATTGACTCACTTGCGTCAAATCAATAAAATAAAAAAATACGAAAAATGGGTGCCTCATGATTTGACTGATCTGCAGAAAGAAACGCGTGTTGAAACTTGTGTTGCCTTGTTGAACCGGTACAGAAATGAAGGAATATTGGATCGAATTGTAACATGTGATGAAAAGTGGATTCTTTATGATAACCGGAAAAGAAAAATGCAATGGCTGACCCCAGGTCAAATGCCACAACAGTGTCCTAAAGCAAAACTTACCAATAAAAAGGTAATGGTAACTGTTTGGTGGTCTCAGCATGGTGTTATTCACTATAGTTTTCTCCGATCTGGTCAAGCAATAACGGCAGATGTCTATTGTGCCGAACTCCGAACCATGTTGACAAAACTAGCAGTAAAACAGCCCCGACTCATGAATCGATCTTCACCATTATTGCTCCACGACAACGCGAGACCTCACACAGAACGAGAAACCATTTTGACCCTTCAGGAACTGCAGTTAGAAACCATTCGTCATCCTCCGTATTCACCAGACCTTGCTCCAACGGACTACCATTTTTTTCGTGATTTGGACAATTATCTACGTGACAAGAAGTTTTCTTCCCAGGAGGCAGTACAAAATGCTTTCACACAGTTTGTGCAGTCTAGATCGTCGGAGTTCTATCGCAAAGGCATTAATAACCTTCCCATTAGATGGCAGCAATGTATAGATAATAATGGCAACTATTTTGATTAAATAAATTTGTTAAAAATTTAAAAAATAAACAATTTAGATTTTCAGTACAAATCGGCAATTTCATACTTTAACCCCTATTATTACAATTATTATTATTAAAATTGATCCAATCACCGCATTGACATTGAGTGACTAAAAAAGTGAGGGCAACATTTATAATAAAACGTAATTATTATAAATGTTGCCCTTACTTTTTTTATAATACCAAGTGAAGAGACGAACAAGTAGTGCGCCTGATGGTAAGCGACACGCCTGTACATAACAGTTGCAGTATCGCGCAGTGCTTTAAATCGCAAAGGTCTGGGGGCACTGCCACTGCGCCCGTCACGCTAATACATATAAGTTGAAAAGTCCCTGACCCTTGAAAACCGAAACGCAGTGATGCTCATATTACTTCAACTGCTATTAAAATAGTAGTTTAATCTGTTGACTATTATTTTTCAGTGGATATACAATACACCTTCAATATGCATGCAAGCATGTTTGAACAAGCACAGTGAAACTATACTTATTAGTGGCAACTTTTATACAACCTGTGTTTCAACACAAATTAATCAATTATGAACATCGTCATGAACACCAGGCGCACGATTTCTTCGTCCTGTCACTTTGTATCATAACAAAAATCGTCTATCATTTTGTCTTCAATCAGTGCTATAATACATATTTCACGTGTATAGGTACTAACATTGCAAACAGTTTCCTCGTCCCATGGCAATATGGACATGAGGTCGATGACCTCACACTTTATGCCTAAGTTCGTTTCAGCCATTTGTGCTACTTCCAGCAGCACGTGGATCTGAGTGCCCCATCCAATAAGTGTGGCGGCGTCACCTGAATAAAAAATGAAACGAGTCTATCAACATCATGACTGTATTACGAGCCCTGTTCCCGGGCCGAGGCCGGGCTCGGCCTGCGGCGCGTGGTCAGGTCCAGATTACGGGGTGTGCTTATGCTCTTCGGTGGCACAGCGGTTAGTACTATTGGCTATGAGGAAGTTTCGAAATATCGCGCACGACGTGCGTAATCGGAAAGCAACTCCGATATAGTCGCATTGCACTAGCAGTCGAAAGCGTTTATGCAGTCGCATTAAGTTTATTTAAATTGCACTCACACCGCTAAAATATTTTGCAGATTAAATGTAGCCTATACAAATTTCAGTAAGTCTTAAAAGTTTTAGGTTAATCAAAGAAATACCTTCAATATACTTCTCAAGGTACTTATTGAGTCAACGATTATATTTTTTAAGTTCAGGAACAGATGTATTGGGGTATTCCCAGAAGACATCAATATCAAGATATCTACACCGCTTGGTGACCACAATACAGTATTCCAGGCTGAATGCATGGGTATCAAGTTGGCAGCAGAAGCAATCATAGCGAGAAGAGTAAAGAATTACTCCATTCGAATACTCTCCAGTAGCATGTCAGTACTTCAAGCACTGAACAGCTATGACATAAACTCAGGGCTCATTTACGAATGCCACCAAACACTCATGGAGGTATATAGACTAACAGTGTTAGATGGGCGGGAGTGCATTCAAAAGATTACAGGTTGAAATGTGGGGTGAGACAAGGGGGGGGTTACATCGCCGAAGCTTTTCAACCTGTATATTAATGCATTGATCGTGGAACTCAGCAGCGCCAAAGTGGGTTGCTCTATTGACGGCACTTTCATTAACAATATCAGTTACGCAGATGATATGGTGCTGTTGACTCCTGCGATCAGTGCACTTGGTAAGCTGCTCAGGATATGTGAGACGTATGCGGAAGCCCATGGACTCAGGTATAACACGAAAAAGACCGAGCTCCTAGTTTTTAAGCCGAAGGCAGGTTCTGTTGGAACTGTGCCGCCGGTGTTTCTCTATGGTAGTGAGATAAGTCGCGTCTCTCAATTTAAGTACCTGGGTCACTGGGTAACCGATAACTTGCATGACAGTGCCGACATGGAGAGGGAGAGAAGGGCCCTGTCTGTTAGATGTAATATGCTCGCCCGCAGGTTTGCTCGTTGCACCAAAGATGTAAAGATTTCATTATTTAAAGCATATTGCCAAAACTTTTACACAAGCAGCCTGTGGGTGAAGTATACGCAGAGAACCCTGAATGCTTTAAGGGTGCAATATAACAACGCTTTTAGGATGCTGATGGGGCTGCCGCGACACTGTAGTGCATCCGGCATGTTCACGGAGGCGCACACAGATGGCTTTCATGCCATTATGCGCAAGAAGGCTGCCTCACTTATGATGCGTGTACGCGGCAGCGCTAATAGCATCCTAACCTTTGTTGCCAATAGGATGGACTGCCCCTACCAACTACATTGGGTGCAACTACACGTGCGTAGGGTAGTGGTCTAGACTCACTTCTCACTAAAATTAAGTAATTTTGTATTGTACTAACCATAGCACGTAAGTAAAATTTACTGTATTACTAACATTATTATGGATCATGGTCCGAAATAAATAATTATATTCTATTCTATATATACACAATCACGTAACTCTACAGTGGATTAAAGGACACTGGCTCACGTGGCAATGACGCAGCAGATGAACTAGCTAAAAAAGGGTCGGAGACGGACGCTGTAGGACCAGAACCCATAGTGTCCTTCCCCTACCAATGGTCAAGAACAACTATACACAAAGGAACAAAATCTTTTCATAATAACACATGGACAACCCTTACGGTTTGTAGATAGGCGAGGAAAGCACTCTCGACGCTCAACCCTAGTATTTCTCGAAAATTAATCAAACTTAAAAGGCAGGAGTTTCGCACTCTAACTGCCGCCCTAACGGGTCATGGTCCATACAATAAATACCTTTTTAATTTCGGTATCAAGGACAGCCCTCTATGCAGAGCGTGCATGGAGGGGGAGGAAACGGCCGCGCACATCCTACTACAGTGCTCCGGCGTGGCCGGTATAGGGCAAAGTACCTTGGAGTGCCGCAGTCGCTCCCCGAAATCTTCAGCAAACCGAGGAGGTTGCTGAGATTCCTGGAGGAGCTTGGGTAGCACGAGTAAATAAAATTACCTTGGCATTTTTGACGGTCATTTAAAAATCTTCTTAATTAAATTAATAGTTACGGAATAACTTTTAGTTTTTTTAACGACATGCTTACATTGTTTTATGAGAACTCACCTTCCATCAAAACTTGTGCTTTTCCCAAAGGCAATGTGTAGTCTCCTGTAGGTACATCTTCAGTGGCAGATCTGTACAAGATTTTCGGTTCTAGAAATATGCATGGATCCTTTTCGCGGATGCAGGAGAGAAGCAATCCCTTGGCTGCAATGGGGCCTCGTGGTACCACTATCTGAAATACACATATAAATACTGCTACATGAAGACACGAGTACGCCGTATACTGTGGACCATTCTTCAGGATCATTTTGTAAATACATGCACTGTATCCTTATATACTGGTACCTTACCCTTAAACCAGGAGCATGTGCAAAGAAAGCCTCAGGGCTCTGCGAGTGATATAATCCACCGTGCCCTACTGCTCCACACGGCGCACGTATGGTCAACGCGCCGCAATCGTACTGCCCTCCTGAGCGGTAGCGCGCTTTTGCTGCCTCGTTCACTATCTGAACACATGTTGATTTGTTAACTTTAATCATTTAAATGTTAGTAAATAATAGTAAGAGTTAATAATCAACAGGTTGATGAATAATATGAAATTAAAACGGCATGTACCTTCTGATTCTTTTCTCGAAAATGTTATGATGTAATACTTTTTTATGCGAAAAAAACCATTGTATATGGTACATTCAGCCCACCCTTCTTTAGGTACCGCTTCCACCGCTGGTTGGAGGGCTGCTACTGCCTCTTTTACATTCATATTTAATTTGCGTTAATTTTAAGGAATAAGTAAGAATCATAAGGTGCAAGGATGGTCTGTATGGCGCATGACCCATTAATTCAACATTTACAGTAGGTACTTAGAAATTGGTCAGTTTGTCTGGTGGAGCAGGCATAATCGCAGTGCTTGATCATTTTGCTTCGTGGGCATTGTTCTTTAACTTTTGGTAAGACAAAATACTGCTTTTAAATACTACTCCACAGTAACTGTCCTGTTATTTCTCAATGATATAGTAGCAGAGTGTCCCGATCTACCGAAAAAACAAGCAATCATCATTTCCCAACACTCTGTCGTTTTTTTACTATTGTCGGCAATTCTTCAAAAAGAAAAACCCATTGTGTTGATTGGCGTTTAGTTTAAGGTTCCTAGCAATAAATTCAGCTTTCATCAACATCACTATGTCACAAACAGAATCAGTTCATTGAATTTTGCTAACATATGTTAATTAAAATAGTGAGCAGTCCATCTGGCACAAAGCTTCCTCACTTGTAGGTGCTTATACAAAATTGGACTTGATGTTAATTCCTAATGATGCCCATGACTGTTGCTATGTTTATCGTTTCTCAGCTTCCATCATAAGCCATACTGATCCCTACGTCACCACAGTAGCGGGGCGCCCTTTTGCGAACATCGTCACTAAAATGAGTATGATCTTGTATAAACTCAATAAACTAATTATAAACAGTGGCAATAGGCGCGTCATGTATTGCCACTATATCTATTGACGAAAAACCTTTCCTCACTAAACTGTAGTCTTGCATACTAACTTTAGTCTTCCTTTATGATTTAGGCCGCAACGAAAGCCATTAAAATCAAAGAATGAAAATGTAAATTGTTGTAGACAAGCAAAGAAACCATTATTCAAAATTTGAATATTTATGTCATGTTTCAAAGTTGACCAGTTCTAAGAACTTCAGTTTCAATCGGTTTCAATTATATATTGAATGTACGTGTGTACTTAATAAACATAACTGTAACACCAGAAATAATAAATAACATAAAAGTCAGTAGTGGAAGCTCAGTATTTTAGCTCTGTGTATGTTAGTAAAATTGCTATAATTGAAATAATTGTATTACCTGATCAAAAGCAGGGAAGATATAATCAGCAAACTGTATCTCTGCAATGGCTGTGGCTCCCGCTGTGGCCACTCCAATCCCAAACCCTGCAATGCCTTGCTCACAGAGTGGTGTATTGAACACTCTATCTTTGCCATACTTCTCCTGAAAACCAATAAAATTCTAGATAATTGATATTTCTTATCCCATAAGATTCACAATAGGATATAATCTAAAAAACTGTCACTTTTCTATTCAGAGAGGTGACCTGCGAAAAAACATTGCACATAATACAAAAAGTTTGAAGATAAAGTTTAATAGACAACCATTACACACTGGTGACGCCCAAGATTTAAAAAGAGTTTAAAAAGACTTTGCCTATAAGCACAATTAACTTTCAGTGTTTGAATATGCATTATATGGCAATTATGACTTCTGGCACTAAGCCAACAATATATTGTTAAAAGTAACAAAAGAACTTTTAAAAAATTAAAATATGTTTATTGGTAACCTTAACTATAAACCGCCTAATAACAATAGCCTTTATCTCACCACCTTCCCTCTCCGCATGTGCAAGCAGTTATTGCAGTCAGATGAAAGTGTTTATAGCAAACCTACGCACTTCCTACCAAGCCTATATTTGCTAGAAACTGATTCAAATTTTAAAAAGTTTGTAAATGTGTCTCTGCAATAAAGGCTATATTTTCGTGCTTTACTGGAATTTTGAATCAAATTCATCTTACTTGTAACCCTAGTGAACATCTAAAAACTCCGCCAAAGCCCACATCTTCTCCAAACAGCACAGATGTTGGATCATTCTTTAGTGTGATATCCATGGCATTGTTGATGGCTTGCATCATGTTCATCTTTGTAGTGTCCCCTGATGTCAATAAAATTATATGATATAACCATTTAATTCATAATTTTGCAACACATCCATAAAATAAGTCTGCAGTCCACTAACTGAAATGCGGCTAAGTACAAATGGTCAAATATTTATTGTAAATACAAAAAAACAGAGCACAAAATTCTCTTTTACAAACCGCACCCTTAGTAATATAAGGGCACAATCCAAAAAAAGTAGATTTTTGGGAAATTTGGGAATTGATAGGGACTTAAATAATAAATGGGATCAAACTTAAATAGCTCCATATATCTGTTTTATTTTTTGTACTATATGGGTCTAACTTGAAAGTGTTTTTTTAACTTGCTTGAAACTTATGGAATTTATTTATATTATTATTTTTTTTTATTGCTATTTATAATACATTTATCAAAGAACAAATCTGCCAAATTTCATATTTATAACTTAAATAATAAGCATGTTATTTGAAAAAATAGGTGTAATGTAGGAATCCAGAATTTTAATACGCGATTTCCCAAAAATCTACTTTTTTTGGATTGTGCCCTTATATTACTAAGGGTGCGAAACAGTTAAAATTAGTTGACGTGTTCGACTTATTGGAACCTACCCTAACAGTGCATAGCTGAAATATCATTAAGCAATTTCGATATTCTAAAACTGGGTTATGGTTTTTTATGATATCTCAAATAATTATTTTGACGGCAGAAGTAATATCTGAGTTAGTACTGCACTTGATTAACGTAAAATTGTAAATAGTACTTACGTATTTTATTACATAACATGAATTATTTATGACTCAATTTAATTGAGTGGTATATTCAATCAGATATTATTTTCGGCTATTGATACTATATTATAACAATGATTTACAATCCAGTGTTTCTGATGATTAAAAATTAAATAATGTAAATAGTGGTCGCGATGTTATTAATTATAACTTTAAAGAATATACCTTCCACTGGATTTTCATTGTCAGGAAAGTAAATAAAATGCGAAGATAGTCTTTTCCAGTAATTCACGGAATTCACCAGTTTTGTAAACAATAAACTCCTTCTCTTCAATAAATTCGCCATTATTGTGTGTGAGTTCTTGCCCACCGTGCGCCACCGAAGGTTGAATTGAAAAACACATCTTATCTGCAATTCTAATTAGCTACGCTTTGATTACGATTCACTGATAACAAACATTATTTAATACGATGAAGTGACGTAAATTCAAATTATTGGTTTCTTGGTTGTCAGTAGTTGTTTTTTTTTTAATTTATTAAGGCTTTGGCAAAGCCATTAGCCTAAACATGAAGTTTAATTATGTTTCTGTAAATATGGCCGCCACAAAGTTTTAATCTTCGATTAAGGCACAATAGCACTATCGTATTCTTATACAGGGTGTCCGGTAATTAATGTATCATACTGAAATGGCTTATAGCACAGCTTAAGACTGTTCCAAAAAAAATGCAAACAAAAATCTATCCCATGTAGTACCTAAGGAATGTTTTTTTTTCTTAAAAGTTAATTATTTTTATCTTGTTTTAGGTTTTTGTGCACTATGACTACAAATGAATGAATTTATTTGGTTTTTTGGGTGTCATAATATTCTACGGTAACTGTGTCCTTAGATAAGCAGTAAAAGGTATGACTAAGTAATGTAATTTTTTTTTTTTAAAGTTTAACTTCATTTTTCAGAGAAATAATTTTTTTTACGAAGTTTACGCGCCTTCTGTATAAAAAAAAAGTACGATAACCTGTGTGGCCATGTACTTTAAAATAATGTAGGTTTAATGAGGATTTCAAAATGATATCATTTCTCATTGTATCTAATGTAAATATGAAATTATTGCTATTAATGTGCAAACGGAGTAAATTTTACTAAAAAACTATGTTAGCAAAATTGGAACATTTCTTATCCTGAGTTGTTCTTGACTATTGAGTTTTGATAAAAAATTATATTAGGCATTAATAAAACTTTATTTAAAACTTATTTACAGCAAAATTATGCAAAAATCCAATCAAAGTAATTTTTCAATTGTTGCCTTTAAAGTACCACGTGGGACCGTTATTTGCCACCTGCACGATAGCCACATTCCGCCCGTCTTTTGTTCATATGATAAGAAAGGTCAGAGTTGGACCAGAGGCAAAGAGTGACAATTAACAGCAAATGTAAAAAAAACGAAAAGGATTTAGTGCATCATTCGATTTGTTCGGTTTTGCACGTGTTTTGACTGGATTTTTGCATAATTTTGCTGTAAATAAGTTTTAAATAAAGTTTTATTAATGCCTAATATTTTTTTTTATCAAAACTCAATAGTCAAGAACAACTCAGGATAAGAAATGTTCCAATTTTGCAAACATAGTTTTTTAGTAAAATTTACTCCGTTTGCACATTAATAGCAATAATTCCATATTTACATGAGATACAATGAGAAATGATATCATTTTGAAATCCTCATTAAACCTACATTATTTTAAAGTACTTGGCCACACAGGTTATCATACTTTATTTTTATACAGAAGGCGCGTAAACTTCGTAAAAAATAAATTATTTCTCTGAAAAATGAAGTTAAACTTTTTTTAAAAAAATGTACATTACTTAGTCATACCATTTACTGCTTATCTAAGGACACAGTTACCGTAGAATATTATGACACCAAAAACCCAAATAAATTCATTCATTTGTAGTCATAGTGCACAAAAACCTAAAATAAGATAAAAATAATTAACTTTTAGGAAAAAAAAAAACATTCCTTAGGTACTACATTGGAATGATTTTTGTTTGCATTTTTTTTGGAACAGTCTTAAGCTGTGCTATAAGTCATTTCAGTATGATACTTTCATTACCGGACACCCTGTATAATAAATTAAATAATATATCCCCTTTTTGTGAACTCTCCAAATACGAATACAACTTAAAATTGACCAGATATCTCTTGCCCTTAACTACGATGAGACTGAAAATCTACTAAAAGTCGTCAAATAACCTCACACTTCCACACTCACAAACACGCACGCACACAGACAAGAACTCACACACTCAGGCACACACTCACTCACGCACTCAGGCACACTCACTTACTCACTCGCGCGCTCACGCGCGCACGCATAGTTTACTTATTTTTTATACTTCCTCCTCAGTACTTTGTATTTCGACATTACTACTAACATGACTATCCTAGGGGTTGGGTGCCTGGAGACCCATATTACAAGCTCTGCTTAGTTTGGGCTCCAGTCTCCCACAATACATTACTCTAAGCTTACGTAATAATGTATATTTACTGTAATTGTAACGTTTCTTTGTATTGTGTTGTGGAGATAAATAAAGATATTTTATTATTATTATTTTTATTATTATATTCCACTTTAAACTAATTTCACAAAATAATTGAAAGTCAAAATAAAAACGACACTTCCCTCCAAAAGGTCCGGAGCGGATCCTGTCAGTGGTTTTTTTGGTATTAACGGCTTTGCCTTAACATTTAGCCAATGAAAGGATTGGTAAACATTATGGAAGAGGTACAGAATTTGGATGAAAAAGGATACGGTAGGTTGGGTAGGTGGGTAACTATTATATTCCGCTACCTACATTTCGTCTGTTTAAAGGTAAAACCACGTAAGTGACATTTTCTACAAAAAGTCTTTATATAGCTATGGTAAGAAAATCAATATCTTTGTAGTAGTTTTTTGCCAATGGCATCTTGCTGAATCATGGCTTGCGAGGGATAACCTCTTGAATCAAGCAGTAATGCTTCCCTTTGGAGGTATCTGTCATCCAGCCTCCATTTCATGCCTCAAATAGATATCGCTTCGGTACATTTACTAGGTCATGGCTATAGTTCACGTAAGGGTGGATGTCCCCGTCCCGAACAGCTTCGTTTGCCAGCCTGTCAGCTTTCTCATTGCAAGAGATACCTGCATGGCTCGGGATCCAGGCAAGAGCGACGGCGTAGGCTTTCAGTGTGCCGAAGCATTCACCTGTGTATACCAAGAACTCTGGAACCAATTGAACTTTTTGAATTATTTTGTATTGTGAACGGTAGACTCCCACGCCAACACAACAGTTGTCCGTATGCATTGAGGCGTCCGTCTGTGTAGATGTAGTGCCAATCCGACAATTCATTATTGATTTTGTTATTAAATTCAGCGTTCTGATTGAGGTCATCCTTACTTATTCCCAGACTATATTCTATTCGTGGCTTGATGACGAGGGAGTTGTAATTATATTCATAGAGGGGAAGGCGGTGCGACTTAGCTTCAATGTTCTTCAACTTCTTAAAGCTTTTCACAAGGCAGGGTTCCTCTTTATGTCACCAATAACTGGAAGAGCCTACTTCCCCAGCAAGATGCTGGACTTTATTCAATAGAGGGTGGTGTTTTATTTGTAAACTACGGTAGAAGAACCTATCACTTAGATATTGTCTTGATAAATTAAGGAGTGGATCGCAGCATTCGACTTGTTAGGCATATTATTAGACTGGATTTCATTGTCCCCGTGATTATTCTGAGTGCTTTTGATTGTGTGTTCTTTAGCATTTTCAAGGCTCCTGCATTGCCAGGCTGTAGCAAGAACGTTCCGTAGTCGAGGGCGCTCCTTATTAGGGCGTTATACAAAAATCTCATGGTAAATGGGTGGGCACCCCACCAGACGCCAGAGGCATCATAGGATATTTAGATTGAATTCGCATTTCTCTAAAATGTATTCACTAAAATGTATTCACAATGTGGCACTCTCCGTTTCAATTTTAAAAAGTGTAAATGGACAAGACAACATTAGATGTTTTCTTTTTTCTTATTGGCAACTTTGTTTATCCCAAAGGTTTCCCTTTGGGATAAACAAAGTTCTTGCCAGTATTTCAAATAAATAGTGTTGGGTCATGAGAAATTTATTTTTTCAGAAAAATAAATATTTTTTCGATTATTTCTCTTCGTCTTCTGCTTTTAAATGTTATGGTCCCATCGAAATAATCGATGATTTCGTCAATGACAAGTAAAAATGACTATGTACGGTAGTTTTGTAAAAATAATATAAAAATTATGGCGGACGACCCTTGAGGCTGGTAATATTTGCCATAAAATTTTCCACATTTGACAGTTGACACCTGTCAAAAGTTAAAGATACTGGACGAAAACTTACTGTTGGGTATTTTCCTAAAAATTTGTAGTGATAATTTCTCCGGAAAAATTTCTGAAAAATTAAAATAAATTTAAAAATGGGAAAAATATAATTTCGAAGTCTTATATTATGTTCTACGGTTAGATTATCTTTTGAAGTTTTATTTAGCGTGAATTATAAGATAAACTTGTATAGCTAAAAGCCACTTAAAGAAAAATAATTTCATAACAGTCTCGTCAGTTCAGCTTTTGACGGGTGTCAACGTCAAATGTAGAAAATTATAGGAAAAATATCCGGAAATATTTTTATTTTTCTGAAAAATATGATTTTTTCGAAATAGAAATTTTTCCAGACTCAACCTTACTAAGAGTCGTATTCCAGAACTCTACTCAATGCTCAAGTCAGGATTTAAGCAGACTTGAGTATGATTTCAAGCACTGGAAATACTATGGCAAGGACTTGAGTATGATTTGTGGTGCTTTGAATCATTCTGAAGTCCTGGCTTGAGCATTGAGTAGAGTTCTAGAATACGACCCTAAAACTTATTTAGATTTTTTTTACCTAGATAAGATTTTTTTTCGCTGTGGCCCAATAATTTTAAATCTCATTTTACTCTAACTTGCTTTTACCTAAGCTTTTAGTATATAATTTTATTTTACAATGCTCACTAAATAAAACATCAAAAGACCTATCTAAACGTAAAACATAATAATTATGAGCCTTCGAATTATATATTTTTTCAGAATTTTCCGGAAAACTACCCAATAATACAGTACCCAACAGAGGTAGATGGCATGGGCTATATTCATGGATTATATTCATTGACGAAAATTTGGGAATAACCTGATGGGATATCCGCGACAAAAAGTGACGTGCCGTTGTTGCAGCCATGGCTTTCACATTTATTTTTTATAATAACTAATCAATTGACTGTAGAAACAATAAATATCACGAAATGATTGTTGCTCTTCCGCCAAGTGATTTACGTGACTACATAGTACATAAGCATTCTTAATTAGAAGTATTCTACTGCTATTTCTACAGACATTAGCAAATAGACAAAAACTTTATATCCATTTAGTAGGATTTATTTGGAGCGTTCAATTCAGATTAGATACCTGTTTAACATTTTAACTGGAATAATAAGCCAATTGTCGTGCACGACGTCAATGTTTCAATCACTTAGTTACAGAAAGTGTTTATTTGAGGTGCCGACTACCAAAGCAAAACAGGGACGAATACATGCATGGAGTTTTAAATTGGCAATATTGAGATCCTGAAATTCAACATTCCATAAAAATAACTTTGGCAACTCACCTTTTTAACAGTGTATAACCTCAGAAAAAACAATATAAAACAAAACTGTATTTATTGTTCTGTGGTGCATACAATTCCTCTGAGCACCAACCAAATCAACACGAGTCTTGTTCTGGCGTCAGTTCATGAGGGATCCAGCGACAACAAAGTTTCCAAACTTTGAATACTTCATGTAATTTTTTTTTGGATCTGACTCATACCGATTCCCAGATGTCCTCGAATAATTTCATAGGTGATAGGTCGATTTTCTTCAATAAGCTTTTTTACAGTGGCCACGTTTTCTCCGTTGGTCGCTGTTGAAGGATAGCTTTCAGGAATCTTATCTTTCAGAAATACCCGTCCACGCTCAAATTCTGCATACCATTGCCTCACAGTACATAAATGAGTAAAAGTCCCAAAAGCATTTTGAAATAGAGCATAGCATTTTAAGACAGCTCTTTCTCCTCAAGATTGGATTGGAAAATCATTGCTCTAAAATATTTTCGGCTTAATTCGTTTTTTTTCTCTTATGTTTAAAGAAATATATCATTCGAAATTCAAATAGTTATGTAGAGCCAAAAGCGCAAAACTTTCAGTGAGCCCCATGTATTATCGTTCGCCGACACTTATGCAGTTAAAATCTCGGCTGCGCTCATTAATTGCAGGCATGTTATCGTTATGTCATCCATCTGCTAGCAGCCTTAGTCCTTAACTCGACCATGTATTTTCTGTACAGTTCAACATTGTGTGCAGGAGTTCATAAAGAGCATGCGATGTTATTTACGTCTACGACATAAATTGACTGGTTCTTTACGTAGGAAAATGAACTTAAATAGAAGCTTCCTTGATCTGACCCTGGTATTAGATAAGTAGGCAGCGCAAAGAAGGCTTTGTTTCTCAACATTTCGTGAAGAACTCATGCAATTAGAGCTTGCCTGTCTGTCTATCTGGCCGTCATTGCCGAGCACGCACGACTCGATTCGTTTTATTTTAAAATACGATTATACTGTAACTTAAATTACTATTGAATTGGATTTGTCGAATATTGTAGATAGATGCTTAAACAATACAATTTATTTATCAAAGTTGTTGTGTCAGAGGAATCACGGAGAACTTAAACGGTATTGTACTTCAATATATCTTTTTTTTTTCAATTAAAATATATATATATCTTACTCTCTCTCTCTCTCTCTTTCTCTCTCGGTGTGCGCGCGCGTGTGTTTGTGTGTGTGTGTGTGTGTGTGTGTGTGTGTGTGTGTGTGTGTGTGT
>NW_020653854.1:13020007-13210561 GCF_003589595.1 Hyposmocoma kahamanoa | reverse complement strand
GTGTGTGTGTGTGTGTGTGTGTGTGTGTGTGTGTGTGTGTGTGTGTGCGCGCGTGCGCATTCGAACCACTAGACAATAATTAAGAGTCGATACTATCTCAGCGTGAATTCAGTTTTTTCCCGTACTAATTCGGTTCATTTTGCTTGGGGCGAGTGGCAGGGACACTGCCTTTATTTCAGAATTTATTTTTTTACGAACTGAACGAACGAACAAATTAAAACCATTTGACAAATGTGTATCGTATACTATACGTGTTCTATTTAGTTCAGTTGATATAAAAAAAATGTTGTTGTTCGTTGGTATATGTAAAGTACCTATTGAATACAGTGGTTTTCTTGTAAAATGAAGAGGTAGGTAAGTTTGTGTTTTTTTCAAGAAAATTTTTAAGAATATGTTTTTACACCGACGGTAATGAGTGTATATCCTAAATTTATTATATATTTCTTCCAGCGTGATTGATTAAACACTTTCACTGTTATGCGGAATCAACCAAAGCTATTTGAAGTAGTATAGACTCTTAAGCAACGTCGCATACGTTGTTTTGATTCCAAAGTAGGTAACTAAAGCACTTCGTTATGTAAATCGGAAACAACGACGAGGGTACCACCACAAACACCCAGACCCGAGACAATATAGACAAATTACTTTTCTACATTGACCCGGCTGGGAATCGAGCCCGGGATCTCGGAGAACCATGAAAACCGGCAAGCCACTGGATCTCAGCGTCAAACATTAACAAGAAAAAAAAAACTAAAATTTTTATTTTTTTTGAGTTTAATTTGAATCCTAAGTAACAACATGATGTGCTCTTGCATGTTTTTTAAAATATCTGGCAAGGAAATAATATATCATAAAGTAAACCTATTAACAATATAACTATGATTTCTCTATATAATAAAAATAAAAAGGTAAGTTTATCGCAGTATAACAGCAACATAGAATTAAGTAGAATGTTGATAACAAAAGTTGGATTCTAAATTTTGAAGTATATTTTTGAATATAACTGTTAAGTAGACGACTGAAACCCTCTATTAATTCTTTTCATAAACATTATAAAACGTTATATATTTCAATATAAATATAAATAAGCAACTTTGTCAGTATATTGCTAAATCTTGTACGACGAGTTGACACAACTACTCCATATGCAAAGCACCGCCACGGGGCGCACCACTTTTCATACTGCCTATAAGGCCTAAAACACCGATTATAAATCAGATTTTGACCCCTTACATTTTGCTGAATAATTTCTTATAAATAATTACTAACTTTGACGTCAAAACTAATGCACCTATTTGGGACTCAAAACTAGCTTTCAGTTGGTTAGTTAGCAAGAAGGTAGTAATTGATAGTTCAAAACGTTAATTATTAATGTAATAAGCAAAATTTTGCTGTTCCAATTCGTATAAATTTTAATTTCCATTTTATTTAATTTCAAATTTCCAAAATATAAATTTTATTTACGTCAACAGTGACAAACTTCATTTGCTTGATTTTGTTCTACGGGCTGCTAAACAGCTCGGTGTAGTAGTATCGGAGTTTATAGGAAAAACTTATCTTATGCCGTATTACAAAATTAACTGCCTGCGTAGCCGAACGGTTACCACGCTGGTCTACCACGCAGAGGTCCCAGGTTCGATTCCTGTGCTGGGATAAATATTTGTATAACCTAGATTTATTTCTCTCGCAGTATGGGTTTAGGTAATTAATGATTGTCTATATGTCAATGGCACCCTGTATCGGTGCAGGGCTAAGAATATGTGCGTATTTATTTATTTAAAATTATTTTCTATATTATATTTTGAATATTATTTATTATCTGCCGCAACGTCAGCCGGGACAGCCTGAGTTTTTCGGAATTTATTTGCGAAATTTAAATTTGAAATTTGCCATGAGCTTTTTGGTGAAGGAAAGCATCGTATTGAAATATGCACGTCAAAAAGAAGGTACACAATCCTCAGAGAATGTGTCTCTAACCTGTATTGGGCCAGCGTGGCGGACTATGACCAAAATTCTCGACCGAGAGGAGCTCAGCAGTAGGACGGAAAGGCTGCATTGATTGAAGAAGACAGATTGACTGCATGGTACATAAAATTAAATGTTACATACCTACTCGATAGCTCTCCTTGGTACCTCAGGTTGATCAAGCTTGGTTTAAATTTATTTTACATTGATGACAAAATTCGTTTAATATTCGACATTAGCATCTCTATTCTCCAACATTTTTTAAAACAGTTTGCATAAGATGACATGTCACGTACGAAAATGCTTCATAGAAAAGACATCAACGACTACGATAGCTAATTATTCACTATATTTTCATTATAATATGTATGTATATCCGGAAAAATCAATATCTGATGTAAATAGTAATGTAATTACATACAATCAAAGTTATGTTATGTTAATGTTATACTCGATTCTCAATAACACAAGAATGACAACTCTATTCTGGCAAACAGATGGTTCTGTTCACAGACCACATAAATACTAGTAAGTTCTGTTCCATATGATACCAAGTGACGGGACGAAAAATTGGTGCGCCTGCGACACGCCTGTCCATAGCAGTTGCAGTGTCACTCTGAGCTTTAAGACGTAAAGTTCTGACCTCTCGAAAACCACCTACCTATTTCTACCGCCAAGCAATAATGCTCATATTATTGCTACCTATTTCTACCGCCAAGCAATAATGCTCACATTATTGCTTGGCGGTAGAAATAGGTAAGTGGCAGTACTTCCCTGCTCTTTTGCAAGGTGATCTACAAAATGGTTCAAAAATGGAAAACGAAATAGGGATTTTAAGACTTTAGTGATTATTCACTTAATGATTATCACTAATTTCTTTTTATTTTCCCGATATTTAGAATGTAAAAAGAAATCATATCGTGATCAGAAAATAGTAATTAATGATAATCATTCAACGGGATAGAATGTACATAAAACAAATATTTTCACTTTAAATGTTAAGATCGGCCATAGACATATCTAGGTCTGTGAGACCGGCACTGGGTTGTAACATAATCAGTTAATCGGTAAAGTCTCGTTGAATTACGAACAACCTTTATGCAGACCTCGTAACTTTCGTATCGAGAGCTTTTGTCCATTTACCTAATACATTTCCAATGTGAGGAAACAATGTCGGCCAGTAGATGGTACAGAGCCGGGCCTAGGTGTTTTTGCGACCTCTGAACGTTACTTTTATTATTATGAACGAAAAGTTGGAATAACAATCCAGTATACTCGTATCGTGCTTGTTAAATAATAGACGTTTTATAAAAATGTTTTGATTGATTTTGCTATACAAAATCTAACTAGATAAATGAAAATAATAATAATAATTAATATTTGTTTATAATTTAAAGCCAGTCTCAAAAGTTTGCTTAACCGCTTTCGTTGTGTTCATTACCCCGGTCTCATCAACAATAACTGATACGCATATGGAAGTCCTCGTCAACGGATCATGTGTGAGCCCAAACACAAGGTAGCTGCTGTGCACATCTATTTCCACCATCAGATCAGCTCCAAGCCACCATAATATTTTATTTTCATTGGAATTACATCTATGCGCCAAGTTCTTTTGAAATCCGATAACGGAAAATGGGTCAAATTAAATAAACAAAATGTATTCTCTAATTCGCCATAGTTACAGGTGAAATATTTTCTTCAAATTTTAATGAAACTACTACTAAGGTACCACCTTTCCAATAAAAAAGAATCATCGAAATCGGTTCGCAAATTTCTATGCTGGTCTATCTAGATCCTGGTTTAAATTTCCGGGCCGGGGGAAATACTTTCTATGGCCTACATTTACTTCTCTTGTGAGTTGGGTATAATTTATGGTTGTCTATGTGTGTGTTCATGGCACCCGCAACACGGGGTTTGCCTAGTGCGGGGCTATGAGTGTGCACAGTATTATTATTATTTTATTTCCTGTAATGTAATAAAATTCATGGAATAAATGCTGCATACGAAAAAAATATATTCTCTTTGAAATTGCTCTTCTTGGTGCGACATCAAATCTTTACTATTATCGCCCCCTATTAAACTCCTTCATTAGGTCCCAAACATTTACCATTATGTGTTTCGCATAACACCGCCATAACCTTTTATTGTTACTCTCACAAGGTTATATCCTGCCTAAAACGTAAGCTTTCAACTAGTTGAATTTGACGGCTACTGGAAACCAAATATCACTTTTAAGTACTTGGATAAGATACTTAACTTGTTATTGGTCTGATAGTTGACAGACGACAGACTTCAGGTTGATTACTGAAAATATATTAGATTTTTCGAAATTCGAACTCTAAGAAGATGAAAAAATGTTTGTAAGAAAAATCGTATTCTATGAATCTGCTAAGATAAAACTTAGTATAAATATTTTATAATGCAAATGACGAAAAACTGACATGACATTTTTTTAAAAACGACCCATAAATAAGTGGTGAAATGGGATATTAAAGTTTGTGTGGGAATTTTTTAATGCGTGTTGCGATTTAGTTTGAATATTTGAAATATAAAATAAATAAACGTGTATTTCATGGTTTTTCAAAACAACTCCGAAATAGGGGTTGGGTATAGGGTGTCAAAATATTTTGATAAATGATTTTCTATGGAAAATAGTATACCTTGCATTTAATTTTGCAAAGTTGAAAGTTGGCAGAAACATTGTTCAATTTAAATAAAAGTTTAATATTGGCATTTTTATATAAGATATGTATGTAAGTGTATCAAATTTTTTAGGTGCAAACATTTGTGCGGACGAAGTCGCGTGTAAATGCTATTATTTATATTTTTCATTTGTGTTTTACTTATATTATTTTTTTATCAGTAGCTCCTTGTGAAAGAGTTCGTCCAGGGAAGCAAAAATATGTAATTATTTTTTTCCATTTTATTGTTAAATATATTTGGGAAATGGTTTGTGTCTATAATAAACTGTAACATATACATAAATTTTAATGATTTTTTGCGGAAAGTGAATAATTAGTTTTTCATCGATTCTGAGAAAGTTCACTTCTTGAGTTAATACACTATATATATATATATATGGGATGATTGCAGATGATAAATAAACCGAGTTTTCTTATTATTTTCCTTAATTCGTAGAGCACAAATCTAACAACTTTTGACACAGCTTTCTTAATTTTTCTTAATAATACTTTTGAGCAAAAAGGTAGGAACTCTAATAGTTTACATTAAAATACGAAAAATACAACTAATCATTTATAATAATAATTATAAATTATTTTATATATATATATATATATAACAAAGGAGTAAAGTTCGGAACATATAACATATAACTTTGTATAAATATTTTATAATCCAAATGGTGTAAGAAGTAACATGACATTTTTTAAATACTACCCCTAAATAGATGGTGAAATCGGATATTAAAGTTTGGATGGGAGTTTTTAATGCATGTTGCGATTTGATTAAAACTTTTTAAAAATATTTTAAATATAAAATAAATAAACGTGTATTTCAAGGTTTTTCAAAACAACCCAAAATACGGGTAAGATCGCGGGCAATAACTACTTTAATATATTACAATAAAGATCACGTCAGATGTCATCATAATGAAGTAATAATAATTATACTAAATCTATAAATTAGATATTACTGATATCACGTATGGTATAGGTACAGTTGAGACTGTTCCAAAAACAATAAGGTCAGATACATAAATAGAGTCCATTGGTGGCATCTTATTTTTCATAAAATTTACCTAAGCAAAATAAAAAGCTGAAACTATTTTTGAATTTTTTTTTGTGAATGTTATCTAACTCTATATATCATAAAGTGACTGTACCAAATCTCCAATATATGAAATAACTTGTTTAATGTGTCTTAATCGTTGCCAAGTATTATTTGACAAGAAAATCTGACACTTAAACTGATTATTTGACAAGCAAGAACAGATTGCAAGTTGCTTATAATTTGCGCCATACCTGTTGTGTTGCTCGCAATATTATAATAAGGTCATTGGTTGCTTGTGAATAAGCATTTTAAATAGTATTTTACGTATTGGTTTTGTTCAAGTGTGTGTGTTTGATAATAATTGGTGTTTTTAAAAAAAAACCGCATTTGCTTCTATTTCACCTGATGGAATATGACAATGGAGCATGACCACTTACGTATATATATAGTTATATATATATACGTAACATAGTTAGTTATAGTATAGTTATATAAGATATTTATAGTAGTAGTATAGTTATATATATACGTAGTATAGTTAGTTTGAATATTTGAAATATAAAATAAATAAACGTGTATTTCATGGTTTTTCAAAACAACTCCGAAATAGGGGTTGGGTATAGGGTGTCAAAATATTTTGATAAATGATTTTCTATGGAAAATAGTATACCTTGCATTTAATTTTGCAAAGTTGAAAGTTGGCAGAAACATTGTTCAATTTAAATAAAAGTTTAATATTGGCATTTTTATATAAGATATGTATGTAAGTGTATCAAATTTTTTAGGTGCAAACATTTGTGCGGACGAAGTCGCGTGTAAATGCTATTATTTATATTTTTCATTTGTGTTTTGCTTATATTATTTTTTATAAGGTTGTATATATATATGTATATATAACCAATATATATATATATATATATATAAACCTTGCACTCTCGCCTTGAAAAGGCCTAAGTTATAGTTTAGTTAGCGAATAAATCTGCATTCAGGGAAATCCCTACGCTATGTAAATATGAAAGCGTTTATTATTACTACTAATTAATGCCCTAACCCCAGCCTACGTACCACAATGAGGGAAAAAGGATTGTATAATTATTTCATGTAGCTCCTTCTCCGTGATATATTCTAACCATTATGGGCTATGGCATAAATTAAATTAAAATTAAAAAAGATAGTTTTTACCGTACTGTACGACGATATTAGTTATTAGTAATTCTATTTTTCGATGATATAACAGCTAGAGGTGGGAGAGGATTCGTTAGTGTGCTTGCAAACTTAGCGTCCGATTTGGTAGTTTTGATCGGAACAAAGCCCTCATTAACACTCAATTGGTAGGCAGCTTAATTACAAAGATACCTATCTTTTAAATTAAAAGGATTAATTACTAGAATTAGCATTACAATCAGTAGATGGAATTGAGCCCCCTGACAAGTGCCTGAAATGTTGACCGCGTTTACCCTTTCTATTAGAAGTGGTATATTTTAAAAATTGTAAGCGATATAAATTTTTCATTCCTGTAAAAATTCGCATTTGTGTATAAAGCATAATTATTTAGGCTATGCATTTAGTATAGTATAGATGTCAGATTCTGCTAATGGTGGTGGACGTACTTGAGGAAAAAATGTCACTACGCAAAAAACATACAAGAATAGAAGTTAAAGTAACTCTAACAAGGTAATCTAACGCAAACACTAATTATTTTTTTCCGAACCTTATTATTCTGAACGCGGTTCGACTTTTTTCTCATTAGTGTGATGATTGTTTTGGCATCAACTTGTTACAGAAATATCTTACAGCAGAAGAATCGTTTGTACGGAAAACTATTATTAGAATTATTATGTATACATATGTATTCTTTTGGCAAAAGTTTGGTCATTCCATATTTATATAGTCTGTTTCTATACATGTAGTTTAAACTGCCGAATACTTGTTTCGACAAAATTATTATTTTTAGGTAAAATTGTACTCCTAAGAAATATTTAAAGACAATTTAAGGCAAAACTCAATAAAGGTGTGGATTTTCATATAATGGGTTATCTAACTCATTGAGTCTACGTGAAATTAGTTACATCGTATTATCACTTGTAACGTGCTTGCTAGCGTACATGTTATTATACTTCGTTGATCTTTTATTTGTGTAAAACACACAAAATTATACCAGAGATTATACAGAATTATAACAGATAAGTATAGTGTTTTGAACAAAAACAAAATATTAAATTCGTTACTCTAGTCAAACGTAATGTTGGGGAAAATGAGGATCGGGAAAAGAATAACTTGTCAATGTGTCAAAATAGGGATACAGATGGTGAAACAAAGACGTGTTGTAGGACAAATATGAAACAAAATTTCTTCAATAATAAACAGTCTAAAGAATTTGGATATACAAAAGTGTATAAATCATAATATTGATTTTATTAAGTATTATGAAGTTTTACTACCATGATATTCATTTATTTTTATAACACCAAGTGACGACATTTTTTTGTGAAATTTCACAAAAATATATAATTTAGTTGTCCTAGATTGCTATAGAGACGCAGTTTCCTGTGTGATGAGTCCCTGTCAAATCAAAGGATTTTAGTTTTCGTTTATTTTACTATAAATTTTGTTTATTGTTATAGTTTTCACACCAAGTTACACTTTCTTTACATTCACAGGTTTTATCTATTTAAATACGATAAGATAAAAATATTCGTAATGTAATGTCGTTGATGTCTTTTCTTTGGTTGGGAGCATTTCTTTGATTGCCACCAATTTTTTTTATCACATTCAAGTGCCACAAATTTTTTTCACATTCGGGATATATACAGAAGTTTACTGGAAAGGCTAAAGTAAGAAAACTTTCTAAAGTTTCAAGAGTTGCAAAAGTTTCAAAAAGAGATCAAATAAGAATTTTGTTCTAACAACATTATTTTAAAGAAAAAAAACTTTACTTTACAGGAACTTTGAGGAAATCATCATTGCTTTATAAAATTTTTAGAATTCGGGCTCGCACCTCTGATTTTCTCGGAATTTATGTGCGAAATTTAATTTGAAATTTATTATGAGTTTTTCGGTGAAGGAAAACATCGTGATGAAACCTGCACGTTGAAAAAGGTTCACAATCCTCGGAAAACGTGTGAAGTCGCCAACTCGCATTGGGCCAGCGTGGCGGACTATGGCCTAAACCATCGTCTGAAAGGAGACCCGTGCCCAGCAGTGAGACATATAAATGGGTTGATGATGATGATGATGATTATTAAATTGTGAACATTCGATGAGAAGTTAGATTTTCCGTACCATACTGATTCTTCGGAAAAACTTACGAAGTCCGTTTTTTGGTCTTTGTAAGAAAAAAAATTCCAAGTTGGCAATAGAAGGATTTTGATAAGTGAACTTATCGATAGTACTCTCAACCTTAGGAAATACTTGTTCCTTTAAACGGGTAGCTCGATAAAGCATTTACTTGATCTACGACTTTCGGAAACCTGAATAGTTTAAGCTTGTCTCTCTCTTGCATCTGGATCTCTTACGATTTTACCCTTAGTAAGCGAAAAAATGCTCGATAAGTCAGTAAAACAGTTTACGGAAGTTTCAAAAAGGTGCTAAGGCTAAGTAAGAAAAATTCATTATTTTTATTGAAGTTAGTGAGAGTCCATGTTTTTTTTTATAATACCTAGTAACGGGACGAACAAGTCGTGCGCCTGGTGCTAAGCGACAAAAAAGTGCAGTGCTACTCAGAGCTTTAAATCGCAAAAGTTTGAGGAGCACTGCCACTGTGTCTGTCATCCTGGGATACTGGACTGGTGAAATTATAGGCACATGGGACTTGCCAACTTATATCTCAGGGTGACGGGCTCAGTGGCAGTGCCCCTCTGATCTTTGCGTTTTAAAGGTCTGAGTGTCACTGCAACTGATAACAGTTGTCTACACGCCTGTCCATAAGGACAGGCGTGTAGCTTACCATCAGGTACACGACACCTGATATTATAAAAAAAAACATAAGTTGACAAGTCCCATGTGCCTGTAATTTCATCAGCACCCTCATTCTTCAAACCCGGAATGCAGTAATTCGCTCATTACCGCTTGGCGGTAGAAATAGGTAAGGTGGCAGTACTACCTTGGATGATCTCTTTCATAAGGAGCTCTACTGCTACTGAAAACCGTGTGAATCGTAGATAATTAAACCAGTGGCCACTAATAAAATGAAATAAAAGAAAAGTAAACCTGAATAGGTTAATAAACCTACTTAATTAAATTATTGTATTCAAATTCCGAATTCGAGAATTTCGTATTTCATAATTCAAAAGTTTTGTAGAAGATGTCAAAGCCTCTTTTTACATTTTGATGCAGACGACAAACTCATCGAGGCGTCCACGATGGAATCAAAAACCTGTTTCCAACGAAAACGTTTAATTTCGTCGCGAAATAATCGAGATGAGCGAAATGTGGAACGACTTTTCATTACCGCAAAATGAATATTCATAACTTGATAAACCGCCAGTTGTCGTCTCCTTTTGTTGATGTCGCGTCGACTTTTGTCATCCGAAGCTCAAAACTCCAAGGACCGCTCCCGAAATCGTGACATCGATTAGACACGAACGGCGCACAGTAATCACGTTACGAAACTATAAAATATTATGGAGTTAAGTTACGTTACGTAGGTATTCGGAGTTGTTGCGAATTGTCCGTTCGCAAGTGGTACGCCGCAGCCAAGCGAGTGGCCAGGCAACCGATCGCCTTCGTCAGCGGTAGTGCCGTTCCGAAGCCGTGTCGCCAGTGCCGCGGAGTCCGTCGCGAGAGACACACGTTGTATTACGTTGTACCGCGACTGCCGACCGGTTCGTTCTGCCCTGTGTATCTATGCCCTGTGTTATAACTCTGAAAGTACGTAAATATCACATTAACTAGCCAGTGTTGCAAGTGCAGCTTCCAGTGAGTTCGGAGCCGCATCACACGAGTGCGTATCGTAAACGCTTCTAGTGATAGTCGGATCGGAGTTGCATTCTGCAGGTGCTTGGGTTCTTTATTAATTGAAAAGTGATTGTAACTCGGTCACGGCCACGGCACACATGTCCGGCCCAGTTTTCACGATCGTTACCTCCGTCTTGAGAATTCCACTCGCGTTGTGGTTGCTTTGTTTACCGTGCTGGAGATGTTGTTGTAGCGGCGACGGTGGCCTCTCATTTCGCCGACGTGCTGTCGCCACCGGTGCACTTGTTGCTCCTTCCCGGTCCAAGCCGGCATTGCTTCGATGAGGAAAACATTTGCTTAAATTTCTTTATGTCCTCTTTAGTTCAACCCCATCCACTTGACCCGTTCTTACAAGGAAGACGGGTTTTGTTTCCAGATTCATAACTACCTTCATAAATCATTTAACGGTTAACGAGTAAAAGGTTCAATTTCAATGTTTCGCCATTTTAACAATTTAGTTAGTTTGTAATATTAGGTACAAGATAAGCAATGTTTTAGCTATTTAGCGAATGTTAGGTGTTGCGAGACTTTTTAAATACCTTGTCATCTATTCCAAAATGTAATTTGATGATGAATGCTTAAATTTGCAGAGAAGTCAATATTGTTGAATCGTAGCGACGGTACGCGAAGAAATCTTTATAAACCGATGTTACTATATAAGTCGCTATAACTTGAACATTGTGACGTGTGGCTGAGTTGGTAAGATCAAAGCGTTTACTATCAGAAGGATTGAATTCTATCATGAACCTCCATACAGTGGTCCATTCCTATTATGGAGACCTTTCAAAATTCTTGCTCCATAGTTAGCGCGCACATGAGAAAATGTTGGAAAACCGTTCCACAACCGACCAGTTAGTTACATCAGATTTATTAACCTTCAGATGCAATTTTTATTCCTCAAATTCTATAAGTATCCTCTTATGTAATTCTATTTGACTTGGAAACGCTCGTACATTGTTATATTGACTTATCTTAATATTATTTATTATCTTTAACGATGTTAGCACTCACTAATACTTTTATGAGTTTCTTTACAGGTTTTGCTTATACAAATTGGCCAAGGAGTGTATATTTAGGAGGTGTAGCTATAGTGGTGAAAATAGTAATCACGAGAATGTTATTCGGTGCATAAAAAGATATTTGCATTGTTTGAATTTCATTGAGCGCTTTGGTTATAGGTACCGGTATACATTCCAAAGTATGTTGTATTTCTAGTATGTTATTTTTAATTGTATTAGGCTTGGTTTTTTCGGTTATTGTTTAAAATTGTAAAATTATAACGTCTGACGCGAACCGTGAGATATCTTTATAATCTCTATCATGTTTTGTTTTCGAACATGGGTACTGTTGGATAATTATCCGAATAATTTTAAATTGGTAGTATAAATTTTCCGGAAAAAATGTCGAAAAATTGGAAAAATACAATTGGAAGGTTTATATTATGTTCTATGTTTAAATATAACTTTCGGCGTTATATTTAGCGTGAACTATAAAATAAAAACATAGCTAAAGTAAAACGAGACTTAAAATGATTGGACAACAGCCAAAAGAAAGATCATCGGTAAATAAAAACTTTGTAATGACTTCATCGCTTTCGTTCAGTATCTTCATAGAAAAGAAATATCTTCGTGGAAAAGTATAGGAAAATTATTTATTTTTCTGAAAAATAAGAAGAAATAAATTAACAAAAAAACGATTATTATTATTACTTATTTGTTTTGAAGAATGAGGGTGCTGGTGAAATTAAAAATAAATTTTCGAATAGAAATTTTTTTGTGACCCAACACTGAACATGATTTTAAAGACTAGAAAATGGTAAATATTTGAGTGAAAGATTATTACTGCACCCATGTAAGGCTTGTTAATATTTCAGATACACAACTCTTCCGTCAAACATTCCTGTCCTATTATTATGAATGAGTTATTATGAAACCAAGTGGTTATTTGGAAGACAATGTACCTTCTTGTGATAACCCTAAACTGAGATTACAATGAGCTAAGGTGGATGTTATTCTTTCTTTGGGACAATATTTTATTACATTGCAAAGTAACATTATGATATCTACCTACCTGATACTTATAATGTTTTTTAACTTTTATTTATATAAGTTTTAATTTATATTATATATTTATATATCCTTTTCTAAGCGTGGTTTCGGGCAGTTTTTATTGTTTATTTGTTTTTCTACCTGTGATATAATCTAACTATACCTTGTACTTTTTACATCAAGGTCAAGTTACTGTGGAAAATTGGCGAAACACGCTAACTACTCGTCATTGCAATCTACCACTTTCGCGCACGGGTCTCTTTTAAGGCTTTCTAGGCGATATTCCGTCATGCTGCGTTGGTACAATGCGGGTGGGAGGCTTCGGACGTTTTCCAAAAGTTGTGAGCGTTCTTCATGCTGATTTTGCCGTTATCGAGAGGTATTCATATAATGTAATGGTTACGTTACACAGAGATTTGAACGGTTGACCTCTCAATAGAGAAGCAATCTCTCTCCCACTGGGCCACCACCGCTATACGGGATTACTCATATGTTTTTATTTAATTCCAACTGCGAAGTAGTACTTGAGGAACAAAATGAATGAGATTGTAACATATAAGAATGTTACGCGTACGTTTCAGCAAACGCTCTAACCACAATTCCAGTAGGGTACTTGCAAAATTTTCTAGGGTTTGGGCCAAATCAACTTCTTTCGCATTCTAACCACACTTTGAAAGTGGTGTTCCTAACAAATCTAAACTTTGCTTTCTCCCGTCCCGAACTAATTTGGTTTCAAGTTACACGAATAATTAAGGAGTAAACGCTCCCAAGGGATATAAGTTTCCCAAGTGTCTCTTTGAGTTTGTATTATATTATATCATAAGAGAAATGTTTAGACACTCCCAGCTTTTTGATAAATACATACGTGTTCAATGTTCTCTCTGAGATTTAAATTGTGGGTACAAGAGGTACAAAAGTATATCTTTATTATTTCACATGGAGCCCTTGTTACTAGCCACGGATTTTACGGAGCACGGTAAGACCCTCCCAGCAAAACGTACCACTCCTTTCTTGTACGCCGTACCCTGGGCAACAATTGGCAAATCCTTTCACCACAGTAACAAGCATTATGGTATATACCATAGATACGATAAGAAGAAGACGGATTTTATATACCTATTTACACTGTAAAAACTGGAAATTATAGGAAACGAATGTCTGAAAATTTGTTCTCGTACAGATAAACTTTCGAAACTTAGTCTCACTTTGTAGCAGCTACATGAAGATGTGAATAAGGTATAATAAAGATAAACATTTAAGTACCTTTGTTCTATAAAAGTAACACATTTCACAATACTTACAACCGAACCTATGTATATTGAAAAAGGTCTGACGGAAAACCGTTAGTAAAAATCAATATCTACATTGTGTGCCTATGTAGGTTTATTATTTATTTAGACGAATTTTAGGATCGAATATTGAATTAATAGGAAACATAAGTCTTGAAGCCATTGAAACCTATTTGTTAAAAGTAGAATCGGTTTATGTTACTGTAAAAGTCGTTTTCAGTATTTATTTGTAAAGGTGAATTTAATTGTTCGTTTGATTTAATTCAAACTCACAAATTACCTCTCTACTACCACTTTGCAAAATGATATCCAGTTGAAAAGTAGAAAATAAATAGTAAAAATTGTAATAAATTATTTAAACATGTTATGAAAAAGTCAAAGTCAAATAATCATTTCGACTCATCAGTAGAACAAAGACCTATGTGCAAGACTGCTTATTCTCAGGATATTAAAATACATTTCGTTCGCTGTTTTTAGCTGTAGATATCAGATCGACCATTGATCGATTATATATTTCCGAAACGAAATAATACATTAAATTATGAAAACACCTATAGCTAGGCCTTATTTTGTATGTAGGAGATTATGTATTTATCCTATTTTCGTTGTATAATCACATCGGACTCTGTTCTTTGGATGAGTCGAATTACTCCATAAGTAAAATTTTTACACCTGAAAACGTCATTTTTTTAAGGTACTGCTCGTTCACTACGCTGACTTACCTGAGAAAAACGAGCAAGAAACTCTAGGGATTGCACTTTTCAAATAAACTGAAATGCTCTGGAATAACATTTTGAATCATAATTCTGTAGAATCTAGATTCATGTTGTCTTTCCATACATCTTCATCTAACATACTCTTCAATTTTGTAACATGAGTTTTCGATTAAAATACTTTTAATGTAAGTTTTAAACTTAGGAAATGATAATCTTAATATATGCTCCGGAATCTTATTGTAAAAACGTATACAGTTCGCTATAAAAGAATCTTTAACCTTAGTTAAACGAAATCGTGGTACCATGAGTTTGGATTTACTTCTAAGGTTAATATTATGGATATCTTCTTTCTCAATAAAATTATATACATTTTTACGGGCATACAAAATATATTTTAATAAATATATAGAGTAAATATGCTGTGATGCCACAGTCACGATAGTAGTCTCCTTAAACTTTTCTCTGAGAGAAACCCGAGAACCCAAATGGTACACAGCACGAATAGCTCGTTTTTGCACCACAAATATCGTTTGTATATCTGCCGCTTTACCTTATTTGAGAAACTCGGAGGACATTATACTATGGAAGTAACTAAAGTAAACTAGTCTAGTAGTAGCAACATCGGTAAGCTCACGTATTCAACGAACTGCGTATGCAGCAGAGCTTAATCTGCTGGTTAAGGAAAATATATATGTAAACCATTGAAGTTTACTATCTAAGGTCACTCCCAAAAAGACAGCTTTATTGACAAGGTCTAACTTTTCTCCATTTATTTCTATCATTGGACTAGTAGGTTTTACATTAGGTAATTCAAATTTAACACACTTCATCTTCTTGACATTGAGCAATAAATTGTTAGCATTAAACCAATAACTACCTTTGAGAGGGTATCTTTAATATTGTCATAGTTAACGTCACGTCTGTCTGTTTTAAAAATCAAGGATGTGTCATCAGCAAACAATACTATTTCGCAAAGAACCTTAACAAATAATGGTAGGTCGTTAATATAAATGAGAAATCAGAAAGGTCCTAGTATTGAGCCCTGCTAAACACCCATTTTAACGGAGAACTAAAAGAAGTCAATCCATTTATGTCTCAGTTATAAATTCCAATACAAATAAAAACCAAACTGGAATTTAAAAAAATCCAAAAAATACACACATCAAAAGTGTCTAGGGATCAAGTGAATATTTTTGAAATAAAAATTATTTAAGCAATATTTACCAAATCCAGTCTTCCAGGACGACTTCTTACTTTAATGCTTATGTTTTATTTAACCGCTTACCCCTATATTTAATTAAAATAAACTAAAATTTATGTTTTTGCAAATTGTGGGAAAAAACTCAAATTAACGGCGTCAATTAAATGACAAAAAAATGGCGAAAATGATGATTTTGCTCATTTTTATTGTAAAGATAAGAAAATTAATAATCTGTATTTCTACCATTAACACGAATCACACAATTACAGCGATTTGGCATGCTTAAGATGAGTTCATCAAAATCACTTTGAGGAATGGCCGCCCATGTGTTTTGTAACAAGTCAAAATATTGTTGTAGAGTATGTACGGTATGCATACTCGGCACAGCTCTTCTTTGAAGCATATCCCATGCGTGCTCAATTGGATTGAGGTCTGGCGATTGAGCAGGCCACGGCAGAACGTTGATACGAGCTTCGGCAAGAATGCGTGTTACGACTCTAGCCGTGTGTGGACGTGCGTTGTCATGCATTAGTTGAAATGAATCACGCAACTGGCCTCGCAAAGGGATGATAACATGTGAAACAATCCTCTCTGCGTAAACTTGAGCATTGAGGTTACCCCTGATCCAAATGAGATCGGTTCTTCCGCCGATCCAAATACCGGCCCATATCATTATTGTTCCCCCACCATATGGATGAACTTCCTGACAATATCTCAAACGTTCATGACGTCCAGATGTTCTCCAAACTCGAGTACGTCTTGTATCCGGTCTCATACCGAAGCGGGATTCATCCGAAAAGCACACATAGCGCCAGTCTTCTTCCTCCCAGTTTCTGTGTTCGCGAGCCCATCGTAAACGGGTCCTGCGATTGCAGGGTGCAATAGGTGGAACTCTGAGCGGCCTTTGGGATCGCAGACCCACTTCACGTAAACGATTTCGGATTGTTTGATCGCTTATTAGCAAGCCTGAGGAGCTGTGGAGCCTAGTAACCAACATCATGGCGGTCATGGTACGCTTCCGTCGAGCAGTATTTTGGATATACCGGTCCTGTCTGCGAGTCATGATGCGAGATCGTCCTCCATGTCGCTCGGCCACGCTGCCCGTCATGCGATAGCGCGTCCAGAGGCGACTTATGACGCTCTGTGTAGTGTTAAGAGTGAAAGCCACAGCACGTTGCCTGGAACCAGCTTCCAACATTCCGACGGCTCGCATCATCACTTCTCGGGTTAAATGATGTCGTCTCTCCATAATAATGTAAATTGTCTCGGTTCCGATGCAGATATTGTAATGATTTTGTCAAAACGCTATAACTCATTTTTATACAAAACCACATTGACAATCGATTTTCTTCTTATTATCGAATTTTAAACAATATTCCTTATTTAAATGTTAAAACTCACTAAAAAGTATCAATAGCGATACAAAAAAGTTAATATAATTAACCCTAATTGCAGCAATACTCTTAAACGTACTTGATCCCTAGACACTTTTGATGTGTGTACATTGATATAATTATAAAAGCTATTATTACTGAAAGATATTAACAAGAGTAATATGTTTCTAATATATTTCTTTTTACGGAAGTACAATTGTTTCGTGTTCAGGCACTGAAGTATAAACAACATATCGCACTGTTAATACAATACTGTATTAACTCAAAAAGTGTATTTGTTTTAGAATCGATGAAAAACGAATTACTCACTTCTCGTGAAAGGTTATTAAAATGTATGTCCTACTTGCCAAATATATTTACAAATAATAATAATTCAATATTTTTGAGTAAAGACTGTTTTGTCCAGAACTAGCTCACGAAAAGTTTGTCTCATTTTGAGTTAAGTAGATATTATATTTTAATTAATATATAATACTCGTGTAGTGTAGAGAATTAAATTTTACTTTCAGGAATTGTATAATCTTGAATTTCACATATTTTGAGTTATAACACTATTGTAATAACAGTAATAATATTATAAACTAGCTGGTGCCCGCGACTTTGTCTGCGTAGAATAAGTACTTCGAGTATCCTACTCATCCCCTATTTTACCTTGAGGGGTAATTGGTAAAAGTGCTGAAACATTTATTATTTCTTACAAAAAGGATAAATATAAATTTTCAGATCCCTTACTGGAAAAATTATTGGTTCTCCGTACTTCCCCTTTAAGATTTATTTTTATGACAAAAAGTCTCTTATGTCATTCTTCTAGGTCCCATCTATCTCTATACCAAAATTAATCTAAGGTTCAGCGGGTTGGCGTAAAACTGTAACGGAGTTACGTAGTAAAGTAAACGTAACGTTCTATTTTGTACAAATTCATAAATGCAATGCGAAATTTATGATAAATCCATAGATACAACCCGACCTAGGTATCTGAGGAACTCGATTCTCCTCCTTCTTCATCATACCAACCTTGCACTGTCAGTGTCGTTGCCACGGCAATCAAAATAACAATAACATCAACAATAACGCCAACTTTTTAACATTAAATTTCTTAGACATGTCCGATATGTTTTTCACCTGACTATACCAACGTATACCAATGTCATTTTATGACAAGTCTACAGATATATCGATCGAGTAAATCAATAAGGTATATACTAGTCTATGGGCAACATTAATATGTATAGATACGTCAATTTGGAACTTGAAATGAAGACATTTGTTGACTTTTAACATCAATACGTATATTGACGCTACGCGTTAGTCAGTCAGTAGTATATTATAATTAGCCTGATGTATCCCACTGCTGGGCAAAGGCCCTCCACGGATCCCGATTTTGAGCTAACTGGATCCAAGCCTTATCGTAAGCGTCCAGTTCGTCACGCCATCGCTTCCTCGGTCTGCCGCGGCGCCTTACGCTTTTGGGGCTCCACTGGGTGGTTATCTTGGCCCACAGGTCTTCAGGTATGCGGCAGACAGCAGCAGCAGCATGCAGCAGTAGCACATTAGTTTTTCAAAATTTCGCACACAATGCCGTTGTTAGATTTTATGGAAAAAGAAAACTTTGTGTATTGTATGAATTATCGTTTTAGAAGGCAAGCCGAATAATGACTAATAGAGATCGTTTGGTAAATTTGTAGTGTCTTGTTTACTGTGGCGTATATAAAAGGATCTACTCAGTTATTGTCACCGCCGGGAAAAGGCTGACGCAGATTTTCAGTTGACCCTAAACAAGTACCTTTGTTCATTAAAAAAGTGGTTTGATATTTTTTTCCTTATGATGCCAGGTGATTGGACGAACAAGTCATTCGCGACCCGCCTGCCCATAACATTTGAAGTGCCACTCAGTGTTTTAAATCACAAAGATCTGAGGATACTGCCACTGCGCCTGAGACAAGTTGACAAGTCCCATGTGCCTGTAATGTCGCCAGCACCCTTATCCTTCAGAACCGAAACTCAGTAATGCTCACATTACCATTTGACGGCAGAAATAGTTAAGGTGGCAGTACTTCTCTGGACGAACTCTTTTATAAGGAGCTCTACTGCTACTAGAAACACGTCTTGAATTGCTATTGATCAATGACACATTTCAAATAAAGCTGACAAATAGGCTGTCCAAACAATTACATATCCGTACAAACAGAAAACGGTACGGGGCGTTCACAGAAAGTTTTAGTAGCATGTCCATTATTCAATGATTTTTATTTGTCAATAATTTTATCTGCTTTCAAAGCATCGTCAAAACAATTATTATGTAGAAATTATTAGGTACACGGTATATCATGCGGATCAAAAGGACTGACACGTAAAAACAACTTGCAATATGCTTAAATGGGAAAATAGTAATTAATGGTCGTGATGATCAATGTTAGTACTTTGTAGAATTTTAATCAAATTGATTGTCTTTTGTTTGTATTACCACGTTTCGTAACGATATGTCCAATACACATTTGTGGTCCACTTTTTTCTACAAATTACGTCGCCCGTCTTACCGTTTCAAGTACCTAATACCTTAAGTTTCATTGTATATTTTGTGAGAAATCCGATATGTGTTTACCACATAACCTTTTGTAAAAGGTTCTTTATGATTTTCTATTTGGAGAGGTCCGTTATTGTTAGGATATTTTCGGACTTTTCTACGGATTGAGTGGAATCCTTCGAAAACTTTTTTTTTATATGAAGATTTGTGAATTTTGTAATGAAAAGAAATTGATAAATCTCTGTATTGTGTGTCATATGTATAAATATATGCACATGCACGAACAAATTCATTCGCTGTTTACGAATTCGTTTAAAATATTGTTTAAATTACGACAAAATCGATTTACTTCTGCTGTGGCTTCAGAAGCCATGTGCACGATTTATGGAATAGCAGTCTATTTAAAAAAATATAATTCATCAAGAAGAAGATTGTTCAAAATAAAATTAGCATAGTTTACTTACCCAATTTTTATAATATCAAGTGACGAGATGAACAAGTCGTGCACTTAGTAGTACCTATCTAAGCGACATGCCTAGGCATGATTCAGAGTATTAAATCACAAAGTCTGAGGGGCACTGCCACTGCGCCCGTTACCACGAGACTTAAGTTAACTGTCCCATGTGCCTGTAATTTCACCAGCACCCGTACTCTGCTAAACCGGAATGCTGTCATGCTCACATTAATGTTTGGCGGCAAAAATAGGGAAGGTGTACTTCCCTGGACGAACTCTTTCGCAAGAAGTTCAAGTAACAAGTTAGTATTTTCATTAACGATAGTCACGCACACAATAAAATTTAGCACATTCTGAGTACAGCTATGCAATAAATAAGACAAAAAATTAACTAAGTAGTTTTAGGTTTGGTCGACTGTTCTTGACAAGCAGTGATATTATATATTTATTTCGTGCACCCCACTATTTTTACAATATTTTCCCCATATAGTTGCATAGCATTTCTTTTTACTTATATATAAAAAAATAATACTGATTAACAATAATTATTCAATGGCTATTCTGTTCGATAGTAATAAAGAATAATAATGACAATTCATTACGTACTTATAAAACATAAAAAATGCATTTAAAAAATTATTGAAAATCAGGTTTTTTAATTAATGTTTTAACACCAGTGGTCTTGGTCAATTTTATAACTTAAAAAATAAATAAATAATTTAATAAATTTATATACGTATTTTTATTTAATTTTAATAGGGTAATCAAATATTTTTAAAAAACCTTGTTGTCTAGACACGTTTGATATGTATACTACAGAAAGTGTTACCTTTAGTCATACTAATTCGCTCTGAAACAAGTAACAGTTTCTACGACTTCAGCTACTATATTTAGCGTATATATGGTGCGTGTTATATTGAAGAAAGCTCAATTTCTTTTCATACGGCAAATTATTAAGTTGTGCATCACAATTATTTTCACTTTCCGTTATACACATGTGAAATATATAATGTATACTAATCAATTCAAGCCATGTGCACTAATCAATTAAATCTTATTACCCATTTAAAGTATAAAACTATGCATAAATTAAACAAACGTAATGGTATCAATAAGGCATTTAACCTGTGGTAGGTACTCGTAGGCCGATTAGTTCAATATGAGTACGATAAAGCAAGCCATGTACCTAGGAATGCGAAGGTTGTCCATTTTCTTTGCTACAGTGCGTAAGAAAAACTGGTCAAGGGCGAGTCGCGCCCAGCGATTATTGGATTATTTATATCTAATATCTGTATATTAATATGTGTATCAAGTATAAAGGCTCATGGCTCCAATTAATTGTAGTGCGATTTAATACGTGTTTAACACGTCCACAGCCCTTGTGTAAGAAATTAAAGCAGATCAAGATCTAGTAATGTAATGTAATGATGTCAATTTGTAGACTTAGGACTTCAACCATTTCAACGCTTAAATTTTCATAGTATCTATCTAAACGCACGCGCCGACTATCCGGGCGATCTTTTTGCTCATGCAATTGCTCGAACTACAAACACATGACAGTGTTAAAGTATTTTTCAGATATGCTGTTTTGTCCTTTAATTAATTAAACATACAAAGCAGTTTGTGATTTAACTACGTATGTGAGTAATTCTATCTTATTCGTAGTTAATAGAAGTAGTAGAAAGTCTTATAAGACTTTCGTGGTCTTTCACTAAATAATTATAACTAGTTACGTACAGTTTTCTTACCACTGTTCTTATTATACCGACATTTCAACCCGTTTATCAGTGAACCCGTGACCATGTTGCTAAGAAACCTGTAGCTGGTGATAATAATTTATTCAATTTTGATGTCAATAAACCCTTGTGTTGGGAGTCCCTTCATTTCGCCAGTTTTATCACGGCATGCACCACGGACTTGAGTATCTCAATGTCTTTAAGTCATAAGAGTGTCTATTAATTTTGTATTTAGAAAATTCTTAAACTATCCCACGCCATATTAGTAGGTACCACCAATTTGAGACATTGGCAAGTCGTTCAGTCTAAATGCGTATTTCAGAACAATAAACAAAAAATCTTTCAGACAATCTCTTTATTACGATTACTAAATGTAGGGTTGCCACATCATTTTGATCTAGTGCGAATACTTAGACTAACAGTCTCATAAAACGTTAATGTTTTAATGTGGAAACAAGATTGAGAAGACCTATAAACTCTCGGGGTGTATATGACTTTATATTAAAATAATTTGTGTAGTTTACATACATTGCTTATTTGTTAAAAACATTTGTCAATAACAAGTTTTTTTTGCGATGGATAAATAAAACGTGATGACAAACCATATTAATATGCACGTTAATAATGTTTTAAAGTTTAAAAAGCCAAAGTACGGGCTGCAGAGCGGCCTACCTACATTCATATTGGCCCTATTACCCGACTGTGAATGTATTCGCGTAATTCCAAATTAACTGTAGGGCTAGCACGATAGGCGCCACTAGGAGATACTGCTATTCTCGCTTATAGATATCACGGTTTATGTCGCTCTCGCGCAACTCGCGCCTTATCGTGCTAGCCCTACTGGAAGGTTTGATTTTGTCGCGCCTTGCCCGCTCCTGTGACCTTGTTATCATGGGGGAGCATAAGAAGCCAACGTCTATAATTAGAAGTATATAAATTGCCACTTTTGATTTGATTAGAGTACTATGCAAATTCAAGGATTAAATCCATCATGGACAGTTCAGAATGTGTAGACGTTAGTGAGAAATTAATTCATTCAGTTATCACGTTGAGTGTGGTAACCCTGTATTTACAGACGTAACTTCATGCAAATTATACTGAAATTGGAATGAAGTGTTGCCCAAAATCCGTTTGCATATTTTAAGCGTAGTAATTAAACAGCCATAAATTGAGATATGTACGCGTTGAAGTTTCGCCGTTCTCTTTTATGCGTAGTTGCAAAGACTAAATATCTATTTGCTTGGAAGTGCTGTTGTGCAAAGTGGTTACCTTGTCGTTGTATTAAATGATTTCAACAGTTTGATCAATAGAAAGTACGATACTGGTGCATTATGTAAAATAAATAAATGCATTCAGAATACATATGAATACCCAGAGAAAATATTCGTTTCTAAATTAATTTAAATGAAATTCGAAGCTGGGACCACATTCTGTAGTACTTATCCAGAGTCCTTTAGCACTAGGTCACTGAGACGATCAAGAAACATCTTTCGAAACTTGTCACGTTATGTATGCCTATAATTGGCAAGCATATTTATATTGATACCACTGTTTGTAAAGTGTTATGATGCGAATTGTTGCATATGGTTGGCTGTTGGACTTGGTATACCATTTTATTAAACAAAATGAAAAAAAAAAAAACACCTTGCTCTATTTGTATTCCTTCCATACAGCACATGATACAATTTTTTTAAGTTCGCTTCGTCTATGCGTACAACAACTCGATAACTTTACAATCTTGAATACACTTTTAATGCTCTTCATTCAATTTTATATATATACCTTTAACAAAATTTGCAATCTGCTTCAAATTTTCCAAGCAATTTCTGCAGAGCATTATCACCGTAATTTCACCGGACTAAAGGCCACATAAGACCTGTAAAAATCAATATCCGTTCTACATATTCTGCCGATAAACAAGATAGATTACACCTACGCAATTTGTTAGAACGGACTAGGTTGAGTGGATACAATAAATGTAATGTTGTTTCAGCACCTACCTCTGTAGTATTACTTTAATAAATTAAATTCTTTCTCTTCCTCTTTTAAGCTCTAAGTTAGTTATTATTATTGGAAAAATGGAATTATTATGATTAAAGATTTTAAGAATGAAAGTGTATGTTTTGAAACTCGGTGATTATTTCGTAACATAGTGTAAAGAATTTGACGTTTTCAGTTTTTTTACGATAGTACATAACGTTCTATAGGAGTGTTTCAAAATGTAGAGCTTATAATTTTTTTGCTCTATATGTTTTATAGTTTCAATCAAATTTGTTCAGATTAGTGGACGGACTATAACTGTTAACGTATATGAAAAATACTAGACGTTAAGGTATATATATCTCTCAAACATAAGATTGCTTTCAGTCCTTTGTTATGCACTTGATACCACAAACACGACTTGGCATGGACTTTTCCTTTAATTTAGTTAAAACATTCTTATCCTTGATTGTCCATGTCCACGCCTCTTCTTCAACTGTTCATGAAAAAAATTACATTAATTTTAAATGCAATTACCTGTAAATTGAAAATTAAATTCTTAATTTGAAGTTTACAGTTAATTGCATTTCACTTGATGCAAACATCTTGATGAAACCTGCAGGTCGAAGAAGGTTCACAACCCTCTGAGAACGTGTAATGTCCTTAACCCCATTGGGCCAGTGTGGCGGACTATGGCCTAAACCCTTGCATGAGAGGAGACCTGCACCCAGCAGTGAGACATATAAAAAGAGTTGACGATGATGATAATAATGCAATAAATAAATAAATGATAGTAAAGACAAAATGTACTTACAATTTGAAAATTAATTAATTGCATGAACCTTTTTTTTTTTACTCAAATTCTGTATAATGCAAATAATTTTTTTTTAAATACATTCCAAATTCTCAATTTTAATAACAACCAAAGGTTAATCGCAGTAACATATCCGTCTTTCTAGCGATCCGTTCGTAATCGATTTGCCTAAGCGTCTTATATAAAAACGTCGCGTTGAAGAATCTATCGTTTTCAAGATTATATTGATGATAAATACTTGTTTAATAACAATCCCGCCTAAATTTGAGTCCGACCTGTTGGATTTTCTGTATCAACTTATTTAATCCATTAAAAATTGGACTTTACCATTATATAAATGTTTGTGTATTTTGTAAACGTAGCTGTTAGTAGCTCTTCCTATTGAATAAAATAAATAAACAAGTAGAATTTGATTTCTTATATTGTAGTACTGTGACTACTAATATGACTACAATCAAAAGAGTTGAAGTGGTATGAATTTATGTCCAAAAATATATATCCGAAACCAAATGTATTTCCGATTTTTGCGTATGTATTTTGAAGGATTACTTGATTAAATGACACAAAAATATAGGTTGTAGACCTCCGGCATTAAAAGACTGAACCCTATTCTTTTTGCGCTTATTTAATTCGGTTTTCTCTGCATTGTATATTTATAGTTGAAGGATTAATTATGTAGGTATACTTGAATACGGTGAACAGAAGACGTCACCATTTACGATGTACGTAAATGCAGTAATCATTCCATATAGCGACTGAGGCATAGCAATTGATTGATCCACGCATTTTATCGCTAAGAACGATACATTGGCTTTCTTCGCCGAATGTGTATACTGTAACTTATATTCTTACATGTTTTTGGACGTAATTATGAGCAGTTTTATAATAAAAGGAATCTGAGGGAGTTCGTAAAACTTTGCAATATTATTAAACGGTAGAGTGTTTATGCGATGTGCATTTTTCATTTACTTCACACATTCGCAGTCCATACACGTGTAAACCGTAGTAGCCTAATGGTTTGACCTACCGCCTCTCAAGCAGAGGCCGTGGGTTCGAATCCAGTGTCGCGCCTCTGAGTTTCTCAGAATTTATGTGCGAAATTTAATTAGAAACTTACCACGAGAAGTTCGATGAAGAAAAAATTCGTGATGAAACGTGCACTCAGAAAAAGGTGCCTCAGAAAACGTGTGAAGTTGCATTGGGTCGACACGCGTTGGGTCTGCGTGGCGAACTGCCTAAGCCCTCGACTGAGAGGAGACCCGCGCCCAGCAGTGGGACGAATAAAGGGTTGATGATGTGGATATGGTGACACGTGTAAAGTATTTTAAGTAGTCAAATTTTATCACCATTTATGTCCCATTTTGTATGAAAACTCGTCGTATCAGAGTGTGCACGGCGCCGGCATTCTTGCGGGCGATTTCCATGCGTTTTCTACATAGACAATGCACGAGACGCTTTCCTTTTCATTAGCATAGTCTGCTGAGATGTTGCGCTTCCCTTGATTGGTTTGTGGGCTTCAATATGTTTATTTAAGAATGTGCATTTGTTCAATCATTTATAGAATAAATTTATTTCATATAATTTTAACTAAATGTTTGTTGCATTTCCATGAGTGGACCGCGTATATATAGTATATTATGAACAGACAATGAATCATAGTGTGCCATTGCCATTATATCTAACTTACTTTCCTTGTTTTCTTATAGTACTTTGTCACAACGACAAAGACGCTAGTCGCGAGTATATCCATGTGTTCTGAAAATTATAAATATTTCCCAGTTTCCATGTCATAATAAATATCATCAGAGCAAGCACCTGCATAAAAAAGATTCTAGCACAAACTTTCTACTTATTTTAAAAATAAACCTCTACAATCGTTTCTTTTATTCATTCAATTTTTATATTACAAGCAACTTCCAGAATAATGCTTATTATAAAATACAAAAAAATTACTTAAGGTAAAAGAATCGAGCAAGCAGTACAAAGGGCCAGTAGCGACAGGTCCCCTGTCCACGTTAGATAAATACGCACCAATCAGCTGTCGTTTCACTTTCACCGGTGTGCGCTGACGCAACTGCGTCGGACCAACGACGGACGGCCCCGCTGTTATGTCGAGATTTTGTACGTTGAACCCTGCGGTCTACATTTCTACATTATTTATTCATAGCTCCATCTTATTGACCTACTGTCCAGTTTTAACTTTTTTCTTTTAATTGTTATTTTTATTTTGTTGCTATAAGTGTAACATAAATTTTAGATATTGATATGAACATAATAATATAAATTATATTATAATGTTCATTCCATGGCAATCTTCTATTTGAAGCGGTTTGATAAAACCTAGTTGAAAACTTGGGTTAAAACTTGGTTTATTTTCTAACAGTAAATTTTTTATTTAATTACGATAATACACAGGTAAGGTAAAAAAGACAATAAGAGCTTACCTACTAGAAATACTTATCTCTCTTGTTTCTAACAGTTATTATTTACCTAGGAAATTCTACTTAATTTATAGGTAGCAGTATTAATAAGGACCATTATGTACTAAAGCGGAGCGGAGACGAGCCACAACGAATATTATCTATGTCTTAGAACGTCTAAACAATAAATATTATTGATTATAGAAAAATGGGCCCAACACAAACAACGTAAAAGTTCAAAATTTCCTTTAAGGTAGGTAAGGGGATTTGGGTCAAAAAGCGAAATGTTACCAGTGAAATAAATATGTTGTTACTAAGGCACCAATTAACGTGTATATATGTGTAATAATTTTTATTAACGTTACGCTATTTTTATTACGTTAATATTTATTATTATTTATTCAATAGAATAAAGGTGAAATCGATCTTTATTCTATTGAATAAATAATAGTCACAATTTCCTCAATTTGGTGCTGAATGTTTTAAATTTATTTGCTAAACGTTCCTATATTTATTAAAATATTATATATATACTGTCATTCTGTACAAAGCTTTTGCTCAATTTCATATAAAATTTATTCAATGCAGGTGTGCCGAGTGGCGAGTTTTAATTTCTTATCACTAACAGACAGCTCTACATCTAGTGAGCGTAAATTGTTCAAGAGATACCTACACGTTTGTATCATAGATATAGACGTGTATATGTTTAAAAGTGAGTGTTCGAAGGCCGACCGGTCTAGCGGTTGCTTAGAGGTGTTACATTACTTTAAAGGGCGTTTTGGTCTTAAGACAGGCTTTATGCTTTTTGATTAATACGATTATTTTATACAGTTCAGGTTTTAAATTATTAAAACTGTCCATGCTTTCAAGAAAAATCATTCGAAAAATTTAAATATAGAACGTCACTTCCTTAAATGAATATTATTAACCTTATACGGTAAATAATATATTAGAATGGAACAAGTTTTCAATGCAACCATTCGCTTCCGTCAAACTCGAAAAAGCACTGAAGTTTAAACTTCAGCAAATAATAATGTAGATGCGTTCACAAAATCACTATCTAGTTATTTAATAGCAGCAGAGCTTGTGAAAGAGTTCGTCCAAGGAAGTACTGCTACCTTACCTAATTCTGCCGCCATGCAGTAATCTGAGCATTACTGCATTTCGGTTTTGAAGGGTAAGTAGTGTGCTAGTGAAATTACAGGTACATGGGACTTGTCAACTTATATCTCAGGATGAAGGGCGCAATGGCAGTGCCTCTCAGATCTTTGTGATTTAAAGCTCTGAGTGGCACATACGCGTGTCGCTTACCACCAAGTCCACGACTTTTACGTTCCGTTATTTAATATCATAAAATATATATATGGGTTGTACGACAACGACATCTATGTAATGTATTAGCGTTACGTATGAAATAAAAGACGACCATGTTTACTTTTTTTAAACATAAAATTACATACGAAATGTAAATAAGAAAAGCACTTATTATATTTGTTAGACAACGAAATTAAAAGTGAGAAGGGGTCTGTTAAAAAAAATGATGCTTATTTTTAAACATTTTGCTTTTTTCTTGATTTTGTCTATGCAAGGAAAGCGAAACATAATAATTATAAGAGTGTCACTAATTTTGAAAACGCAATAAACAAAGATTGGAATTGGATTGGAAATAGTCATAAGAGATTACTTTTCAGCCGCCTCTCGTAGAACAGACATAATGGGCTCGTGATGAAGAAAAACGGTTCAGTATTAATGAGTACTAACACGTTCAATTATTAACATAAAACCGCTATAGTTCCTATGTATTTATAGACATTTTTTATAGGTACTACGTTTTTGTTATCAAGTATTCAACAAAAAGTTGTTCTGCGCCGTATAAGCACTAGTAGTCTAGGTTTTGTGTGACAGGTTGCCTTTCTTGGCACTCGCTTTCCTTGCACAGCCCGCGTATGATTTATTTCAAAATTGAACATTTTTATTTTTTCCTTGTTGTAGTTTAGGTAAACGTGGGAATATTTATAAAGACATGTTTACTACTTATTTAACTATTTACTAAACATATTAATCTTTTAATGTATTTTTTCCATAAAAATCTCTATCATCAGATCTATAACTTTTATTAAATTTTTCTTGCCTGTTTTGTGATAATATGTACGTATATACTATTACTTAATAGATACATATGTGTTGAGTCCTTGTGTTGGAATGATTGTCGGCTATAGTGGTAACGAAGCCTGCATGGAATACAGATCTACAATATATCGCTAGGGTGTGACTTATTTCAATTAATGTTAAATTAGTGGACATGTAGTCGTATACGAAATTATCTTAAGAACATTCTCTGACCTTCTACACGGTAAGTATAATACGATCTGTTATTAAACCGTTATCGGCAAGTTCACTCAATATTAACTTTTAATATTGTTGCATTTTACGCTGATTTTCCATACAAATCAACGCGTAACACAAAACTGTAATAAAATAATCTTTGATTAAATCTACAATGACGTTCACCGCAAAAATGTAGAATTTTATAATAAAATTATTTCTCTGTACGGAAACAACTACAGCGAATTAAAATATGCTATTGTTCAATGCTACGATTCATTTCGTATATTGCATACTAAACTTAATCAATTATTTCCGTCCCCTGGAAAAAGGGCGAAATATGATTTTTTGCTTATTAAACAATTCAACAGTTAATCAAAAACAGCAAATTTAAATGAGTTGTGTAATTTCATAATGTGGCTGTAAATATCAAACGTAATTATAATGGAAGTGGGAAGAATATCAAGGTGTGCTTAAAAATAAGACATATCTAACAACAAATAATAACGTTTTTCAATATCAAAAGCTTGGCCTTTTAATACATTATATTAGACATAATCGACGAGTGTTTTAGTGCATTTTTTCTTTGTTGTTGTGATTGGACTGTTGAGTGGCCGCCATGACGTGATATTGAAATTCGTATTACAAAACTTCACTTTTTTATTTACTTTATTTATATAGGACAACCAACAAATGTACATATGTACTTAAGTAACATATATTTACAAATTTATATGCATACAAAATTTTGATTATACAATTGAAATTAATTAGTGTTCCAAACCTCAAATGCTAATTTATTGACTCAATTAATGGTTGCCACAATATGCAACAGTCAAACACAACTAGTTATTTTATATACATATATTTAGTTATACACATCTTTAATTATCATATAACATATAATACAATATAATAAACATGGGATTATGTATATATAAAACACAATGGCAAACTTACAGACAGGAGGAAAATTATTTGCTATGAAAAGAGCAATTTTAGTTTTCTATTATTATTGTATAGATTTCTTTTATATCTTAGCCTTTTTTTGTGAAAATAATTTTGTTTTTTAAGTATTATTAGTGACGTCTTACTTTGAATTTATATTATCATTTAAAGAGGCAGACTATTATGAACAAGATAAGTATACATTATGGTAGATAAATATATTATAGGTATGTTATTGTCAATCAAAAATTTTACTCTATAGACCAATTTTTAAATCTTAATAAGTAATTTAATATTCTCAATTAACAGTATTAATCAAAATATTTATTACTTTGATTTAAACTTTCACGATTTTCACACATTATTTGATTTTTTATTCGGGACTGAATCACGTAAAAACCATATTTTAAGTCGTTAGTGTTGTGTGTCGGTCTAGTGACAAACTAGAGCACAAATAAATAATGAAGATCAAGTGCGAGTAGTTAGGATGACTCGCACGGCTAGGATATGCTGACACCCGCCTCTTCACTCCTTTCAAGACCATGGCCAATTGACCATGACCATGGCGTTGCAATACGTCCGAAACGTCGAGGTAATTAAAATATGTTTTATACGTGATTAAATCCCGAATTAAAAATCAAATAAAAATATTTATTGACATTTTAAATTTATGAATTCAAAATTGTCTCATAATACTAATGTCATACAATATATTACCTATTCAGTTCGTATGCCTTAAGGTGCATCATAGGGGGTCACTATAAATTTATTTATCACCGCGTGTCTACTGTAATCTATACTGACAAATTTAAATTGGACGATGATTAGTCAAGTACTGGTCGATTACATTATGTAAATAAAGCCTTGCAGTAACAACTGTTTTAGGAACACGTTTTCGCCAATAGTGAACATATTTTTTCTGTGCTATACATTTTTTGTGCTGTGAAAGGGCTTCCCCTAATTCACTTGTTACATACTACATTGATTGTGCTGGCTAATTTATAGTAATCAAACTGTGTGACGAATGTTGATTATTCAAATCATGGAAGTTGACGCCATCGAGTGTATTTTTAACCAACTTTAAAAAAAAGGAGGTTCTCAATTCGACCGTATTTTTTTGTGTGTATGTTACGCGATTACTCCATTTGTGAATTTCGATGATTTTTTTGCTGAAAAGATTACCGCAGTGCCTCAGTATTGGTCCCATTTAAAATTGAAGAAAATATTCCAGCTCTTAGGGTGGCAACTACTACTTCACTAACATGAATCCGGTTTTGCGCACTTTCCTGTAACCGATTCCAATAAAACTTGACAAATAGATGTCATTCCAAGAACTTTTGCGCTCGTTATTTTTAATAAAAAAGCTACAATTATTGCTGACTATTATTCAGTCCCTGACCCCAGCCGACTGTGCCATTGCCGTGGAATACCGCCTCTCTTAACATTACTAATTATAACTTTAAAAATCAGTTACCGGAAAGTGCTCGAAACTGGATTCATCCCCCAGTTTTGCTACCTTTGGAGGTGGAATATTTTCTTCAAATTGATATATATTAATTAATATTGAGGTAAGGTATCGGTTTACAAATGTAATCGCGTAACACACATGCAAAAAAACACAGTCGAAATGGAAAATCCATTTCTGAAGTCGGTTAAAAATTAATCTTTTCGAGACGCGAAAATCTAAAATAAATATTCAATAAAATAATAATAATGTGCGAGACAACCACATCAACTGCCAAAACCAAGTAATTACCTATATTATCTCGTAGTACTCTCTCTCGTTCTCTCATGGTACACATACCAGAGCAATGGTATTTACTCTGGGGCACTTTCCAGAATACCCACATCAGAAGGAATTAGAAAAGTTCATTTGGTGGAACCTAAAAAGCAGCATGTAGCGCTCAGGTTGCATCATTTTCATTAGCACTAGATTCCATTATATTTCCGAAACTGTACCTTTATTAACTTGTAAATGTGTTTATGAATAAATGTACGCTTATTATTATTGTTATTTTTCAATTTGGTCCTACCGGGAATCGAACCCAATATACCCGGTTATAAACCGTTGGGCCACCGAGATCGTCAACTATGGAACTGCATATTATTTATTTAAAAATTATTTGCTTTTCTTGTTATTCTACAACGCAAAAAATCTGACTTTTGTAATTACCAATTAAAAAACGGAATCACATGAAATTCAGGCACTGCGAATTGTTTTCAGTTTTCCGAGGTAAGCTCGTACATCATTAAAAGTTTGTGGAATCCCTTTGTTTTGAACGGACTCCGGGTATTTCACATACTAAGTCCCAACTTTCCCTTCAAAGTGTACTATGTACTTTTCCTTTAGTTATTCGGACAGTCGAGGCAACGTGATGCAAAATTATCGAAATTACAGATAGTCCTGATAATAGATACTACAAAACTGAAAAATAAACGAAACGTTACTAAACGTTATTACAAAAAAGTTATAGAATATTTTTATAATATTGCCATGGTCATAATAATTTTCGTCCCTTTGTTTTCAAAATCGATTCCAGATTCCAGAATCCAGAACGGTGTTGCCTAACGTATACATCACTAAATGTTAAATTTGGAAAAAAAATGTACAAGAGGCCGTACCACGAAACTGAATGCATTATACAAAAGTGTGTTCGTTCGATATTCACGGCGTATTAACAAAGGATCACAAATATATCGCACCAAGTAAAAGCCGCAATGTATTACAAATATGTGGCATACACTCGGTTGCATGTTTATTTTCTCGAAATTCATAACAAATCAAAATAATTGTTTTTGAAATAAATTATGCATCTTTTGATTACAAAATCACTTGCCCGTGGAAGGAAACGTCGCTTTTTACACGTTTACCCATAATTATGGTGCTTTTGCAGTTTATAATGGCACAATTATACATTTTTCGCGTTTTCGACTGGTGCTTATCTACGATAATGGTCGAGCGCGTTCTGAAGTGTAGCAGCGGCAACTAAGTGTATTTCACTTACATTGGGCATGCGAAGTACGTACACTTGCGGCGTCTTATCTAGATATAATGTCTGTGCGGTAAGAGGATTTTTTGTCTCTCTAACTCGTCTTTCTTGTATTTGTAGTGAAGACGATTGCATCTCGTATTTCCAATATTTCCGAGAGACTCATATCTGGCGGAGGACAATATCTAGTGACAAACGTATTTGTGATATCGATAGGGGTCGGACTGTTATGTAGAGTTGTAGTGAAAGGGATGCCACATATGCTTAATATTTTAGCAAATAACATTGGAATAATTTTGTCCTACTACTATGCATGAATCACTAACCACGTAGGAAATCTATATCAATGAATACAAGATATTTATGAAACTTAGTATATTTTTTGTGTCAGTCGTCAGCCACCGTTAACAAAACTTTTTAAGTTCTCCGGCTAGAATTTTCAAAAATTTTAAAAAAATGTCATTGGTTTGTATGACTGTTTTTGATCTCATTTGTATCTATAAATGAAAAAAAAAAAAACTTATATCCATCTGGATATAAGTTTTTTGCGATATTTTATTATTTGGCTCTAATTCGGGATTATTTTAATGCCGCTGCCGGACATTTCAACCAGGCGCGGCCTAATCGCAATAATTGGTACCTTTAAGTAGCGCCGTTCACAATACCGAGCAGAGTAGATAGGTATCTACTCTCGAACATTAGATCTGTGTAGGTACATAGATCTAATGTTCGATCGATGTTTACATAAAACTGACATATGTCTTTCATTTGATATTGACATTTCACATCAACCATTTTTTTGCTTAGTTTGTAACTTTTTGTTTGTAACTACATAAGTCTAGAAAAGTAGATATGCCATTAAAAATCCTAAAAACTAAATGGCCACAGAAATTCGTCAGGGCTGCGCCGATCATGTTACATAGGGCGCACTATAAGTTTCCGGAACTGGCCACTTACATAAATAATATTTAAAAAGTAATTATAACATTTGAAAATTGTACTCTATGGCTATACAGTTATGTAATACAGTTTGTTTCATATGACTGTCACTTGTTTTTACATTGTGGCGTCATTTTAGAAATTGGTTGTCTACATCACTATGGATTTAACTCGTGAAAATTTTCATAGTATGATTTTCTACGACTTTAAGTGTAATTGAACAGCTCAGCGGAGCTACGCTCGGCTTCAAACTGCTTTTGGCGATGAAGCACCATGCAAGACAACTATTTATAGCTGGTTTGCAGAATTCAAACGCGGTCGTGTGAATCTCAGTGACGAATTTCGTGATGGTCCCCCGTTCACTGCTGTGAACAACAAAAACATTGATGCTGTGCGCCGTTTGATAAAAACAGTCAGGCATGTGACATACCATGAGATTCGGGCATCGTTAGGCATAGGCATGAGTCAAATACAATCAATACTACACAAACATTTGGGTGTGAAAAAGCTGTGCTCTCGGTGGATGCCACACAATTTGACTGAGGCTCAAAAAACCGATCACGTGGCTACTGTTGCTTTGGAGAATTGTTGTACCGTGAATAGTGATTGGTACACGACCATTTGTTTGCCGGAAGTTATTGACAAACTCCGTAAAAATAACCGTAAACGCCGTATCATCTTGCACCACGAATGCCAGTTCTCACACAGACAGACAAATGAATTTTTGAAGATGAACAACTGTGACCTTATGAGCCATCCCGCGTACAATCCCGACCTGGCACCTTGTGACTTATATTTTTTTCCAAAAATTAAGAACCAGTTACGCGGTCAACGATTTTCATTACCTGAAGAGGCTGTCGTACAGTATGAAAAATATGTTTCAGAAATCTCTGTCACGGAAGAGTGGCATAAATTTTTTCAAAATTGGTTCATTCGTATGATAAAAGTGCATTAACGCTAACGGAGAATATTTTGAGAAACAATAAATTCATTTCTGACTATTTATAGTACTTTTTTCTTATTCATTCCCGAAACTTAGTGCGCCTCACGTGTATGGCTAAATACGTTTGCCACCTGCGGCGTGAACAAGCTTCGCAAAGTTAGGTGTGTCGTGGTCATTTTAACCCCTATGGCCCCAACGGTAGATGAGATGCTGGTCATTTTAACCCACCACGGCGATGAACGTGTTAACAGAAAAATAATGTTTAGTATGAACGTTTGGATTGTAATAAAATTCGTGAAGATAGAGGACGCTATGGGCTAGATCCATGTCTTCCTGCAAGCCTTCCAAAGAACCGTAGAATTACATTTCAATTTTTTTCTTTATCGACCTTATCTTGTCCTTTTACAACGATGGAAAACATATCCTATGCATTGAACAGCATGGCGGCCACTTGTGGCGTGATTACCATTGCTAAGTATGCCATCGATACGATACGAATATTTTTTTAAATAATAGACAACATCACGTACGTTGCTCTGATCCCAAATTAAGTAATTAAAGCACTTGTGTTAAGGACATCGGGAGCAACGACGGTACCACAAAAGTTACGCGTACATATTAGGTTGAGTATATATGCGATTTAAAATGAGTTTGTGGGAACGGATAAATATTTGATACCAAATACAGTGAAGGTCTAAGGAGGTTAAAGGGTTGACATGGCGTTTACTACATTGGCAAGGAAATATAGGAATCGAAAGTTACAGTAAGGTCGCGTTTCATTTCGTAGGTATTATTGGTAATTTATGATTGCTGTTGTAAATAATATTGATTCTGATTTCATGAGTAAGTTTGTCTTAGATTTTTTTATGATATCATGAGGGATTAACTAGTCATGCGATTGGTTGTAAGCGACACGCCTGTCCATGATAGTTACGGTGTCACTCAGAGCTTTAAATTGCAAAGATCTGAGGATACTGCCACTGCATCCATCACCGTGAGACATAAGTTGAAAAGTTTCACGTACCTGTAATTATATCAGCACCTTTACCCTTCAAACGATTTCTAGTGCGTCTTTACCGTGTCTGTGTTTGAATCGTTTACGTAATACATTGCAATAAACACATTTCAGAGTTTCTGTGACCAGAATAACTCTTCAATGCAAGTTATCAATAGCAGCAACTTGCCACTTGACTACTTTTTTCTACTACTATGTAGATATACAGCATTTTTGTTAAGATTTACTTACCTATATGAAGTTGTGTTTGCGTACACTAGAAATTGATAAGCGTCAACCACCGTAAAAACGCAAGGTGAGGCATTTAACTCTATGTGATTTACACTGGCTACCATTTCGTTGAGTATACAATACGCGTATTCAGCAAACTATTAGTAAAACTGCATCACGCGATTTATCGGCTCGCACGCATAACTTTCGTCCATGACAGCGATTAGCGTGTTTATAATACGGGCCTGATTAAAGATGGCGGCGGTGGACCGTGGCCTGTGTCGAATGGACACGTGCCGACTACAATTTGATGACAACTTTGATTCGTACATGGTTTTATGAGGTTACGTAATTGTTTCTAGACTCTGTGTTTAGTACGGGTTTTGATGAAGGGTTTCAAGAACGGCAATTAGTGAAGTCATCTCTACAGTCGCCGTAAATCATTAAACGAATACATACGTAATAAAGTACAAGCACTGTTCAAGAGTCCCACGGTATACGGTGTACTTTTAAAATTGTATTAGCGACTCTCAGAACGAATGAAAAGATCTTCGTCGTCGCGGAAAAATCCAGTAGTATTTATTTTGAAATTGGTGATATTCCATGTTCAATTCACATTAAAATAGTAAAGGAAGTGTTTAATTTGTGTACAGGAATATTGTTGGCGTTATTTACTTACTGTTTATGACGGGGGATGGGTGTATTGTACAGCAGCGGTCCATCGCTAATGTAAAGAGACCGATCTCGACATTAATTTTCATGCCACTCAGTGCGACCGACACTCGCTGTTCTATCGTTCTCCATAAATGTATTTTCCGTCTTTCCTGTCATGGCAAATAGACCTTTTTACATCTATTCGTTTCACAGTTGACCTGTTGACTGTCGACCCATCTCATAGGCATATTCCCTGAGCTTTGTGACGTGTTCGTGACATGACCATGATATTGCTTTTACTATAATCCTGCTATAATTATTTGTGGTTGTGTGAATTGGTTTTGTTGGACTTAGCGCTAGTATATTTTATCTTGTATTGAACCTTCGTATTTACTCCACAGAACTGTGCTTAATTTGCTAACTAGGTCAACCCGTTTAGTTCATCTGTACTTACAATATAAAACCTTGTTTTGACATCCTGCCGTGGAGACCTGATTTTACGTACTTAATTAACCCTACGGTTTCTTGAATTATAATTATTATAATAAAACACTTCTGTTGCCGAGGAATACAGCCTCTGCCATTAAAAAATTCAAATAAATATGATCTTTGCAGCCATGGGAGAAAAGAATCTAAAACAATAGTAATGATTTGAATAAAATAATAATAATGATTTCTAGTTCAACGCAAGGGAACAGATGTTACATTATATAAAGAATAACAATGAGAAGTGTTGTAACCTTTTTGAGAGTCCATGCTTGGCAATTAGACTTGTGTTACATGTCACTGGGCCCTCAGCTTCTCAGACTAGTTTTCAATAAAAACAAATTAACTGTGAGTACTAAGTAGCAGATATTAAAGTACATAATTTGTTTTAAATGTAATTTCGTTTAACCAACGTAAACAACTCTTTTATGGGGAACTGTGTACGTTTTTACAATAAGATTCCGGAGCATGTATTAACTGTATCATTTCCTAAGTTTAAAAACTACATTAACAATATTTTGATCGAAAAATCATATTACAAAATTGAAGACTACGTGTTAGATAAAGATGTATGGAAAGACGACATGGCTCCAGAATCCACACAAATTTGATTCAAAGTGTATTCCATAGCATTTAAGTTTATTTGAAAAGAGCAATCCCTAGAGTTCTTGCTCGTTCTTCTCAGGGAGGTCTGCGTAGTGAACGAGCAGTAGCTTAAATGTGACGATTTCAAGTGTAAATTTATTTTGCCTATGGAATAAATAATCTTTGACTTTGACTAACTAGTGTTAATATAATATGCTAACAACCAAGCTAATAAACATTCATAATTTTGACGTGCGAGATTCTGTGTATATCTATATGTTCTTTTTGCTCCAAATTGAAACGAAAGGTCTTATTCGACACGATAGTGATAAAAAGCGAGGGCATCCCGAGTAAAAAGGTCTATGGAGTAAATAATGAGCACTTCCACAAATTAAGAGTGAAGACAGTTTACACCAGGGAGTATCGCGTCATATTTACTTGTAGACCTTGGGCAGAGTATGACTAATGTTATCAGTAGGATGCAATAGCACTGTTATATCATGTAAACGACATTAAAAGTGAGTATGACCAGAATGAAAAAGCGTTCAAATACAATATATAGTAATCTAAAGTTCTTATCACTTTCCACACAAATAAGTGGTTGAAAAAACGGTTAGCAAAATGAGAATACTAGAAGATTACTGGTTGCAAAAATGGTTACTGGGAATCGCAATAATTGTATTGCTCTCATATTTTACAAAATATTAAAAAAATACTTACTATAAACACAATTGTTGCATCATGGATTTTGAATAAAACAAATTAAGACTATTAATTAAAAAAATAAGGCATTTTTAAAATGTCTGTTTCAACTATAATTGTAAGTCAATGGTTTCAACATTCATAATTGCTTTATTTATTGCAATCATGTGGTTGACATGGTGCACAGTTTAAAAAATTCAGTACCTAGACAGGAACACGGGCAGGATACCGCAACATAATAAACATTCAAATTATTTCATTATACTAATAAAAAAATCTAATATAAAAATCAATAAACAAAATCAAACTAAAACTAAACATTGAAATGAAATTAATTGAAATTAATTCACTTTACATTATTATATTGATTATTAATTACATTTTATGTATTCATATTTTTAGTTAATTTGTTGTTGTTGTTTATTATTAAATATATCAAACCATTCTGCGTGGATCTACTCTGTAATCAGACTTAGGCTATTGAATAGCAGGACCTCATATCGCAAGTTGAAAAATGACATCGTCTTTAAGCGAAACTCACGCTTTTTCAGATTTGGACTAATTTAAGCAACTTTAATGGCCATTTCCAAAAAGTAGACTTTTTCGTTTACTGTCGGTATAGATTTGAACGTGTGGTATATATATATACATCCGAAAATAATTTTCCACAACGATTCACGAATAAAGTTTATATTCAACTCATGCATATATGTATAAAATTCTTACGAAAGAATAAACTGCGAAAAGTGGATGGGAGAATATTTGGCATCCTGTCAGTTGCAACAAGTGTTTCAGCTGTTTCACTTCATGGTGCCAAGTTCAAGGACGCAGGTGTTATGGGGCGTTCATGACTATAATCTGATTTGTTAACGAATGCTTGTAGTGATTTGTACTATGTTTAATCGGTGAGTATCGATGTTATTAATTTAATTTCGAAAATCGTTGTGATTTTTGAACACGGCTTTTGAGTTTTACATAGTTTTTTTTTACAATTTGTAAATTCGATAATCACGCAGCAATAATCTACAAACAATCATTTTCTGAGATAAGTATACTAAATTACTCTTACTTACTTGAATATAGAAATTCTCGTTTATAAATATACATTATTCGCAATAACATGCATTTAGTATTTTTTTTTATTTTCAAATTGTGTTTTCACTACTCCACAATTTTGTGTGACTGTTATAGCAGTGCGATATGTTATATATAATTATGTACGAATTTGAAGTGGTGGTAAATTGTTTCATTTCCGCGTAACTACGTCCAATTTAGAGTCTGTCTCAATGAAATTTTAACGGTCGTAACCAAATAGTATACCATCATAACAAAGAAACGTTTAGACGCTAATCACTATTGCAGAGGCATAATGGATGAACGAAGCAAATGTAATCACAACGAACAATGGTAATTAACAAGTGGCATCTTGTTCATTTTCCAGCATGATTAATATTCAATAATGTATTTCTGTTACAAAAGGTGGTGACATAACTTTCAACATTTAATAACAAATATTAAAATGATATTAAATATTATTTAATAGAAAAATTAACTTTTCTATTTATAAGTACAAAATTTAATTGAGGGCACTGGGATATGGTGTTCAGTGGACTGGCATCGTTTCGACTTTTAGTCGCTATATATATTTTTTAGTAGAAGTAGCTATGCTGTAGCTACGTCATTGGAGGCTTTAATAAGGCGAACTGAAAGCTCCTTGGTTAAGAGTTTGGCCTGTGGTTCCTAATGACCCAGGGCTTCCACCAAAAAAGGCACGTATCTATAGCACTGTCAGAGGTTGGCGCATTTAAGTTCTCGGCTGCTCTGGCGGTGAAATTTGTGCGTGGACATGAGCAGAGTGTCACAATGACTACACTGGTTGTCCACTAGCTGTCTACCCACTTTGACCATTCGCCGACACTCCTACCTTCAGGCATTTTGACGAAAATTTTTATTGAATTTTGAGAATTTTTATATTATTTGACGAGAAATTTGCATTGGCGAAGTTATTAGGTAGAGGGTTATTGTTATATTATGTTATATTGTTTAGTGCTGTGTACCATGTCTCGAGTAGCATTTCGGATGGACAAGAGGCCATTGTGAAACTGAACTCATCAACAGCATCGGTACACGTACGTTAGGGAAAAATCTAATAAGATGCCGATGATGTTCAGATGACGTTGGGCGATTGCATATAGCCGGGTTCATACCCGGACTTCTTAACGACGTCAGCAGAAAGAAATATTTTGGAGTCAGAAGATTGAGTTTTGACCTAACTTACACTCTCCGACTGCTTTCCATGGACTCGGCTATAACCCTAAGTGAATCTGGTTCTGTTCCCCTAGGGATTTTCATAGGCAAGTGTGTTTCATTATTGACCGTATTTTCGCTTACCCTTTGGTAATATTGCGGTAGAAGAGTCATACATACTTGTTATTTTATTCGTCTTACATTTAAGAGTAGTAGAAGATGACATAAATTAGATGGTTTGATGACGGACTTGATTGCCTACCGGTTAATAGGCCTAGGCGCTAGACGGGAAAGTCTCGAGTTTAATTCCAGTGAGGACTAATTTAGGAAATTAACTTTCGATCCTTCGTTTTGGTCAAGTTACTTTGAGAGTTCCCAAATTGGAGATTATTTACTGTACAGTAGACGTATTTACTGTAATTGCCTGGTGTATAGCTTATTATTTGAGCAAGTCAGGATGGCGTTTAAGAATTTGGTGGCACCAACCTTTTATTTCCTATTTCAAATAAACAAAACTCTCCTCGACTCCTGTGAGTCTATGAAAACACTATGAAATGTTACGAAGCGATCACCTCTGGCGAAATGCCAGTGCAACAAGTGCTCGTATAATTTCTTCTAATAAGTTCAAGGTCGTTTATTTTTGGCATAACTGTTTACGTGTTGTTTTGCGTGTAGCACGGAAAAGGGTTATCTGTTTACTCTAAATCTTACCTTATATTTTATAAAAATCTTTACTGCTGACAGAAACACTAAAGCGAAGGGCAAAGAAAAAAATAAAAGGACGCCGTTGATGTATTCAATCCTTGTGGACTAGGGCACTGATTGCATTTAGGGTGCTTATGGGGCTGGGTATGTATTGAAGGTAAACAGAAAAATTTCGGGTTACGTTGTGGAGAGAAATAAAATTAAAATTCGTATAAAATGTCTTAATTATGAGAAACTGAAGCCGTGGTAGGCTAGTGGTTTAACCTACCATCTCTCAAGCAAAGGCCGTAGGTTTGAATCTGGGCTCGCACCTCTTCAGTTTTTCTTCTAGTATTGAGTGTTTGAGAAATTTACCATGAGCTTTTCGGTGAAGGAGTACATCGTGATAAAACCTGCACGTCGAAGAAGGTTGTGAATCCTCGAAAAATGTGGAAAGTCCCCAATGCGCATTGGGCCAACGTGGAGAAGGCAGCAGGAAGCAGTGAGACGTATAAAGGGCTAACACGATAGGGCGCGAGAGCGACATAATTAATAATAAGACGTAAAAAATGACATAGAAAAAGCGCGCGGGATTTCTTTGCTAGAATAGCAGTATCTCGCGCTTCTTGTCGCTCTGGCGCTAGTTGCACCCTGTCGTGCTTGCCCCGCTGGACCGTTATTTGGGTATAGACACATATAGATGTTATGACATTCCATTCAGAACGCAATCGGCCTTTTCCGATTTTGAATAAAGTGAGACCAGGCTAACATAAAGCTAGTATAAGTTTTACTATTACCTAGTTCTGCCACCAAGCAGTAATGTTAGCATTACTGCGTTCCGGTTTTGAAGGGGTGCTGGTAAAATTACAGGCACATGGGACTTGTCAACTTACGTCTCAGGGTGCACTCACTGCCTCTCAGATCTTTGCGATTTAAAGCTCTGAGTGGCACTACAACTGTTATGGACAGGTGTGTGGCTTACCAACAGGCGCACGACTTGTTCGTCCCGTCACTTGATATTACAAAAAAATAAAAATAAATAAGTAATAGCTTTCTCTATATTACAATATTTGGAATCATTGGCGCACAACATTTCAAAGAAGACAATTTGAAGTTATTGTCTGGATTATTATTATATCTTCAAGTGTTTGTTTATGTAGGCATTGAAACTGGAACTTTGCCAACGAGTTAAAAATTCCTAGTGCTGAGTAGGTCTATACATCAATATATTTTTTTACAAAACCTTGCGTAGTCAGAATTTTCTGTAAAAAAATAACTCGTGTATCTATAGTGTAGTCTGACTACGTTTGAAAAATATTGATATATAAACAAAACGCTTTTGCTAGTTAACAATATTTTGTTTAAATAAATAATAACCCATTTCCGTTATGAACTAGTAGAAGAATTTACCATACATTATCGTGTACAATTTTAATACGCTATTAATACGGACAATTTTTGAGTTGTAGTATTCCATTATGTTCCTACCTGAATACTTTTTATAAACGTCGAATTAAAGCTTTCGTAAATATAAAGACATTATTTTGTCATCTGTTGTTACTAAACAGGTAATCTGTTCGACATTGAAACAATATTTCCCGGTCACTACTCGTTAGAAAAAGAAGGTGACGAACTGCTTTCGTTTGTAGCCTCAATGTTCGGAAAAAATTCAATTACGTTGCGTTTCTGCCACGTCGTGATAGAATAAAAATAGCTATTTCATGCAATTTATTATCTACCTTAATTTGATAAATTTTTAAAGATTTAAATTAAAGTCTTTCAATAAAAATGGAATTTAGAATGAAATTATTTTACTGAAAAAATTCTTTGACCACGCGGCGAACAATCAACAATTACTGAGGATGCCTTGTAGAGAGGCGAAACACATATCGGGTATATTTTTGGTGGTGGTGTTTTGACTGTAGTTGCGCTTGTGTTATTGATTTTATGCGAAGGGAGTGTAGCAAAATTAACTGTATGGAAAAAATATTTCGCTATTTTGCATGGTTTAACAGTCCAGTCCAGTAAAGATTGGATTCACGTAATGGCAATTTACTTCCATTTTCATAAACATGGATTTCCGCAAAGTAACGCCTGAATCCATTCATTATTAAAATATTTTTAGTTTATGTTATCCGCAACTCGACTGAATGCTTCCTTTGAAATGTCAAATTAGTCTTTTATAGAGTCTAATCTTGGAGTTACCTACAAGTACAGTTTAGTAAGTGTTACCTTTTGTTTACTGTGAATGTGAAATCAATAGTTGAAAGCAGGTTATATTATTATACAAAACTGAACACTCTGCTCCCTATTGGCAAGGAAATCTGGGGAATCACATGCTATCATTGTAATTGGAGGAGATACTTTCGCCCACTTGTTGCAGTAACCTTGACACAAAAACTAGGTCACTAGGGTTGCCACCTGTTGAATAAGTCTAGGTCTAGGTTCCAATTCCGGGTCATAACAATGCTAATTCATTATGCATCCACAGTGTAAAATTATTATTAGGCTTTTTTACACTTTCTTTTTTCGCTGTAAGTGTTCTATGGGGTCACATTGGAAAACACTATATTGACGATTAAGCCCATTGCTTTTAAGCCCATTGACTTTTAAGCCTATTGACTTTTAAGCCCTTGACGTTTAAGCCTTTAAGTCCATCACTCTGCACCGTACTTGTGTACCATGATAGTATGATCGCTTCAGAGGTGTCTCTGAAGGAAGGAAGGAAGCGATCATGCTGGGCTAACTCGTACTAAAAAGTCTTACAGCATCGTAAATATCACATACGTTGTTCTGACCCCAAAGTAAGTAGATACTTGTGTTTTGGAAATCGGAAGCAATGATGTTATCACAAACACTCAGACCCTGAAACAATGTGAAGTAGTTAGTTTTCTACATTGACCCGACCGGGAACCGGACCCGGGACCTCAAAAATGGTGACACCATGAAAACCAGTGTGCATGCCAATCGACCACCGAGGTCGTCAAAATCCACAGCACGTGTAAGATATAACAGCTACAGCAGTATACACCACGGCCTCCACACATTTTACTTGAGATGTAAAGATTGCAAAATTTAGAATTTTTGAAATTGCTGGTAACAAAAAAAAACGGTTTTTGAGGTAGTATTTTGAGAAGGAATTATATTTTTTTATATATATCGCGCGAACTATTTTATTTAACTTTAGGTTCTTCTTCTTCTTCTTCTAAAATTACAAGTATTGCAAATATCAACTTTTTTTCAACGGAAAAATGTTAACAAATGCGTGACAAGAAATATATGTAATCTTTTTTTTTTTACAATATCAAGTGACCTAACCTCCTCGAAACCTCGGAAAACTTTTTTTTTTACTATATTTGTATATATATCGCATATACGTTAACTAATATATTTTCTAAGTATTTCAATATAAAACATAAGTTTATTTAAAGGAAGCCTTTTTGTTCCTCAGTGTAAGCAAAACCAAAAAATTGTGAATTTCTAACCGTATTACAACAAGTTTAATCTTTCCCTTCTTGTACAAAAAAAAAACCTTCCACTGTAATATGTAATAATATTAATACGGACGACGGGAGTCAGATCCAAAAAGTCCCTCCATGATGAACCGTAAAAGCACAATTGAGGTCTTATATGGATTTACTCAGCGAACCATTTTCAATTGACGTATTTGTAGTTGAGTTTGTAATTAGTCTCTTTGTGATGGTCTGGAAAAGGCATTATATAAAAAACTATCACTTTCGGTGTGGCAAATGTATACACTTTGTTTATTTTCTCTAATTATAAAAAAGTAATTGTTAAGGGTGCTGGCGTAATTACAAGTTAATGGGATTGTCAACTTATTTCCCAAAGTCCCAGTAACAGTGCCCCTCAGATCTTTGCGATTTAAAGCTCTGAGTGGCACTGCAACTGAGAGTGAATAGGCGTGTCGATTACCACAAGGCGCGCACCCTGTTCGACCCGTCTCTTGGAATCATTCAAAAAAGTTTTGTCCTATTAGGGATTTCATTATAGAACTCCGCTCGACCCTTATCGGTTCTGGTTATACATATAGTTAACTAATTTTGCTAAAATGCATATATTGCAGCAGTATATCTTAACATAAAAAATAGTTATTTGTTATGCAAGGCTGCAAAGTTATTGTTTGACGCGAGTGCTTGTATTTAAATCTGAGCCAGGGAAGGATGCTAAGTGAGAGAATCCTGAGCGTAGCTCGCTACGCAGTAGATTTCAAGGCACTAGACGCAAATCAACTTTGCTACCGAGCGAAACGTACCTACTTTCTTTTCACTTTTCACTTCACTATAGCGAGGAAAATGGTAGATGAAAGAAAAACAATTGAACTATAAAACATCTGTTTTTTTATCAAAAGAAAAAGTTTAACTTCGGATGCGGCCTGAATTTACACCTCAACAATTTTTATTCTTGCTTGTACAGTCAACAGCACGTTAAGTTTGACTCTAAGCAATAATAAGAATAAAATATACTAACGGATGTATATTACATAATAAGTAATGTAAGACAAATCGCGTAGTAAAACGTGCAATTATGTTTTCTTTTTCATCGAAGAAAAAAGTTCGGTACACCACAGTCCATCGTCAAGTTCGAATTTCATAAACCTTTTCCGCGCTAGAGTGGAAAAAGCGCTCTTGCGCGTAGATTTCTAATGAGAAAGAAAGCCTTTCCGAACTAGTGAAGTGTAAAAGAATTTGTTTACGTTACTACAACAAAAATGGAAATAAAATATGACTGGGCGGATATTGTCCTGTAGATGGCAGGAGGCTTTTTAGCTACACCGACCCTTTTTGTTGGGCTGCAAATTTCTAGCTCGCTCACTCAAACGTGATACCCTAAACCGTTACCTACAGGTTAATCCAAAAATTATTTCAGACAAGGCCAAGCAATGTTATGTAAATTTTGCTAGATTTAAATCTTTATTACGTTTTGTTTTATATTAGCTAAATATTAGACAACATCACATATGTTTCTCTGATCCCAAAATAACTAACTAAAGCAGTTGTATTATAGAAACAGGAAACAACGACGTTGCCACGAACACCCAGACTCGAGGCAATATAAAAAAGTTAGTTATCCTAAATTGACCCAGCCGGGGATCGAACCCTCAACCGTAGAGATGGCGACACCATGTAAAACAGTATGCAAGCCTCTCGACGGAACGCGGAGGTCGTCGTCGGAGGTTTTATTAGTGTCGTTCTTCAATCATGTTAACTTTGGAAATTAGTTCTATATTATCTAATTGCATCACTCTCAAAGGAAAATAGTCAAAATTAAGTTGAGCTGTACGTACATCTAATAACAACAACTGAGTATTTGTTTATTTATTTTTATTTCTTTTACTTATTCGGGTCAACAACAGTTTATATTCACAAGAGTTACAATTCAGGAATTATGCTAATTTAGTAAAACTAATTGAAGTTATCCACAGTTTGCAGTTTGAAAAATTAAAAATGGAAGTTTTGTCCAAACAACTGAATAATTGTGTGTCTGTGTCAATCCTTGTGAAGCTAGAGTGTTTGTGTGGATAGTGTATATATGGGTAGTGTTTGCGTGGCGTGTACACTCAATGAATCAATTATGAGATAAATATGCAATGAATGTACAAAACGTAAAATATCCAAATAAATATAATGAAAAATATATAAAATATACTGCAAATTAAAATTAAATTATAAATTGTAGAAATAAAAGTATAAAAATAAAATAGGATAGGATAGGAGTAGGTAACACGCCCCACAATCACTAGTCTTACTTACAAGACGCTCGATGTTTTCGAACCCTATGCTTCGTAACAACGTATATTGCTTTTTTACACATGCGAAACAAGAATTTGAGCGATTGAATCAGAAAATTATTTCACTTGTCCATCAGTAGGCCTAGCACAATAGGGCGCGACTTGCGCGAGAGCGACATAGAGCGCGTGATTTCTATGCGGGACAAGCAGTATCTCGCGCTTTATGTCGCTCTCGCTCAAGTCGCGCCTTGTCGTGCTAGCCCTACAGGTTAAGCCGAAGAGGATATAAGTGAGAAGAAAATGAAAAAAAAAAATTTGATTAAACAAATTTGTTTGCCTCTTTTGAAAAAATCAGCTTGTGTAACTGCTGGAAATTAATTATGACTTTTTTTCCTAATAAAACGTATATAATAAATTGAATGGTAGACGTGACCACATGACCCAGTCCATGTTAGAAAAATATAAACGATAAGGTCAGTATGTCGGGTCGGACTTGTTGCGTTCAGCGAAAGTGTCGCGACGCGAACCCGTCTTGGTTCGTCGGGTAAAGTCTCGTGTCAGTACAGTAACTCAAGCATAACTCAAGCAGAGAACAACTATTTTCATCAAATAAAGGAAAAATTAAGTACCACGTTGTATGATATTACAGGAATTTTACAATCGAATAAATCATTTAAATAACAGAATGGCGTTATTACATCTACTAGTATCTTTATTCGAACTCAAAAATAACAGTCAATATCGAACACGTCATGGGTGTTTCATTCCGTTTAATGATTTTAACGTGCGTGAAATATTCTTTATTGCACAATAAAAATTATAATGATAACACAGAACAATAATGTGAATCACAGAGTAAGCTAATGTACAACAGGCGGCCTTATTGCTAAGTAATAATTATTTCCAGGCAACCTTAGGATAGAAATTTAAGTGCTGGACAGGGGGTGCAACTATGGCATATTTTCTAAACGAATTTCTTCTCCTGCAGGAAACAATTGATTGAGTAAATAAGACATTGATTCCAAAAAATGTGTTTCGCTGCTTCCTCCTCTACCAGTGAAAGTGTTAACGCTGAGTTTTATGCCTTCTTGTAGAAACAGAGAGTATTTTCAGATGTTTTGTCTCACTGCGATGTTTAGTTTCAACAATTTGTAAACTGAGGTCGGAAAGTGTTTTATCAAAACTTGGTCAGTGTCTAGGTCATTGACGTACTTGTGCTGCTTGAAGTGCCTATTTGTCATTTACACGGACTCAATGAAATGCATTCAATTTTTTATTTATTTCTTAGTTATATTATACTCAATAAATAGAAGATCATTGATTTTCAATTAATAAAAAATGTACGTATAACATTTTTTGACGGTGATCTTTTTTCTTTGACAACATAAGTCAAATCTCATTTTTGTCAGTTCTGGGGAAATAATAATAATTTTGTTTAAACAACAACAGCGTCACTGATGCCTTAAAACTATAAAATAATGTTAATATTATCAACTAACTGTATAAACAGTCTCGAATACCATGATGAGTTAGTAAGAATCAAACATATTTTTTTATAAATTTACCAGGATCAGCGTACCAGATCAACAGATCTAACCTGTTCTTTTTTTTATTCACAGGGCGCAACGGTGTGAACCAGTGTGTTGAAACAGCATGTAGCTAGCAGTCGGTGGTTCCAAGTGATTTCTTTATCGGACATGATGACGGATTTCGACGACAGGGCGGTGGACGACGACGTCGGGTACGAATACGACACGACCAAGATTCCTGAAATCGTGACCCCGGATGATATGAACGAGTCTGGGTACCAGGAAGGGTCGGAGCAGAGTTATGGAGAGAGGAGAGATTCGAAGGAAGGTTTTGGGGGAGAGGGTGATTCAGACAGTGGTGTGGACGGGGTAAGCAGTGGGTGCAGTACGGCGGATGACTGTCCAGTGGTGTCGATCAATGATGTTGTGGCGTACTACGATGATCTCCGCCCGAGGAGGCGGCATGCTCCGCAGCTCAATTTCTACAACGTGGATATCGAGAGGATGGCTATGGATGCTGTGGCTCAGGTACGTTGTCTGATATTTATGAAGCAGAACCATCATATTCTTCTATTTTTAAACGACTTTAAAAAAAGGAGGAGGTTCTCGATTCGTCTATGTTTTTTCTTTTTTGTGTGATGAATCCGGCTTCGCGTACTTTCCGGTAACCGATTTTAACAAAATTTGGCAAATAGATGTAATTCCACGAATTCTTTGGGTCGGTTGAGTCGGTTTTTTTAGAACTCTGTATTGAGATTATTTGTGAAAAAACTCCACATGTTTGTTATTATTGCTGATACAAAACTAAAACCAAAAAGAAAAGTTCCTTCGATCCAGTGTCTATTGCCTCAACATGGCTGTAGATACTGTTTCTCGAGTCCAATCGAGTTTCCTTGTTTGTTCGATATTTGTATCATCAATAATTCATTCGCAGATTAGATAGTTAGCCTCTTAGCTATTATTTCAACGTGATATATGTACATATATATAGTGTTGTACTCAAATTTTTGCTTTACGAATAATACTAAATATGGATTTTGTGTACAGTGTAAACACATCGAATGAAGCATGGTTTTTGCATTCTATGATTTAATTTATTTAATGATATTGTAAAATGCTACAATACATTTTACAGTTTATTTATAACACAGAAACCTAAATATATATTCAGATTTCTCTGATTTACACAGAAATCTAAGTAAACAGGCACTACAAGTGTAACAACGCTTATTTCTTTGAAAACGGGTCTCGCCACATTGTTGCTTATGGTCGAGACTTGACATTTCGTTTTTCATGATCTTTAAGGACGAAGCATGGTCGATGATTAAAACACTTGTCTTTGTTTTAATAATAAGGTTTATGTTATCGATCCAATTAATGTGTAATAAAATATTTATTGTTTATTGTAGGTTTAAAGTCATCTTCATTAAAATGTACTTAGTAAATTTTACTATATATAGTAAGAAACCAGTTCCTTTCGCCTGGTGTCTTTAATATATCGGATATTCATTTATCTTTAACATCGACACGTTTGGGGAAACTAAAAACAAATAATATTTACATACATTTCCCTGTCATTCTGTTAAAAATATGTATGAAACGTAAATGATGTAATTCACTTCAACTTTGACACTTATTTAGATTTATCAATTATCTAAAACTTTTTAATGTTTAAACACATAATTTTTACATGTCGATAAATTACCGACCTACGTTTTTGCGTTACTATAACAAGGGTAGATAATACAAATACACATAATTTGTTGTACGCACAAAACAATTATGTCGATAATTTATCGAAACAAAAAGATTGTGGTTACATAACTAGCTAAAATTACGATACCGTAGATAACGTATTACATTGATCCGTGCGGTGTGTGACACCATAGATATTTGACAGCTTATAACAGCAATGGTATCTTCACATTGACTATTACATGAATAAGCTGATTCTCATATTGAATAATTTTATTTTAATAAAAACAGCTTTTGTGCTTGTAATTCCCTAAATGTAATTCCCTTATTGCTATAATTACAGCTTGTGGAAGAGTTTCCGTAATTAGTTATGCTGCGAAACACCATTTTTACACACTGTTTCACTGTTGAAGTTTCGATACTAAATGACAGCTTGAGTACTGGTGCAATAGGTGTGACTTGTGCGGCGACAATGTCACCGTAGCTCGAAGCTATGCGATTTCTATTGCCAATTCATTTAGATTTCTGTGATTTACAATTACAACCCATTTATGATTTTACATCTTCTCAATGATGCATTAATGTAATAAATAAGTGACGTGACATTTAAAGAAGATTGATACTAGGAACCATTAATATAATGTATGTTGACGTAAACAGAAAACAGTTTGACGGGAAACTGTGGAAAGCCACAAGTATTTTCTTATATTTACGGATCTAGTAGCAGTAGAGTCCCTTGTGAAAGAGTTCGTTCAGGGAAGTACAACCACCTTACCTATTTCTGCCACCAAGTAGTAATACGAGCATTATTGCTTTCTGGGTTTGAAGGGTACTTAAATTACAGACACGTGGGACTTGTCAACTTATCGTCGGGGATAATCCAAATCCGCGTATATAGTATTCGTAAAATGCGCGTTTCTGCATTAAACCAAATTTCACAGGATAGGGATTTAACGTTATTACTTTGTTATTTCAATGGCTATGACTTTCATTTTTGTACAGTAATCTCAGAACTTTGCGATTGAGTGTCATTGCAACTGTTATGAATAGGCGTGTCGCTTACCACCATGCGCACGACTTGTTCGTCCCGTCACTTGATATCATAAAAGAGTTTTATGTATTGCTGGAAATAACAATAGCTATATGTATGTCTTGTATGTGAATTACAAATACTTTTTAACTTTAATAATTAACTCCATGATTACGATAAACTTAAAAATCGAAGTTGCAAGTTCATTAATGGAATATCTATTTATAAATTTAATAAGTTTGTTTCTTGAGTGTTGAAAAACTGCTTATTCTATAACGGTTTTAAATTCATGAAATAAATGACTTCGATTAAAATTCATTTGGTAGGTTTGTTTGAATTGCTGTCTCATTTAAGCAAATAAAGAGAAAAAAATAATGGCTGAAATAACAACAAATTACCGCCATTGTCTATTCATAATTTTTTTACGCTTTATACATTGACTTACAATTATACTTTATATTACAGTCACACTAATGTGTCCATATTATACAATTACAGTAAGTACATCAGTTTTTCTCACTAACAATGACTAAGTTTTGCCCTTGACGTCTACTTCATGAAGCCCGTATAGTGTTCAAACGCGTCTAGCCTAGTAGTACTTTCAACGTACAACGTTTATGTTGTGAGTCTTAACCTGATTTCCTATGTTGTACTGAACGGAAATTCCAGACCCGTACAAAGTTTTCTTGGGCATTTTATTGTGCTATCTTTTAGTTTCCACTATCGATTTTTTCTTTTATAATTTTTTCCATTGTAGTTAATACCTACATTGGACCGCTATAAAATGTTAAGGTCTTAAATTATAGTTCTTGAGACATTAATTAAATTAGTATTTTTAAATAAGAGTGCTTCCGTACAGAATAAAATAAACGATTGTTTGGTTTTTGAAGGTACACATACACATTTATTCTGTGATCGGCTTGAGCCCGCCAAAAAAACTTCATGCAATAACAGATAATTTACTTATCTATACTATTATTGACTGTCAACGTTCACTGTGCATCAAGTTGCTTGGGATATATATTTTGTACGAAAAAAACTTTTTATCAAATTTGACAACTTCTGCTGTCCCGATGTTTTTCGTCCCATACAACGAAATGATCTCTTCATGAAACCGTGTCGGTTAGCACTAAAAAAATGTTGATCAATTTTAATCTTTTTTATGGACAATACACGCTTGAGCAAAAAATTGACTATAGTCAATTAAAATCAATTTTGGCATAGATGCCAAAATTTTTTTTACGAAAAAAGACTTAATGGTTCCTAAGATAGTTTTCTTGTATCTTCCATGGTTTCGGATTTCCCCATACTCTCCCATTTAAAATAAACACTGTATAAAGGAGTAGGAGGAGCTGTTCCTGAAATCCCCACCTTGTTGGTAGAGAGACGTGATTGTGTGTACACGTATATGAATTATACTTATGGTGTAATTCAATATGACTTAGAGAAACGGCTGGCGCAAAAGCGATTGTTTTCTTTCATATTGAAGGCGTCAATTTTCCTTTTTATGTTTTTTAAAGAGTTTATTTTTATAGCATTTAAATGAGATTTTGGAATTTAAATGAAACTGTGCCTAGCAGTTGCCGATGACAATCCAAATGAAGCAGTTCGGCTATTTATTGCATAAGCGTAACCAAGATTTAATCGATAGTCGATATAATATTTATCGACTGCAATCACTGGCTGCGGCATGCAGGCAACACTTTTTTGCAATGAACTGTCACTTTACTCCATCATTAAAAAAGACCGACTATAAGATTCCTAACGTGCTCAACAAATGAAGGGTGCGCCGCGCGGTTGCAAGTAGTTAGTAGCTAATATCTATCCTTTAACTGCCCCCGTGGCCGAACGGTTGCCACGCAGAGGTCCCAGGTTAGATTCCCGGGCCTGGAGAAATATTTGTTTGGCCTACATTTATTTCGCTCGTGAGTTTGGGTGTAATTTGTGATTGTCTATGTATGTGTCCATGGCACCCGCGACACAGGGTTTCCCCAGTGCGGGGCTATGTTGAGTGTGTGAGTTATTTATTATTATTATTTAGACGTTTTCTATTATTATGAGAGACATAGGGCGATCATATCGTAACTAGGAACAGTATTGCATATTTCTATTTTTATTTGCAATTGAAATGTACTAACTTTGTATTCATTATTATGTTTATAGTGTTATATATTAGAAACCGCCTATATGTCTGTTGTATTCGTTTTTGAAACGAACAAAAAAGTGTGATTATAATCTAATGCAGGTCAACCCATTGGAAAGTTATTAGAACAATATTATATAATTGTTACAGCACTATGCCTTTCTCTACTACGCTGCTTGTTACTGTAAGGCTTCCTAGACCACTCGAATATATGGCTCTTACTTACATTAAGTAGAAAATCAAATCCTATTAGATCCTGTACTGTATAAACACAAACATCCTGCTAGAGGTTCCTTCCTATATCTCTTTAGTGCGTAGTCCTCCATCCTGGCTTTAGGTTTGTGAGTTCTAATATCCTCGGAGTGTTTCCATTTCAACCATGTTTTACATTTCTTATAGAGTTTTATCGTAGCTTTTATCTTACCCTTATGACGACCTTTTGTCTATAAATGTCTTTGTTTTGGCCCACCTAAAACGTGTTCAAGACTAGTTTCTCAAAAGCCGGAATAAAGGTCAAAGGATATCTGAAAAAACCTTTCACCAAATATGCGCTTGGGCAATACGCGATTACGTAACTTTGTACCTACGTAAGCCTTAGCAATCTTGATGCTTCACTTAGTTAAGATCGTTTTACGGCTACCGTCTAGCTTTCGTAACACCGTTGCATTGTGGATGTGCCAATCACAGTTATTTATTTGTACAGATGGTGATGTACGTATCTATTCCGTTCCGGGTTCGATATGTGCTCTTTTTCTCATTAATAGTGTTGTATAATCTCGTACTAGAATGTTACATTTCTTTCCTACAACGAATTAGATTGTTCGAAATTTTCTCGTGTTTGTCGTCAGGGGAACACATTCAGGAGTTAATCTTTCAGATTCCAGCTTTGCTAGGATGGCTTTTTCGTCTACCGGTAGTAGGAATAATGCCGGGATGGCAAGCTACCGCATCAGTGTTGAGATTAATTGGAAGAGCACATACTTAAGGATAGATTACTAGTATGTCATAGTAAGGTCACGGTTTCATCAGACCGCTTTCGATTAACTTAAGATTCCTCATGTGGATTCCGTTGTATATTCGTTACATAAACTTGTTCAACAAAAACAACAAATTGCAAGTTTTATTTGGTTATGAAGCCGTAGTAGCCTAATGGTTTGCCCTACCGTCTTTCAAACAGAGGCCGTGAGTTCATACCTCTGAGTTTCTTGAAATTTACGAGTATGTGTGAAATATAATTTCAAATTGCTATTCGATGAAGGAAAACATCGTGATGAAACTTGCACGTCGAAGAAAGTTCACAACCCTCAAAAACGTCCGAAGTCCCCAATGCACATTGGCGGCGTGGAGAGGAGACCCGTGCCCAGCAGTGAGGCGTATAAATGGGTTGATGATGATGGAAGTTTTATTGTCCTAGATTTAATTTTGAATTTAACCCCAAATAGTACAGAATGGAAATATGCATATTAATATATAGAGTGTTTTTTTAAATGGGACAGTATGGGGAAACCCGAATCCATAGAAGGATAGAAACTGTCTTAGGAACTATTACTTTTTTGTGAAAACAATTTTGGCATAGTCAGTTTTTTGATTAAGCGTGAGTTGTCCATAAAAATAAATAAAATTGATCAAAATTTTTTTTAGTTCTTATCAACATAGTTTCATGAGAGGTCATTTCATTGTATGATACGATAAAAATCAGGACAGCTGAAGTTGGTCAAATTTAATAAAATATTTTTTCATACTGAACTTTTTTTAATGCTAATAGACTCAGTTTATTATAAGAATGATTTAATTGTATCGAAAGAAAAAAATGGAACTTTAGAAGACGGTCAAATTTAAAAAAAATCATAGACAATGAAGAATAGAAAGAAGAATAACTTATTAGACCAAGTTCTGCCGTCCCAATTCTTTTGTTCCAATACAATAAAATCATTCTTATAAGGAACTGAGTTTATCAGCATAAAACATAAAAATAATAAATTTTATTAACTTTGTATGAAGAATCATTTTATTAAATTTGACCAATTTCCGCTGTCCTGATTTTCCTCGTCCCATATATAATGAAATCATCGTTATAAGAAGCTGAGTCTATCAGCATTAAAAAAGAAATTAGTACATTTTATTCATTTTGGACGATAAATAATTTTATTGAATTTGACTTCTGGTGTCTTGATTTTTTTCGTCCCATGCAAAGAAATGATTCTTACATAAAACTGAGTCGATCAGTACTAAAAATTTTTTTTATTTATTTTAATGGACAACTCACGCTTGTTCAAAAAATTGACTATGCCCAAATTGTTTTCACAAAAAAAGATTTATTAATGGTTCTTAAGATAGTTTCCTTGTATCTTCTGCGATTTCGGATCTTTCTATATTGTCCCGTTTAAAAAGAAACACTGTACATTATATTATTATTATTCCTACACCTCCTCTCTTTAACTTTTTCAGACATGTAATGTAGTCTTATTGATACGTAATAATTCAAAGTCAATAACACCTAAATTAAATGAATTATAGATACAATATGAGATCAAAAATTAAACAAGACACACAGCCAATAAAGTAACGACTATAGTTTTTGTTTACAATTAGTGAATAAATACTGAGTCCATTTAATGAAGTACTAAAACACTTTGTGACAATTTCGTGTTTACATTCGACTTGTCGATAGCAGTTCGAGGAATAGGGATGGGAATTAATGTAAATTGCATTACCCGAGACGGGAATTTATGTAAATTTAAAACAGGTGTACTTTCCTAGACTAGTGCTTCTCATTAGATCAAAAAAGTCTCCGAAACGCAATTAGGCGACGAAGGTTTAAGTTAATTAAGGTAACGAAGATTTAGGTGTAATAAAAATATGCATAAAAACACACAGGCAGAAAAGAACTTGTAAAAATATGAATTTAGATCAACTTTATCTTTGTTTATTACATAAGTAAGGCATTTACTCGTACGTACGTCGCTTTTCATGAGTTTTATAAATTTACCTACGTTCTTAAATAAATATGTAATGTTGGTATTGAACTTATTCGTGAGTTCATCCCATCACAAATCACTTCAGATAAAACATATAGATACAACTTTTTTATATTGAATAGAACAGGTGTCGATAAAATACTATTGGTACAACATCGGTTACAAAAGTAACTGTGTCACGTGCCCCCATCTCTACGCTAATGCCTATATATAATTACTCGCTTACTACTTTACTACGTCAGAGAGTTGTTGACGGATAATTTAACCTAAAGCAAAAACGGTAAGGCTCATTTTTGCTTGCTGTTGACTGTTGTAAGTGACGTGTGGACAGTGAAGCCTTAGTTGAATCGGGTACTTAGAAAATCGATATGTGCTCGCGGATGTCACTGCTCAAGGGCAATCGGTACAACCGGCAACAGAAACTGTTAACCATCTTCAAAAAAATGTGTCTCCGAGGTATGTAGCCAGGGATCGTGTGGGAAATGTAATAAGGAATGAACAATATCACAAGAAAGGATTTGTTTTAGGTAGTTGCATTAAAATGGTTCAATTCGATTAAAATTGCATTGAGTATCTTGTTGCGTTTTAGAAATATTCACTGTCATACAATAAACGGTAATAATTTCAGTAATGGTTTCGGCAATGGTTTCAGCAGCAGTAGACCTCCTTGTGAAAGAGTTCGTCCAGGGAAGGACTGCCACCTCGCCTATTTCTGCCGCCAAGCAGTAATGTCAGCATTACTGTGTTCCGGTTTTGAATGGTAAGGGTGCTGGTGAAATTACAGGCACATGGGACTTGTGAACGTGTGTCTCAGGGTGACGGGCGCAGTGGCAGTGCCCCTCAGATCTTTGCGATTTAAAGCTCTGAGTGGGACTGCAACTGTTATGGACAGGCGTGTAGCTTACCATCAGGCGCACGACTTGTTCGTCCCGTCACTAGATATTATAAACACACATATATATATATATATATATATATTATGCTTTAACTTATCAAGCGTGTGTTTATTTACTTGTGCCTAAATAAATTTTATTATACTGAAATGTATTTAATTTCAAAATTAAGCAATTACCTGGACATTCGCTGTTGCACAGAATGTTATATATCCATAAGAACTTATGTTCACGATGATACAATGTCGCAATTCGCAACTATTTACATGTATTTGGATCAACGATTTGACGCAGTATCAACTTTTTTTTCCTAATATCAGGAATTATCGTCGTGCTGGTCTTGTCTGTTAATTGATCACGTTTCATTTCAAGTTAAATTAAAATAAGTCTTGTAAAAAAGGGTCGCAAAATGGTGCTGCTATTGAATTTGTTCGTGTTTCGGAAATTGGCGACTTTCCCTGTCTATATACAATGTACGTATAATCTAGCTGACACGTATTTTGTCAGCCTTTGTAATATAGCTTCGCGAATTAATTAACGAAAGCCTTCGTTCTAACTTCACAAATAGAACAATTAATCTCTGCAATTTGTATAACGATTTCTGGAATGGTTGAAAGTACCTACAGCAACCATTGATAAATCGTTCTAGTACCTTCTGGCGGATATGAATACTTCAACCTTGCGGTTGTTGTAGTGACGAAATGAAAGAACGATAATGAGTACATTTCTGGTACAGTCAAGAGCACGTCAAGCTTGACACTTTGTCCTTTGGACCGTTCTTATCGTAATCGGCATAGAGTTGGATTTAAGTCTTAAGTGTCAAGTTTGACATGCCCTTGATCCTACCAATCGAAAAACAAAAATACATTACGTACATGACAAATAAAAAGTTCAATAGAGCATTAAAATACTACTAATTAAAATATAAACAACTTCATTGTTTTTAAAGTCTAAATGTTTAAGATATTGCAAAATACACTCCTTGATTTTTGTAACTACGAATATTAAGGATTCGATTATGCTGAATACTTTCCAAATAAAGATGGATCGTAGTAGATACCTCTGTCTCTGCACTTTTCGCACAGGGTATTGTATTCGTTGCATAATTTGTATATTGTCGTATTTGGTGCAGCATAAACTACATATCTAAGACTCCTCATGAACCGTTTGCCTTGGAAGCTAGTGAGGGACAATTAAGTTCACAGCTTACATGATTTTACTACAGAGATACGTGTTACTAAATGTTTCATAGACAAACCACCAGTCCTGAAACAGCCTGTGAAGAGTGCTCTTACAGTAAGGACGTCAGCCATACTGTTTGTCTGTGTTAGAAAGCGAGTGTGAAGGTTGGTTGAAAGATCTCCATCATCTGCGCGTATATAGCGTGATATGGGCTCCAAACTGCCTCCGTGGCCGAACGGTTACCATGCCGGACTGCCACGCAGAGGTCCCAGGTTCGATTCCCGGGCCGGGAGAAATATTTGTATGGCCTACATTTATTTCTCTCGTGAGTTTGGGTGTAATTTGTGGTTATCTATGTGTGTGTCCATGGCACCCGCGACACAGGGTTTCCCTAGTGCGGGGCTATGTTGATTGTGAGCGTTAAAAAATAAATAAATAAAAAATAAAAAACCATGGAATAATAACGTGTATGGTATAATAATAATAATAATAATAATAATAATAAAAACGCGGGTACTTCGAAAGAATAAGACCCCTTGGAATTTGCTCTGTATATTTTAATTTATTTAAATAGTTTAAGTATACTTACAGTTATAATTTTACATAAATGTGTTAGTATATATGCCAGTGAGTGTTGGCTATAACAAATTTTCAATTGCACCTTTCTCCATATCACCACAATCACAACCTCTCAGAACCACCACTTTGTATCACATCACTTGGGTCCTGGAGAACTTGTTTGCTGGCCATGGATGCTGTTGAAGTTAGTGATACACTTCAAGACCTCACTTCATTTTTTCACTCCCGCATGGAGGATTTTGAAAAGGCTCTTCAGCAACACACTATTTCATCGGTCCCTGCTGCCCAGCTGCAAACGGTTAAAGCCTTTTCTGCAGACTATCAGCAGTTCAAAACATTTATAGTAAATGCGGTCAAAACATTTAAAATGCAGCTGGATCTTCTCCACACAGGTATGGATCGTCTGGAGACACGTTCTAGGCGTAAGGTTTTGTTGCTTCATGGTTTGCCAGAGGACAATAAGGAGAACGTTACTACTAGGGTGCTTGAGGTGCTAGGCGGTAGATTGAAGTTAATGCAAATTCGACCAGAGTGCATAGAGACCTGTCAACGACTAGGGACCGCTAAAAAAGACCGTACTCGCCCTGTGTTAGTTCGTTTTGCGACTTATAAAAGTAGATCAGTCCTATGGAAGGCCAAAACAGCGTTAAAGGGCACGAGAATTTCCATGTCGAAGTTTCTGACAAAGTTTATATTTGCTATGGCCCGTAAGCATTTCGGCATTAAAAACTGTTGGTCGTCTGATGGTACCATAGTAGTGATATTGCCGGACAAAAGCAGAAGAAAAATCACGGAGTTTGGTGAATTACAAAAGCTCCAGGCCAGTTTTCCATCCACTGCAGGCGGCTAAGTTATCAACCAATATAATTATCGTGTTTATTGTGAGGTACTTCTACTTCCGTATTTATAACATTAACTTGTATTTAGGTACCTCCGCTTTATGTTACTTTCCTTCCTCTAAAATAATAAGGTATTTCATTATTTGAAAATTAAAATTATACCCCATAAACATTTGATTTGATTTGATTTGATTTGCTCATTTGCTTAATGTCAGCTCAAACTGTCAATATGATTTTTCGTTCTAAAATTTTTTGCTTCGTAATTGTTTTTTATTTATTTGTTTTAGTAACTTTGGATTAGAGTACTTCATTCAGTAGAAATATCAATGTGACGTTTCCTTCTAAAATTTAAACTGATAATGAAATAATTTTTTTTTCTCCGTAACTATGTATTCAAGTAATCCAGTCGAAATGTTAAGGATATTTAAAATAAAGTCGAGTTATGAATTGTAACTTTATGGCTATGATGATTTTGTTAATAAATAAATTTATTTGCCTTTACTGTTATTGTGTTGCCAACTCTCCCTGGTGATCAAATTTTTTTTATTTTATTTTATTATTTTTTATTGTTCTTAATTTTGCTTATCTTATTTGTAGTATTTTGGTGTATACATATATTGTTTTATTACTTATAATTTACATATTTATTAATTTATATTTATGTTTATAAACTCTAGTTATATTACCGATAGCTCATCTGAAGAATTTGAAAGTGCTTGTAGTGATTTTTCTATTTCTTCTGACTCCGATGGGCCTTCACTAGATGTCAAGCTGCGATCAATATTTTATGGAAAATCCAATTTCTTGAACCTAGTGCATATTAACGCGCAAAGTGTCCCTGCACACATCTCCGAATTAAATACGTCATTCAACAACGGCATAGTTGATGTAATCTTAATTTCAGAATCTTGGCTTAAACCTTCTTCTCCATCCCCCCTTTTTTCACTCAATGGATATAAATTATATCGTAACGATAGAGTTGGGATTGGTGGTGGTGGTGTATGTATTTACATCAAGAACCACATCCCATGCTCCATTGTCAGCCAGTCTCCTAACACTTACCCTGGGTCTTTAGAGTATCTATTTCTGGACAACTAACACTACACCAATATCTTAGTAGGTGTTACTTATAGCCCTAGTATTAATGTAAATTATTTTGACTTATTTGAGACAACCCTTGAATCCTTGAATGCCTCTTACGACCATGTAATATTGATGGATGATCTTAATACTTGTTTATTAAAGAATAACTTCCGTTCCTCACGTCTTAACCCCTTGTATCTGCAGTGAACTTTGTATTGCTCCCACTCACTGCCACCTATCATTCCCCCAATTGTCAACCATCACTCTTAGATGTCCAGATAGTTTCGAAACCAGTGTCAGTGCTCTTGCATGGACAAACCACTGCCCCATTCTCGTATCATGACCTCATATATTTATCTTACCGAGTATGCACTCCCAAACCCAGAATTAAAGTCATTTTTCAGCGCAGCTTTGGTAGCGTTTGTGTGGATCGTTTGAGAGAGGATTTTTCTAATATTGACTGGTCTGCACTGATTGAAGCTAACACGGTAAATGAGAAGATCAACATTTTTAACAATCTGTTAATAAAGCTGTATGACTCTCATGCCCCACTCAGACCAGTGCGCGTTAAGCATCTGCCTGCGCCTTGGCTTACACCATCAATAAAGAAAAACATGAAACGAAGGGACAAGGCCAAGTCGATCCTTAGGAGGTTTCCAGATGACGATAATTTGCTTTCCTATAAACGGCTGCGTAATATCTGCAACAGACTGTGTCGTGACGCCAAACGGCGTTACATCCATTCGTCGATGGAAGGCTTGTCTATGGGTCAAACCTGGAAATTCTTGAGATCACTTGGAGTGGGTAGAGATCGTGACTGTACTATTGACTTACCTGATCTTAATTCACTCAACAAATACTTTACCAACTCGCCATTTACAGCTGTTGACTCTATCAAGACTTCCACGCTCACCTCTCTGGGCACTGTTACACGTCCTGCTTATGAGCCTTTTTCTTTTCGCGAAGTCACTGAGGGTGAGGTTAAGAAGAGTATCCTATCCATTACTTTCAAGGCCGTGGGTGAAGATGGTATTTGCCATGACATGCTGATACCTATCCTGGATGACGTTACATCAATTATCACACACATTATGAATTGTTCACTTGCAACTGGCGTCTTTCCTAGCGACTGGAAATTAGCCCACGTCATTCCCATCCCTAAATCCGCTACTCCCACGGCTTTCTCCGAATTTCGTCCTATCTCCATCCTACCATTCCTGTCCAAGGTCCTTGAAGGCACTGTTCATAAACAACTTTTCTCATTTGTCTCTCGTTATGATCTTATAAGTCCATATCAATCCGGTTTTCGTCCTGGTCATAGCACAGTAACTGCCTTAACGTCACGGATGATATTCGCCACGCCATGGACAACCGATTGTTTACCATTATTGTGTTACTGGACTTCAGCAGTGCGTTCAACTCTGTCGACTATGACATCCTTCTTGCCGTTCTCTGCTCTCTTAACTTCTCCCCTGCTGCAATCGCTTGGTTTTCAGACTACCTCCGCAATCGCCTTCAAAGGATCAAGCATGAGGACACTTATTCTGAATGGTCTCCTTTGACTTCAGGGGTGCCTCAGGGTGTACTTTCACCTCTTCTCTTCTCGCTGTTCATAAATGAACTCACAAAACGAATAACTCCTCCGTTCCACTTATACGCTGATGACGTGCAAATTTATAGACACTTTGATGTAGCTAATACCCTATCTGCCATTGAAGCTATTAATAAATATCTTCTTGTGGTGAAGTCTTGGGCTGATGCGTTTGGTTTGCTTATAAACCCTACGAAATCACAGGCAATAATAGTAGGTAGCAACAGAGTTTACTGTAGGTTGGACATTCATAATCTCGCCAAGGTTTCGTATAATGGAGTGAGTCTTGCATATGCTGATAACACAAAGAACCTGGGTCTGACAATCGATCATACACTGTCTTGGAGACCGCAGGTAAATGAGGTTAGTCGACACATGCATTTTTCCTACCATTCTCTCAAGCGGCTTCAATTCTTCTTGCCATTCAATACCAAGGTTATGCTTGCTCAGTCTTTACTACTTCCTCTTCTCGACTATGTCGATGTTTGTTATTTGGATGCTACTGAGGATCTGCTTAACAAACTGGAGCGCCTACAAAATCTGGCAATCCGTTTCATATTCGGTTTACGGAAATATGACCGTGTCTCTGAATTTCGGACTAAGTTGAAATGGCTACCAATCCGACTTCGCCGAGATATGCACGTTATTTGTCTCCTTTACAAAATTCTACATTACCCCCAGCTTCCTCATTATCTGTGTTCTCGTTTTTCTCCCTTATCGCCCAGTTTCCGCCCAAAACGTACCTGTGACACTAGATCACTAATAAATCCCCAATCCAACTCGAAATTCTTCCACAACTCTTTCACGGTAAGTGCAACTCGTATGTGGTATAAACTGCCAGCTGGCATTCGTGATAGTCCATCGGTGGCATCTTTCAAACATAAATTAAAAGAGCACTACCTGTCGAACGCGTTAGATAGCTAATAGGTAACATATATTATGAAGTAGTAATTTGTTTAGATTATAATATATATTCTGCTTATGTTTGTATTTATGTATATAAAGTTCATGGTGGTGTGTATGTCTGTCATATCTATACGTTATCATCCTTTACATGTATATATATATATATCTATATATATATATAATTAAATTTTTTCTTACTCACATTTAAATTTAAATTTTATTGTACAATAATTAGTCCCGCAGACTTCATTTTTCACCTAGGCTAGGGTTGGCTGGAAGAGATCTCTTCTAGAGATAAGCTCACCTTTGTATATGTCCTTCATAACTTGTGTTTCATGTATCTTTTCTTTGTGAAATAAAGAGTTATTACAATAATATCCCAAAAGGTTTTGCGCTTGCGCATTTTACAAGTTTATTTTGATTCCTGGCAGTATTTAATGAATTTCAACATTTGCGCTGATGTATGGAAGTTACAATGAGGTATGAATTTCAACTCGTTCTGAATCTCACTGGAAACGTATACCGTTTAAAATTCAGAGAATGGGATCAGCAGTTTCTTTCTGGTGTATTTCATAAAGCTGCATTTTAATATGGCCTTAGCCATACTGTTATCAAGACATCATTGCTGTTTCCTATTGAGGTCACGTTGGATTAGCATTCATTCAACAACGAGGCATGGAATTCGTCTCCCTTATATTTTCTTCCAGAAAACAATAACTGATTATCGAAAACGCTGGAAATGTCAGTATAGACCACATCCACCTCACTACTCTTGTTCAATTTGAATACCTTCGAGAAACAAGCCAAACTCGATATAGGATAGTAATTTGACACATTACTTGGGCCCATGGTTACGTGACCATGGAACCTGTAAAGGGCTCGAACCGTTGGTTTGTTTGAAAAAACATATATACGCGATTTAAATCTGGAAAAATAGTTTCATTTCCTATGTGTAAAAATCGCGAAAACATTACTTGCTTTTGAGCTTGGGCAGACCCTAGTCCTCTTTCACTTCCTTGGAAAGGAGCTCTCTGCCAACTAGTGGAGACCTGGCTATCAGGACCCTGGCTTATAAATGTTACCTCTTAATTGTCGCAAAACATCTTTCCCCGAAAGATCAAATTTACTCATAAAAAGGCTTGTGTATGAAAGTGTATCGCAAGGTAGCTGATATTATCAAATACAGAAGAGAAATATTCGGCAAAAGACCTGTCGTCCTGTGATCGCTCAGATAAATTGTGTTAGGAAGGGTGCAACTTTTTGTCGTGTATGTTTTATGCTGCCATTAGGCGTTTCAGTTCTTCGATTTTATTATCTGGAGATTATGCTTAATTAATTCTCAGACTATTTTTTTGTAAGTAGCAGGCTACAATTTTTTAGGCAGTTCCATCTTATCATGGCGGTTGTTAAATTTCTATAGATTCGCCGCAATTTGCCCCATCAATCGAGAAACGTGAATTTTCTGAGCTTGTGCCTATACTAATTAGGAATTTATTCTTCAGTCCACCACACTGGAAACCTCTTAAAGCGGTATATAGCAACTAATCCGTAATTTATTTTGTCGTAATGCACTTTATAAATATTATTTGTTAATATGATGTTTTAGTCTTTCCTGAAGTTTTCTTATCGTTTTTTTTCAAGGTTACTTTGTTCAGTTTACTATTGTGTCGATTGCACCGTAGTGTATTCCGTCATTTTTCTTGTTAAAATTTTGTTTATGACATCTTTCAGCAATTTTGGAGACGTTCACGTTTTTGCGATCCGTATTATTGTCCAGTCAAGTAACAATGGATGGCCATTTCTATAGTTCCTGAATCTTGATATATAGTACGATATTCCAAGGCTTTACAATTCGTATGTATTATAACTCTAGTAGCAGTAGAGCTCCTTGTGAAAGAGTAGGGAAGTACTGCCACCTTACCTATTTCTGCCGCCTAAAAGCAATGTGAGCATTATTGCGTTTCAGTTTTGAGGGTGTTGGTGAAATTTCAGACACGTGAGATTTGTCAACTTATGTTTCAGTGCGACAGCGGCAGTGCCCCTCAGATCTTGATTTGAAGATTTAAGTTCGTCCAATTACTTCGTATCATAGAAAAAAATTGCTTTCACAGATATTCCATTTATTATTTGACAGGTGATTAACAACTCAGAAGAAAGATATTGTGATATCTTTCGTATAACTTGATATTTAACTTTATGCAGACTTTCAACTCCAGTAGTTATTATAGACGCATTAATTACATTCTTAATATTATTATGTCTATAATATACTAAAATGCTTAAAATACAAAGCTTGTTCAATGTATTTTTGCGCATGATACGATTATTTTATTGTATGACTAACCCCAATTGGTACACTCAAGTGCATTTGCCACTAAGTCCTCCTCTCTTTTCCTCCGTTCTTTTGAACATAAATCATTGCCAGAAAGGGAAGAAGAAGGTAATTATTATTGTTATTTCTAGTTATTAAATTTGTGTTATCTAAAACCGTGTTGGGTCTTGTCTAAACAAAGTACACGTGCACTAATTTAGAGAAAGCCTACAAGCGGCAATTGAATGGGCCTTGACGCAATACTGAGATTACGCAGAGGCCACACGTGGCATTCATAATGAGATTAACCCCTGTTTTCGTGGCCCCAAACCTTGGAGACAGGGTGAAGAAGATAGTTCATTTTTGTTTGTACAGTCAACAGCATACACTGTTTTATACTTTGAATCGTTCTTGTCATAAGTGACATTAAGTTGAATTTAAAACGTTTAGTGTAAAGTTGAGTACAACAACCAAATTAATTCTGATGGTTCTTTAAGAATGTTTAGACCAGGCTAACTCTATAAAGATATTATCAGTGGCATTGACATTCTGTCTTCCCTGTTTTATCATTACCGTTTAGACAATTTCTAATATTATTGTCTGTCAAACTTTTGACCAAGTTTAACTTTAACTTGTTTTTTAATTTGGTGTTTGTGTTTATTCTGTCTTTCCAAACTTAGTGTTGAAACGGCAACAGTAAGTCGAAAAAACAGAATATCAATGCAATCAGGTTATCTTTCGCCTTCCACGGAGAGCCGGCTGAATTTATATAGAAAAATATCGTTACCAAACACAGTACACAATTTCTTAAACTGATTGCAGAACAGTGTATTGCGTGCGATATTCACACTAATGACGCAATCATCGCATCTGGTGGTCGAGTTAAAATAATACAGATGTACCTTTTTGCTGTTTATTATCGGTTCCTAAAACTTTACCTTGCATTTTGTAATCTTAATGACTTTAGTTCAAAGTTATAAAACAAATATTTGAAAAACCTAGCTAACTTTAATGTGGTCTTCAAGGTCATTGCTGTTGTCATACAAAACTTTTTGCATGAATGTGTCTGTTCGTTACTACGTTGTTCATTTTTTACTAATTAGGTTCTGGTTGTATGAGCTAGCCTAGTGTTTTATTTGCATAAAAATGAAAATATAAGTACAGATATAGTGAATAAACATTAAACATCGGTAAAACTCGTAAACGCCGAATTTCGAACGCTATTGCCGCGTCTAAAAGTCAAGTAATTAATGACAGTAGGGCTAGCACGACAGGGCGCGTCTTGCACGAGAGCGACATAAAGCGCGAGATACGGCTGTTCTCGCAAAAACGTATACTTCAAAAATTAAATTTACGTCACACATTGACTAATAAAGTTTCGTATTCAATTGTCATAAATATATCAGTGAGATGCCTGGTCGAGAACAGTGCGAGGGCATATATACAGTAGCACAATAGGGCGCGACCTGAGTGAGAGAGATGCTGCTATTCTCTCATGGTGATCCCGCGCTTTGTCGCTCTCGCACAAGTCGCGCCCTGTCGTGCTAGCCCAACAGCAGTGCTTTATGTCAGTCTCGTGCAAGTTGCGCCCTATCGTGCTAGCCCTACTGATATATTTATGACAATCAAATGCGAAAATTAGCCAATGTGTAACGTAAAGTTAGATTACGAAGTATACTTTTATTTAAAGTAAATGGACTTGCTCTTGACTATTACCTAGTCCTGGAGCAAAGATAGGATCTACAATGGAACAAGATCGCCCAGAAGATGCCTATTCAGTCGCATCTTAAAGATACTCGGGTTATATGTGCTCAGAAACACAGTCGTAGGCAGAGAATTCCATTCCTGGGCAGTGCGCATAATAAAAAATGACGAAAAGCCTTTAGTATGACTGAAGGGAATATCGAACAAGTAAAAGAGGGCGGGCGGGATGAGCTGTACACTCACCGAAATGTATTCTGTAGAAAACCGACAGACAGGCAACTTTGCGCGCGCCGGTGGGCTAAAGCATGAACTTAAGAGCCGAGCTTATCGTCGCCAATAAGTCTCCTGGCTCTGCGTTCAACCGAATCCAAAGCCACAAGTTGATGTTTCGCTGAGTTATTATATACAATATTATGGAGATGTTATAACCATTCCACTAAATGCATTGTTTTATTATGTACGGATGGCAGCATAACAAACTACACATTTAAGGATCTTGTTCTAGTGCTCTGGAGGCGATATTCTAACAACAGTGTATAAGTTTTTATGTGTTGTTGACTGTACATTAGAACATTAGTACATTAGAAATTAACTATCTCCTTCTCAACCTTTATGTAAAACATAATAATAAATTATGAACAATTCTTCAAATCATCAAGCTGCCTTGCTCTGATATTTCAAATATAGTAGACATTTTTTTAAATTTTTCTTCTTGCAAAATTTGATATCATTGTACGAGAAATTTCGGCAGCGTTTGATTTTTTTATTCTGGTGTCTGCTTAAAATATGTGTAAAGAGAGTAAAAAATTGATAAATGTAATTTCATCCGCCTGTTGATCTAAACGTTATTCTCTTCTTGTGGCTTTAAGCATATTTATTCAAGTGTTTTGCAATGTTACTGCAAAAACAACCAAGTATCCGACAAAATACAAGGTTCAATTTTATTCACTAAATCTGTGTAATGGATCACAAAAAAATATGTAATAAAAAATATACAATATAAGCTCAACTCATTATATTTTCACATTGAACAAGTGATACACTGAAGCCACATTAAGTAGATACGGTAATATTCGGACAAATTAATTTCAAACCTCAAATAAGAAAGTCCGTGATGTTATCACCTTAAATTTTACTAAAATCAGATCCACGTAAAATTATTGTAGAATCGCCAAGTGAAATATAATTACGAAGTATCAATGAACCACCCACCTTCAAGTTTTCCGAGTCTGTTAAACAGATGTTTACTGGTTTCATAAAAGCACATAATGTTATGCGAAATAGAATGTTTCCTTAATACATGATTGTGTTAGTGTGAATCACGACACAAGATCATTCGTGACTGACTAGGCTTTATCCAAGAAAATAATAGGTTGTTTGTATATTTGGTTTAATATTATGTTAGGACGGTTTTATTCAACTACATAAGCCTTTTCCTATTGGTTTACTTTGTGTATTTTAATAGTAAAGGTAATCGTTAAATTTCCTTGTATATTACGGAAAGTATAATGTACGGACAACGGCACATCAGACTACACATTTTTGTTCGAAAATCGCCTCCAGTGCAACGAAACAAGGTACGTCAATGTGTAGCTTGATGTGCTGGCGTTTTTACATTTTTATGTATTCTCTAAATGGAAAAGTTTCATTTCTGTTTTGTTTATTGTGGTATTTGTTCTCATACAATATATTAACAAAACTTCTGCCTATTATCTCTTGTTTTTTAGTTGCTCTTGTTTGACGCACCACAACCTGTAAACAAAACGGAATCAATCAGGTTACATGTTATTCTACATTGCAATGTAGAGCACATTGATTAACATAAATTAGACAATAAATAGCCGATCGATTGATCGGTATTTCGACCGCACCGGTTTAGGCAAGATGTTCGCTTGTCTCAGCGTAGACGCCGCTATAAATAACTACCTGTAATTGAAATTGTGCACTCGTAGTAGACTAATGTCGAGTAGAACAACTTTTTATAATCTATAATACAGGTTTTTTTATGATATCAAATGACGGGACGAACAAGATCGTGCGCCTAATGGTAAGTTACACTCCTGTCCATAACAGTTGCAGTGCCACTCAGAGCTTTAAATCGCTAAGATCTGAGGGGCACCTCCACTGCGCCCGTCACTCTGAGACATAAGTTGACAAGTCCTATATGCCTGTAATTTCAAAAATATACTAAAGTAGTAAGCGGCATGCAAAATTTTTGGTAAGAATAAATTAAATTAATTGAAAGTTACGCATACAATACCACTAAGGCTCAATTTACGGCGGCGTAAATTTTCGTAACGATACTGTACATTGCATAATGAACTTTATAGTCAATTATGTAACGTATAAACTAGATATGAGCCATCAGATCTTTTTTAGAAATTTTCCGCGGAATGCGCGAGCATTCTTGAGCATGCGGTTCCGCGGAAAATTTTGGCTCGTATTTGGTTTGTACGTTACACAATTGACCATAAAGTTCATTATGCTATATACAATACCGTTATAAAAATCCGTTTCTATTCCGTTCCGCCGCAATATAAATTGAGCCTATAAGAATTGTTGTATTTTTAATACAGAACGAAATAGACGCTAATATTTTTTAACATGTCGGTAGTAAGAACGATTCTTTAAATATTTATGTTAAAAAATAGGAGTGAGAGATTGACAGTACTATAACAACACAGTGCCATAATGACGATAAAATGTTTGAATTCTACAATCTGTCTACTGGTATTACTATGAGCTATTGTCGCAGGTATGTCACGCGGTTAATAGCACGCGGTAGCCCTGGATTACAGCCAACTATTGTGCAAACTGACCACACTCGGTTGAAAAATAGGCCAAACTATCATAATTTTACATCACCCTTTACAGTTTCTCAAATGTTCAACGCGTTACTGAAGCGGTATAGTCGCCGGAAAGCCATTTTGTACAAAAATCCGAAAGTTTCTTTGAAGTTGAAACCGGGACATCCTTACAAAATTACTTTGCAGCGCTTGTTGCGTCGCTACTGTGTTGTAAGTCTGACTAAGCGTCGATCAAACATTTATGACATTCATATATATTAAGAAGTACTCCTACACTAAAAAAAATGGGTGAAATGATGGGTAAGATGTTGTTAAAAGTGTGCATTCGGCAAACAGGTTACAGTGCACTTGTTTGGAATCCGTTTTCTTTTCACCGCTCATTACCTAAGAAATGAGCGGTATATCACCAATAAATGAAGTTTAAAAAGTTCCTCTACGAACACTATTATTTACATATACACTACATTTTAAAAAACAAAGTCACTTTATCATAACTTTGAGTCCATCGGATGATTGGAAGGCAGGTCTCATTATGTGCCTGTAATGACAGTCATCACGGTGATGGATGTACGGATGTGACGTGGTTAACTATGACCACAAGGTCGCTGAAACGAATCATTTTTAGTTCGACTACCGTTTTATTTTGTTATACTATTTGTAAACTTTGAACTGATAATATTTCTTTGTTGTTTTTATATTTTTTTACAGCCACCATTCTTAGAATATCCTTCGATAAATACCGATGTAGTTGTATTTGTTTTAAGTATATATATGCAATAAATACATACGTAATATGTTCCTGATACATGCGCGAATGTTGTATATACGCATAAGTATTTGTGCATACAAGACACATATTCTAGAATTTACTTTTATAGCATCTTTCTTTAAAATTTGAATAGTAATAATAATAATAATAATGCACACACTTATAGCCCCGCACTAGGCCAACCCCATGTCGCGGGTGCCATGGACACTTCTTCTTCTTAGGGTTCCTCTCCTATCGGAGGTTGGACAACATCATGGCAATCCTAACTTTAGAGGTTACCGCTCTATAGAGCGAGGTGGTAGTGCAGCCGAGCCATTACCTTGCATTCTTAAACCAGGAATGCCGCCACTAACACTTCGTTTTCGAGCGATTTTGCCTTGGATGATGAGCTGGAGTACACATTCCAAGTACACACACATAGACAACCACAAATTACACCCAAACTCACATAATAAAAAGAAATAAATATAGGCCATACAAATATTTCTCCCGGCCCGGGAATCGAACCCGGGACCTCTGCGTGGCAGTCCAGTATGGTAACCGTTCGGCCACGAAAGCAGTTAAATTTGCATTGTATGAATATTATAAAGTTTTACTACCATGATATTAATTTTTTTTGTGTGTATTACTCCAGTAGTTTATTATGATTGCTAACAAAAGATCGAACATAACGAAAAATTCCTTCGATCTGACAGGACTAGAACGATTTCCAGAAATTCGTAACGTCTACTGACTTGATCTGTGATTCGGTTGGTAGAGTGGCTCTGGTACAGACGCAGATTTGAGTCCTGTCAGATCGAAGCAATTTTTCTTTGTGTTTGATGTTTATATTAATAATTAAATTGGTAATTTGTCTGACAATTCTGTTTAAATTACTTCTTTAAAACGTTTCCAAGTGCAAAGATGTGCGGAAGGATTGTACTCTTGCTTGTCATTATTTTAATTCTAATAGTGTATTGTTCTCATATAGTTAGTGACATTTCATAGGGCTACTCAATTCGTACACAATTTGAAAACTGTTTTTTCAATTTCCCACACAAAGTACAATTATATGGAAAATCGTTTTGTTGAGCAGATATAAATGTTCTGTAAGGAAAGTAACTCAGCATCATGTGTAAAGCTTGTCTATAATGTGTATAAAAAATTACACTAGAGGAGAATGACTATTGGACCGTTTACCAAATTTACATTTTAAATGCTCTTTATAGGAACTATGATGCTAGCTTACCAAATTCTCGCTTCAGTATCTATTTATTTTTATTTATTAACTAAAAACAAAATAATTTACAATGGTTATTAAAGATAACCTACCTACTGCAATCCCTCAAACGGTTTGTTTATATTTTTAAGTGATGGGACGAATGAGTCGTGCGCCTGATGGTAAGCTACACGCCCGTCCATAATAGTAGCAGTGCCACTCAGAGCTTTAAATCGCAATGATCTGAGGGGCACTGTCACTGCGCCCGTTACCCTGAAACATAAGTTGAGAAGTCCCATGTGCCTGTAATTTCACCAGCATCCATGCCTTTCAAAACCGGAACGTAGTAATGCTGACATTACTGCTTGTCGGCTGAAATAGGTAAGGTGGCAGTACTACCCTGGACGAACTCTTTCACAAGGAGCTCTACTGCTACTATGTGTACTGTAGTCTAGGCTCTACTCTATGAGTAGACCTACTGGCTGAGTGAATATAGTTTTGTATTTAGAATGTGTTTAAAAAAATAGGATAGAAAAAGAAGAACAACTTGGCAGATCTAAAAGTAGCCTCCATAAGTGAATATGTGAAAAATACAATAAATATTAAAATTAAAAATTAAATTTAATGACATTAAATTAAATTAAAAATACAATATATATATTATTATGAAGATAATCCCAGTTTATATTTATAAAGTACCTCTCGCTACGCGACCTGAGCTATCCCCTAGGTTACAGTACTTAGGTGGCTTCAGCCAAGCGCTTTATTTTTAGAAATAATATGAAATGAAAAGAAAAATATGAAACGAAAGAAATTACAATAACTGCCAATAAAGAAAGAAATTACAATAACGTTTTTAAATTTGATGTTACGTTAACTAATGATATTAATACTTAAACTTATTTTTTTCCATCGAACAATACTAGAGTAATGTTAGATGAAAAATGTCTTTAACCTGTTATTATATTGTTTACATACATAGTTTCTGTATAAGGTCTAATTTATAGTGTATAAATTTGGCCCTCAGTTGTGTTCATGTAGGTATTTTTTTTTGATAATATTTACATGATATAAATCCGATCTTTGGCTCTTCTCGTATCGAATTTGTCGACATTCCAAATTCATATGCTTATGCTTGCTAGGTTTTTGCCATTGGATCACAATGGAAATGAAATTATTTTTCGAATTTAAATTATTTGTTTTTTTTTTTCAACAAACCAACGTTTTGGCCTCTTTATAGGTCTCATGGTCACGGCTGACTGGCAGTCGGACCAGTCGGTCAAAGAACCTGATACATTGCTATGAAAAAAAAAACAAATATACGTGATTTAGATCCGAAAAAATGTTCATTTTCGTGTGTTTAGTTCACCGTCTATACTTAAGATTTATATATAAAAAAAAAAAAATTTATACCAGCGGGCATTTCACAGAGACAAACACTTGAATATATTTACACTTTGTCAATGTCAGCTATGTCAATACACGTGTATCATATTAACACCTAAAGCAAATCTTGCATTAAAGTTGCATTTACTAAACAAGTTTTAAGGTCACATATTTCACCATCAATTTGCGATCGCCATGTCAAGTCAAGACTGGTTTTTTGGACCCTCATCACTGAGTTGCAAAATCTTTTAAGATCTGATTTATATACAAATAACATAAACCTTAAAGTCAATATACCGTTAGTATCAGAGAAGTCATTTTAACGTTTTAATAACTTTTCGATATACAATTTCAGTAACTAACAAATAACTATATTCTATTGTTCTATAAACAAAGCACTATAATTTTGTCTAATTTTGTTTCTGGTAGCGGTATAAGTTTACATAAGAATATAATATTAAACGCTCTGTTTGAAAATATTTTCCATTTTTTTTGTGATAATGTGTGGTCTTCACTGCGCGACAGGAATACTTATTAGAAATGTTCTTAATTGTAATGATTGTAATTGAAAAAAATGTAGATAAGAATAAGGCAAAATGTAGAGTACAAAAGATTGCTTTATTGCTTGTTAGCAATGCGTTCCAAGTAACCTTTTTGCTATTTTCTAGTAAACGTAAAGTAAAAGTTACGTAATCAATACAGGGTTATTTTTAAAATACTAACAACCTCGTATGACTTTATTACTAATATCAAAATCAACAACGTTTGTTCCATGACTTTTACAAAACATAATATATTTAGCAAAAATAAACTTTAAAATTGTTGTTGTGCTATCTGACACTTTTTAGATCTATATTTCGCAACCCTCATGGAAGAAAGGCTCATTCATGCCTTTGAATTTCATGCATTACTCTAACTTACCAATTCTTGTAACTCTATCAACAATATTAGTCGATAGAGTTACAAGGATTGGAGGGGATGTGGGTGATATTTCTCTGTATCTAATGTAGCAATAAACATTTTTGACGTAACTTCGCTTATGCCATTCTTCCAAGAGGGGTGCGTTTGGTAGTAAGGTTATAATAAGTTCAAATGTACACCCGTCCTCCCCGATGACCCGCATCCCCGCCTACATTTTTCATCATATCGCACAGAGTTATCACTGTTTAGAGCAATATTTTAAGTTTTGTGCGAAAGTAAAATCTAATAATTTATTGAATGTCATAGAACATTGTTGCTTATGATGTTAGTGATATAGTACGTTAATAGTGTATTCGTTAAAATTGATTAATTGGTATTTCACACCGAACAGTTGATGTAGTGAATGCAGCCTAACCCGATCGCCTTTCACGGAACTGCGCTCAAGGCCGTTGACTGCGCTTGCGCTGCCTGAGACGTGAGCATGCACGATACCTTAGTGCAGCGCCATTGACGCGTTTTTGCCACTGTTTACCATGGTTATCGTACATCATGCGTGTGATTTGTATCTTAGAGTTATAGCGTTTCTGCTCGAAATCGTGACTAGATTTTATCTTGAACTGCAACTCGTTCTTTGAACTCTGATCGCTTATTTTGTATAATACTGTTTTTATTGCTGTGACTAACTGCCATTAGGACTAGAGTCTGACATGTTGTTTTTTTTTAGTTTTTATGTTGCTAGAGTTGCATTGGGAGCTTTGTAATACAAAGTACGCTTCATTTCAGTACCTACATTTAAAGTTGAATAACAAACCAAGTATCAAAACCTGTCAGTACATAATATTTTGTTGTCAGTTTCGAACAATGCATTTGTATGTTACATTTCTCGGCAAGTCTTATTTAAACAAATCGCAGTCAAAAATCATTGTTAATTTAGTACTGTTTATAGTAATACTGCGCAAACTCTGTGGGCGGTTACAGAGGTCGGAGGGGGGCTATTGCCGTGCTCACGACCGTAACATTGTCAAGGTCGAAACATGTTTTCTTTTCACTGTTATTTTTTTAGAAATGGTGTACGACGTCCGCAGCTCGTTTTGATGTATATAAATAAGTATTTTGAGAAATATTTCGGTCTTTTGTCACTTCTGTTTGCTTTTAATTAATCTTTGGTTTTTATCTTTATTTTAGCTGAAATTATAGACGAAATAATGGTTAGTGCTAATAATGCATAATAAGCCTATGTGGGTAAGTGTTTGTTGAGTGTGCAAACCAAATTGTGTCAACAATGCTGAATCGTGTCGCTCTAAATGTCATAGTCATCGACTGTCATAATTTGAACACTTTCTGCGCTCTTCATTTACTTGTTATAATTATGTACTACATCTACAATAGCATTTTAAAAAACTTTGCTTTACTAAATATTATTTTGGCAAGTTGTTTGACCTTGCTGTGGTGGTTCTCTGACGCTTGATACACGTGCTCATGTTATTATTACAACAAATTAGTTCTTCAAGAACATTGCAAGGGTCCCAATATAACACAATGGAGCCTTTAAGTAACTAATTATTAAAAGAATTTGTTTTTTTATTATATCAAGTGACGTGACGAACAAGTCGTGCGCCTGATGTAAGCTACACACCTGTCCATAACAGTTGCAGTACCACTCAGCTCTTTAAATTGCAAAGATCAGAGCCGCACCGCCATGCGCCACTGCGCCCGTCACCCTGCGACATAAGTTGATAAGTCCCATGTGCTGTAATTTCATCAGCACCCTTACCCTTCAAACCGGAACACAGTAATGCTGACGTTACTGCTTGGCGGCAAAAACAGGTAAGGTGGCAGTACTTCCCTTTTTTTTCACTGGGAAATGCGTTAACAATACCGCTCGGCTCGGAGGAGCATCGAGCGGTTATGTGGGACTCCCGGGCGGTAGTCCCGTATACCCACTATAACCCAGCGGTTAACTCCACCGCCATAGAGAGACGACCCAGGATTCGCTTGCGCATACTACTGGAACGTCTCGGCGGATGGCCCGCATAGAGAGGGCCCACTTCTTTGGGAGGGTACCCCGGGCACCCTTAGTCTTGATGGAAGGGGTCCCCCGACCCCAATCTACGGCGGGGGAAGAAGGTGGGCGTACTGCCTCCTTCGTCTCCCCGGCTTACGTCTTTGAAGCGGGTCCTCCTCTCTGGAGCGCTCCGCAGCCTCCTTCTGCGAGATTACGATCTCGCAAAAGCGAGAGATCTCCTCCCACTATGGCAGTCAGGGAGTGCCGCTGAGGGCTCCAAGCCGCACATTCCGTCAGGGTGTGCCACGCCGTGTCAACGGGTGCGCCGCATTCGTGGCAGACAGGAGTCGCTTCCCGATCCGCCATGCAGGTACTCACCAAAGCATCCATGTCCAGTGAGCACCTACACCAATCTAAAGGACAGTGTCCCGTATCGCCGATTAACCCAGCGGACTAGGTAGGGGCGGATGGCCTCCATGGTCACTGAGCCAGCGATTGGGGACTCCAAGTCCTCCGTCCATTTTCGGAACAACGCGGCGCGGCCCGAAGCCCTGACCCGCCTTGTTTCTTCAGCATCAGGGCTTTCTCCTCTGCTTCGCACGGTTACACGGTACCGGTGCACTTCCGCGAGCACTTCCGCCTGAAGATCCCACGGGGAATCACCCGCGAGAAGTGTGGCGGCCGTCCACGATACCGTGCGGTACCCCCGGATCGCTCTCACCGGTATAACCCTCTGCGGCCTCCGCAGAAAAGGCTTGAGTTGAGCGGTGAGAGCTTCTACCCAGATGGGTGGGCCCGTAGAGGGCCGTACTCCGGATTATTCCGGAGTACAGGCGCCTGCAGATTGAGCCCGGTCCGCCGACGTTTGGCAGGAGCCGTCTGAGGGCAGCTGCGGTACTCATCAGCTTTGGGGCAAGTTGGGAGAAATGCGCCTTGAATGACCACCTCCCATCCAGTACAAGGCCCAGGTATTTCATCTGAGCCTTGACTGGGACCGTCTCCCCGAACAGGGTGATCTTGGCCCCTCTAGGGGGACCTCTGCGCGGGCCGTGATAGGTATAAAGTGGCAGTACTTCCCTGGACGAACTCTTTCACAAGGAGCTGTACTACTACTTAAGCTATTTGCGGTCTATCACCTTCTTTTCCTACGATTTATATAAAATTAATATTTTTTTAGTAAATATTTAGAGGAATTTATTGTATTATTACTTTCTTCATTTCAAAATTTCTGTCATTATCTAAAAAATAAATGTTTAATACACGATGACACGTCAAATTATCAATAAACAGTTTAGAGGTAACAACGCATGAAAACACGTGTATAGGTGGAAGCAAAAACTGTAATTATTTTTCGCGGCGCAATAAGAAGGCAATTACATGGTAATCCACGACCTTGTCACGAGTGACAACTGATTATGTAGTGATTTGTATTATTAGAATCAAGAACATTAGAAATATATTTAAAATTAAATACACGATTTAGCGAAGAAAGTTTCGAAGGTTATGGAAGCTTCACCAGATCACCGGTGCACTTTATGGGTAGTCTGCATGCACCATTATCGCTACCGTACCCTGGAATAGCAGGGTCGCCGGGGACTACGGGTCTTGATTTTCTTTTTGTCATCTTTTGCCATATCGCCACGCTTGACAGGCGGGCTGGCGATCGCTGTTTGAATACGAGTATGGTTTTGATTTGCTTTTTGTCGTCTTTTGGGGGGTTTTGCCATATCGCCACGCTTGACAGGCGGGTTGGCGATCGCTATTTGAATACGAGTATACTAGAGGACACTGCTGCTCTTCCTCATTGTTTGCTAATCATTTAATAGTCTTGTACGACATCCGAGGAAAGAGTAGGGAGTAGTTCTATTTTAAGCCGGATACCACAAGGCAAAATACTTGAATGCTAAATGCTTATTCATGAAAAAAATTTAATTACATATTTTATGATATTGGTTACTAGTGGGCTGTCTGTCCTAGAACTTTACAAAATACGACGAAAACTAAAAGTAAAATGCAAATTTATACCTGACCTGTAACTCACGTAATGCTAATATGAAACTAGTGACATTTGGTAGAAAATATGACAAGTTCCTACGTTCTTCTTTAGATCATAAATACAATGTTAAGCAATACGTCGCACCTTATATAGTAAGTTATATAATTAAGTAAGAAAATGTTAAACCATGACCAATGAAATTGGTATTTTAGCCACCATTAATTAACATCTTAGGATGAGTTCACGTTTTGTAAGATTTTGGCTTATATGCGTACCTCTGCTATGTGTTTACTGTATTGATAAACTATCGCCATTACATTAAGTATTTAACTGTTTTAGTTAGTTCACTAGCGGTAGCTGTAAAGGCACCTGGCTATTGCTAAAAAATCACTAAAAACCAAAAACAAAGATATGCAACAAGCGCAAAGAAAAATTCGTAAGGTCTGCTAGTTCGTTCCGTAGCACAGTTGAGAGAGCGTCAGCCACGCTATGCTGAAGGCGCTGGTTCGAATCCAGCCGGAACTAATTAATTTTTCTTTATGTTCGATCTTCGTATTAATCATTATAACAAACTAGTGGAATAATTTAACGAAAAATAATTATCATTAGGTCATCATATCAGGTAGTAAAACATTGTGATATTCAAATACCTATACTTATAGAAATGTTTTATACGTATATAATCTCATGGTAGACGTATTAACTCCTGACGCGTGTCACCCACGCGTATCACTGCCGCTAGTTTGGATACATGATCGCGTATCATTTTGTGATAGTGATAACTTGAGATAAGATATGCCAGAATGATACAAGTGTGGACTTATAAGAAGTACCCTCAGTGGTTTGGATATTACCTAAAATACCAATAGGTTTTGACCCCTATATTTACTAAATTATGTTTCACTCAAACTGACCATTCAAAACACTATAAACAACTATTTTACTACAGGTTGCCATCTATGCTATAAGTTACAGAAGTTACAAACTTTACTTACTTGCACGATGATTAAAGAATTCGTTTTGAGTATTACCATGCATTGATTAAATGACTTTGGGCGAATAGCTTAAATAACACCCTTGTTCACCTTATAATAAGGATGTTAGTGTGTAATACCTACTCACATCATATTTTGTTTTATTGTTATGTACGACATATTACGTTATATGTTTCTTGAATAGGGACGCAAGTATAAAGGGCAACCATGAGTAACCCCCGTTCTAGCGACGCGTTGACATAGAAAATAGTTGTATCGATTCGCTTACCTATTACAGCAAGAAGACTTACGTATTGCTACTTTGTTTTAAAGTCGGTTTTCAGTAAACTCGAGATAGCTGTGTAAGAAAAAGGAGCAAAACATAAGATAGATTAATCTGTATGTGGCTAGTATTCATAATAATGAAATGCTATTAAATTTAATAGCTTTGAATTAAAAAAATGTTGGTAATAAAAAGATATAATACTGTGCGTATCGACAAGATTACATCTCTAGGCATTATGAAAAATACAAATATCATCACTTTCAATATAACTTAAAATTAACCTTGGAAGTACAGAAAGAAGTATTTATGCAAAAATGTCTGCATCGGATATGTTAAGACTTGTATTTTTACGTAACATAAAACTGTAGGCAAATTGTTTTGTAGGTTTTGTATCTATGGAATGTATAGTATGTGCAATGTAAAATTTAGATAAATATACTACTTCATGTAAAGTACTTTTTTCCGCTAATGCGCCAGTGGGCGACGGTTTGCTAAATCTGTGCAATTTTAGTATTAAATATATACAGCCTTGGCCAAAAGTATTGAGCGCCCATGATAACTTAACAGTTTCTTGGAGAATATGAAAATGGAATAATTTGAAACAATTTATACATGTTAATATTACCATTTATTCAATAAAAATCAAGATTTTGTAGGTCCACTCTTTGCTTTAATTACGGCAGAAATTCTTTTTGATAGAGAGCGGACAAGATTTTTACAGTCTTCAGGACGTATAGCGTTCTTCGAGTCTTCTTGTTGTTTTGAGAGCCATGGTTTCTTCCTGGCTTTACAGTCTTTCAGGCCAACTTCCTGAAGTCTTCTTCGAGTAGTGCGAGCAGAAAATGATCTCTTAATTTCAACTGAGAAATCAACAGAGAGATTTTTTCGATTTTTTAACGACTCTCTCATTAATTTTCGGTCCTCACGATCTGTTGTGATGCGATTACGCCCTGTTCTGTGTCTGTTCCTATGAGATCCAGTAGCGGCAAATCGCTTAATAGCATATTGCACAGATCGGCGCGAACATTTCACAGTTTTAGAAACCTCTACCTGTGATTTCCCTTGCTCATGAAGAAGCTGTATTTGCACACGTTGTTCTAAACTAAGTTGGTTTCTTTTCGACATATTGCAACAATAATAAATGTAACTAAACAAACCACCAAAAGCGCACTAGATTACTGGACGTGTACGTAATGAGCGATAGTAGTGAACTGAGAAATAAATACAAAAATGGTAAAATGATAGATTTTATGGTACCAGGTATTCTGTTGCTAGTTGCGATGTGGTGTCCATTGTTTTCAAATCTTTATAGTTGCCGAAAAAATATTCCTTAACAATAGGACCTGGTTTCTGCAATACTTATTGTGCACGTTCGGGATTTTTAGGGTGCTCAATACTTTTGGCCATGGCTGTATATGTATTTATAAGTCTAAGTGTTATCAATATTTTTATGTATCTGTGTTGTGGCGTTGCAATAAATGTGTATTCTATTCTATTTTATATAAATAAATAAACATTACACAACATTAGAGTGCGTACAGTTCTGGCAAATGTGCAGCAAATGCGTATGTTTGAGAAAGGCTCGCGAGCTGCGCACGTGCATTGTATAGTGCGATCTGCTCGCGTGCCGTTCGCGCGCCACATCTACTAACATGTATTAAACTGCACGCATGCAGTACGCGTGCAGCGCGGCGTATTCGCCAGATCTGTATGCACCCTTACGTAAGTTGCTCTGATCCCAAAAAAAGTAGTTAATGCACTTGTGTTATGGAAATCGGAAACAACGATGGTACCACAAACATTCAGACTCGAGACAACATAGAAAAGTTAGTTTCTCCATTGACCCGGCTGGTGATTGAACCCAAGACCTCAGAGGTGGCGATACCATGACAACCGGTGTGCAAATCACCCGGCCACGGAGGTCGTCTTCTGTATCAGTATTTCTCCAACAAATGAAATGTAATATTAAATTCAATAATTTTCATTTATTTATCCGAGAGATCTCGGGTAAATCCTATTTGCATATTTTAACGCATCAGCAACCAACATCCGCAACTAACGTCAATTTTCATAACCAATCCACTAGCTCCGTTTCGCCAGTTTCGCGGAATAATATGAAAAGAGCTACTAATAACCAGTTAGTAGCTGCAAGTTTAGTGCCCCGCAGACAACCTGTCATTTAAACTCTATGACGGGAATGTTTTACGCGTCGTCTCTTCTAATCCTACGCATGTTGACTGGATTCATAGGACTTAAAATGAATCGTGGTAAGATAGCGCTACACGATGTGTATATCACCATCCCGCTTTTTTTTCGTTACGAACCGATTATTGAACTATACTGAACTTGTTGTTGTGAGTGTTGTTGTGAGGTCCTCACAAATATAAACGTCAGAGTCGACACGCTAAGAATATAAAGATCAAACACAAATAAAAACTCCTTCGATCTGACAGGACTGGTACCTGTATTTATATGACAAACTTGGGCCACGGCTTACGGTAATAAAGCCGATAAAACCTAATACATTCATTGTTAGGTCTACTAACTCGATCTGTCGCTCAGTTCGCAGAGCGGTGGCCCTGGTTTGGCATACAGATGCAGGTTTGTGTCCTGTCAAAGCGAAGGAATTTTTCTTTGTATGAATAATCATAACTTTTGTGTAGACGAATAATAATAATAATAATAATAATAAACGCCGGAAGTACCTGGCGCACGAGATCACCGACTTGTGGGATGTGGCCTCCACTGAAATAATCCCAATTGTTTTGTCCGCAAATGGGTTAATTCCAGTCAGCCTTTCTAACAGCTTGAGGTGGTTGGATTTCTGTGGCGTATCGCTTCCAGCACAAATGCGGTCCTGCTCGATACGGCACGTATTGTTCGCCGGTTCCTGAACCTGAGTCCCTGACCCCGGCCGACTGTGCCATTGCCGGGAAATACCGCCTCTCCCATTTAAAAAATCAAAATTAATCTTTTAGGCCTTGGGAGAGGCGAGAGTTTAAAATAAATACAATAATAATAACGCTCACATTCAACATAGCCCCGCACTAGGGAAACCCTGTGTCGCGGGTGCCATGGACACACACATAGACAACCACAAATTACACCCAAACTCACGAGAGAAATAAATGTAGGCCATACAAATATTTCTCCCGGCCCGGGAATCGAACCTGGGACCTCTGCGTGGCAGTCCGGCAAGGTAACTGTTCGGCCACGGAGGCAGTTAATCGAATCGAATCGAAAGAACATGAAAATTAACTGAAATCTATCAACTCATAATTTTGTTAAAATTTATAATAATAATAATAATAATAATAGGCATTTATTTCGGACCTGAGTCCATATATAATTAGTAACAGACTTATAAACTATGTTAGTAATTTACATTCATTTACTTACACATTTACATTTACTTTTATTTTACAGCCCACTTAGAGGGCACTACATGCAACGAGTTGAGACGTTCATTGTATGGACCATCAACTCTATTTGCTACTGTAGTAAGGAGGCTGTTGGTGCTGGCGCGCACCCGCTGCATTAGGGAGGCTTGTCGCTTTCTTAAAATGGATTGGAAGCTATCCGTAAAGGCTTCTGCGAACATTGCTGACGCGCTGCAGTAGCGCGGCAGCCCCAACAGCATCCTGAATGCATTATTATATTGGACACGTAGGGCGCTGTATGCCTTTTGAGTAAATGCCGTCCACAGATTGCAGGCATAAAATGATTGGCAGTAGGTTTTAAATAAGGTGACTTTCACTTCTACTGTACACCTTGCAAATCTACGGATCAACATATTACTTCTAACAGCCAGCGCCCTACGTTCCCTCTCTAAGTCCATATCATCTTTAAGCGACTCGGTAACCCAGTGCCCCAAGTATTTAAATTCCGACACTGTTTCAAGTGTAGTGCCCCCGAGAGTGACTGGCGGCACAGAACGATAATGTTTAGCACCTGCCTTGAACACTAGCATTACACTTTTGTTTGCGTTATACTTGAGGCCATGAGTCTCCGCATATCTCTCACATATTTTTAACAATTTTCTAAGGGCACTAATCGAGGGGCTCAGCAGCACCATGTCATCGGCATAACTAATGTTGTTGACATATTTACCGTCAATTGAACACCCCACCATGGCACTACTAAGCTCCTCGATCAGGCCGTTCACATAAAGATTAAATAGCTTTGGAGACATTACCCCCCCTTGCCTCACCCCGCACTCAAGTCTGTATGGTTCCGATAGCGAGCCTGCCCATTTAACCACGTTAAGTTGATGAATATACCAGTATTTTAAGAGTTCAATTAACTCACCAGGCAGCGAGGTATCGTCACACAGCTTTTGAAACAGGCGATTATAAGACACCATATCGAAGGCTTTCGAAAGATCTAGAAAGCACGCATATACGGGCGTTTTACGGGCAGTGTAATATTGAACAGTGTGCTTCAGACAAAGGATAGCTGTCTCTGTAGAGAGCCCAGACTTAAAGCCAAATTGGGCATCACTGAGAACGAGGTGTTCATCCAACTCCTTGTCGAGCACACCGTCCAACACTCTAGCCAGGATAGTGGCCAACGATATGGGTCTGTAGTTGTTTACGTTGGACACATCTCCTGTTCTATTCTTTACAATGGGTACCACCAGGGTTTTCATCATGTCTTCAGGTAAATAGGAGTGACTTATACATAAGGTGTATAGCATGGCAAGTACTCTGGGCAGATGCACACCCGCGTGCTTAAGGTGTTCTACACTTAGAGAATCATGCCCAGGTGATTTTCCTCGCGACATGCCTCTTAGAACTGAATCTATATCCTTAGATGTAAACTTCACATATGATTTATTATTAGTTTCCCTACACCTGGACATTAATGAATCACCCGGCGGCCCCAATGGAGACTCCACTTTAAAATGTGTCCTAAATAGTTCGGCAATATTAGCAGGCCCACTAATGCCCTCCACGCTCACCGGCAGCCCCATCTTAGGACTCAGTTTATTTGTCTGTTTCCAGAACTTGCTAAAATTTGCTTTTACGCTCTTTCTTTTCTGAAGTATTGATATGTATGTTTGCCTATCTCGTAGGATTTTTGAGATGTAAATTATACATTCATTACATGAGTTTCCTGTTTGACGTATTTATATATTATTTTTAAATCCTTAAAATTACCGAGTCGGACAAAGATTATGTAAGTATGACAAGTACTTTGTAGATTGAAATCACGTAAATGTCTTAGTTAATTATATGACAATACGTTCGTATCGTTTAGTAATCTGTCTTATTACATGCATGATAATGGGGTCTCGGCTCTAGTCTGCCTTTTTGCTAGGTAATGGGTTCTTAGCGCAGCGATTTCTCGTAAAAGTAATTATTTACCACCAGTAATTATTCTGGCTGTGCCCTTCAAAGCTTTTAACTGTTATGGTGCGCCTAGTGGTAAGCGACACGCCTGTCGCATACCACTAGGCACACGACTTGTTCATCCCGACATTTGGTATTATAAAAAAGTATAGATCATTTAATTTACTTATACCATGAAGAAACGTGTTTTCTGAAGACATTATTGCAGAGGCCAGGAATAGAGGGATTGCGGATACGAGTTAGCAATCTCCGTTCTCGACGAGGCTTATATAGAATTTTTTTCAACCAATGTGAGGAAATAATAAAAGACTAAATAGAAAAGTAAAATAAAATATTAATTAATATTAAAAGAAATATTTGACATGTTAGGACAATTCCATTGCTAAAAGAAAATATTATTGTTTTTCAAGGAACTTAATAGCAGTCTGTTGAACTTCTGATGATGTGGTTGAATGTTCTTCAAAGGACATTTCTTTTTTTCCCCTCATTTTGTTTTTTTTAAGTAAGCTGTACAGGTAGACATATTTAATTCGCGCAATTACGAACACTAGGCAGTCGGCTGTATGAGTTTTTCATTTGCCATTTAACATAGTTCATGGTTATAGATACATTTAAAAGTTTAGAGCAGCGGACGGTTATGGATTTTCATACGTACTTTGCAGGCCTTGGCCGGGAAGAAGTCGCACGGTCAATAAATTTTCCGTGTTCGTTTCTTGATTATCAAGAACCGCAAACCTTTCCGAGCAATTTTGAAAAAAATAACTATACAATCTTTCAATGATTTGCAAAACGTGGTTCATTTAGAATTCTGAACTGTTACAAACCTAACCTTAAAAATACTCTTATTTGACACGTTCTCCGTAAGACATTGTTTTACGACATTGAATACAAAATATCTTTTAGACCTATCCCATTTGAATTGTTACGTCTTTTGTGTAGATTGAGCGTCGGCGTGTCTGAGTCTGCACAGATCGTTCTGGAGTCTGACATTTGCGGAATGCGATGCGTTTGCGCAACTTATTTTGCAAATGCTTCTCATTCGTGCTGACTTCGTCTTGTTATCTTAAACTCTCGAGTAAGTTGTTTTTGTTGACACGTTTTGATTCTCTTTAGAGAGAAGATCTGTGCTTACTAGTAAGACATACATAATAGTGTTCAGAATAGCAGTCATACAAATATTAATAATTATCTAAATGAGTATATGGCATTATACAATAAACAAATTAAGTTCCTTATATTTTTGACGAAATAAAACAAAAACAATACTCCTATATTTTGTCACCTTTTATGAAATACTAGGTCAATTTTATTAAACAAGGTGGAAAAAACAGTGGGACGTGAAGGGGAACTGCCGTAAATGCTTAAGATAACTATTTTTTCGTTTATATTTTTTGATACAAATTTACAGATTTTTTCGAAAACCTTACCTGAAACGGGAATCGAACCAATTAAAAATGCAAAAAATAAACACTCGTTATTTTATTGTACTAATCGATAGGATCAACAATGAGAATGACATTTCTGCAATAAACATCGAGTATTACAAACATTTAGATCTACAAAAAACTCATCAAGTAATTTTTTGTCGCCCTTTTTAAATGTGTGTATATATATTTATGAATAAATGAATGACTTATCTTTCGTTGAATTAAAAAAAATACAATTAAAACTCACAACAGTACCTTAAGTTTCACATAATAAGCTACTGTACAACAGATGAACTTATTGCTAAGTAGCAATTTCTTTCAGGCTAACTTAGGGTAGGTAATCCTTTATATGGCAATGCTTACGAAATTAATGGGTTATCTCATATATTGGACTAATTTAGCTATTGGATGTATTCATAACCAAAAGCCCGTATTTTATGTTACTTCAATCAAGAGGTCGATGACATTGTTAAATCGTTTATTTGAATGAGGTCAGTAATTAATCATACGCGAGTGAGTAATAATAATTTTTTTGACAGACAGACGCTTGTTTTATTGTAAGACCGTTGCAAATATTGCTGAAAATGCATTTAAATGAATAGCTTTGTCGTTAATTTTTATACTTCATTAGTTTGCCTTGTGATAAGCGGCAAATAAATAAACGTTTTCTTTAGAATAACGGTTTCACAAAACAAGCAAAGGGGTGTCACAAAAAATCGAGCATTTCGCAAACAAGCGCATTTGCGGCACATTCGCCAGATTTATTGTAGGGTGCGTACAGAACGCACCTTTTTTTATTCATCAACTTTAGTTTTTTTTATAATATCTAGTGACTCTTCTGGTACTAAGTTATTATATAGATTTTAAGATTTTCGTGGTTATTCACTAAATGATTATCACTAATATCAGGATTCTTACCACGGTATGACTTCTTTTTATCTTCTTTTTATAACAAATCGCGATGAAGGTAGTCGTCGACAGCGCAAGAGGGTAGACAGATATGTCTGCTATTAAAGCTGTCATCTGCCGCCGTCCAGTTAACCCGTGACCATGGAGCGTGCAACGGTTCCGAAATATCGGGAAAATAAAAAGAAGTCATACCGTGGTAAGAAACCTGATATTAGTGAATCATTTATTAAGTTATTAGTTGATTTTATCTAAGAAAATTTGCATAAAGAAATAGTACTCGTACCAGCACGTAGCTATTTATTGCAAATTCATTACTGGGGAAAATATTTTTTACCTAATAACTTGAACAAGGTTTTTCTGAAAGACTATCGTCGAATGTAATGAATTTAAAAATGTATGTTACTAAATCCGGACTTTTATAATGTTACTGGTGATGGATGAAGGTAATCTAAGTGCCATTTTCCACTAAACGCCTAGCCTGGGCGGCTGGCCGCGTGCGGCTCTGTTTTACTTCAGAGTCGCAGCCGCGTCAGTGGGTATGGTATAATGATTTATTTGAATAAATAAGTGTCGCGAGCAGCCAGTCGCCCGCACCTAGCCACTTAGTGGAAAATGCGTGTTAGTGCCATTTTCCACTGAGTGACCAGCCGCAGGCGGTTGGCCGTGCGCGACTTTGTTGTACTTCAGAGTCGCGGCCGTGTGAATGGGTGTGGTATAATGACTTATTTGAATTAAGAGTCGCGGACAGCCGCACGCGACTAGTCGCTTAGTGGAAAATGCGTGTTAATGCGTGTGGCGGGGCGCGTTCAAATCAGATCCTTGTAGAATCGCTACAGTGTCGCGACTGTGGCGCGGTAGCTGCGCGTCTTTAGCGCTATAGATAACTTTTAGTTCACTAATTGTGAGTGCAAAAGTGGCGCTGCAACTGCGCTTCTAAATCGATACCTCCCGCGTAAGTTGTTGTAAGGCAAAATACATTTTTTGCTGTTTAACTTAAATATGTCCTTTTTTATGCATAGGTTATAGGTTTCCTTTTTAAAAGTAAAGAAATCACTTATAGTTTTGTTTACTTTCAAACATGGAACCTATAATGTACATAAATATATATATCTAAATTAAAAACAAAAATAATGTTATTTTGACTTATAACAACTTACTTGGGGGTATCGAAATATTGTATAAAAATTAGTAGTGATGTGGCTGCAGCGCTTCTATAAGCATTTAAGTAGAAAGCGAGGGCGCTTTCTACTTAGACGCTTAATCACCATAAGGGATGGTGTCTAAAAATTTGCTCGATTTTATCGACGTTCTTGTCATTATTTGTTCTGCAATCTTTACTTATACTTGCAAAAATGAAACAAATTTAGTAGAGATCACTTCTTGATTTATGGATCGTCAAAAATGATCCACAGTGGTGATCGACAAATAACACCAATTTTGTCTTAGTACAAGTGTCGAACGACAAAATATACGATGTCGATCGTCTGTTGCTTATACATTTACTCGTTTTGTTTGATCACAAGCGTCGATCGTTCAAGAACCTTTTATATTGTAGTCACGAAAGTAGTCAACTATTAAAATGACTAGTCATACGAAATACTTGCACACGGACGAAGTCTGGTCATGAGTTGTAGTTACAGCATGCACTTTCCAGAAAATAAATTAGCCACACTGGTTATCCTCAAAAAGAAGGTTGGCGTTTATAGCCTAATATATACTCATGGAGATATTTAGAGGAACGCTAAAAAAAGGTTGAATTATGATAATGACGTTCATGAACCACTGGTCATAAATACTAGAACGTTTAACCCAAATCAAATTAAACGTCTATGTGTCCAGAGGATTAACCATTCTTACCATAATTCTAAATTATTTTTACCGTTCCTCTAAATATTTTAACAAGTCAAGAAAATGTTGCTGCTCATCACCTAAATTTATCTTAATAAGTATGCTAATATACACTGTATTTATTGGAGACTAATGTCATTTTGAAATGCATTAGTCTCTTTCAACGTTCTTCGCTTTGTAATGAAAATCCTTTTTTTTTCGAGAACTAACGAACCAATTAAAGACGGACATTTTTTATAAGGCACAAGGATGGGTAATTAAATATTTTCTATTTTCAATACTCGTGTTCTGTGAAATATATTCTTAGGGTTCATTGAAGGAATATCGTCGCCTCACTTTCTCAAACTCGTATCTGAAAGCAAAAAGTTACTGAAATGCAAAAAAATGGATTGTATATACAAATTTTGCACGCTGATTTCACGTCACATTTCCTTCATATTCACACACTGGCTTTTACCTATTCTTGAAGTAATGCATCCAAATTAACATCCTTGGTAATAATTTTTTGCCATCTCCTGAATAATCACTCTTTATAAGATACGAGTTTAAGAAAGTAAGGCATAGATATAGTTCATTGACTATTTTATGTGACAAAGTGGAATTACGTTATTTATAAATTCGTGATCGAGTTGTAGCTATGGCTTAAATTGTTATCGACTTAAATTCGATAACGTGGTTAACTCATTTTATTTTAGAATCGACAAATACATACGTCAATAATGAGCTATATAAAAAGTGTTTATCCAGAACCTTAAGTCTCTGTTGTTTCTTAACAAGCCAAAACCGTAACATGACCCAATATTTTTCTATCGAGCGCTGAATGTCATATATAAGAGTAAATTCCATCAATCAAGCTATGGGATTTGTGAAACCCCATTCGTCATTGGATAGGAAAAAGTGACGTTTCTTCTTCCGAGTCTTTGACAAGGATGACAACGGATTTCCTATACAGATTTATTAGGCTCCTCTATAGTAATTGATTTTTAGCTGGCTTCAAAAAAAGGAGGAGGTTCTCCATTCGAATGAATTTTTTTTGTATATGTTACGTGATTACATCGCGACATTTGTGAACCGATTTCGATCATTCTTTTTTATTGGGTAGGAGGTTTCTGATTAGTGGTCGCATTCAAATTTGAAAAAAAAAAATATTCCACCTCTAAGGGTGGCAAAATTTCAGTTTATTGGATTTCACTAAAACTTGGCAAATAGATGTAATTCCACAAACTTTTGAGATCGGTTATTTTTTATTAAAAAATTCAAAATAATCTTTATTTCATAGGTAAGCATTATTACACTTGAAATAGTCACAATGGTTAAACTCTACCGCTCATTCGCAAGGCAGATTCCCCTGAGAAGAATGAGCAAGAAACTCTGGGGGTTGCTCTTTGTAAATAATATTTACAATATATATTTTTTTTTATTTGAAACATCAGAGATCGCGACTACCTCCATGAGCTAAACGGGTTACTACCACGGATTTTTGTCATCCAAGTACGCAGAAGTTGTATAATAACCTTATAAAAAGTTTCGACATTTTAAGGGAATTGTGTCTTTATATTTGAAATAACTTTTTTGTTTTTGAACATAATTATTTCATAGTGATTAGTTTATTTGACATATATAATCCTCAAGAAAGATTATGCTGTAGTTAGTATGTCTCATAAAAAAGCTATTATAATTATTCCTAAAAAACCTAAACTACAATTTCTCTAAATCTCCACTAATAAGCACCCGAACACCAGAAAACCCGTAATTGGCACTCACAAATAAGAAATGTGTTACTATGATAGAAAATGTTGTCTTATATCATATTAGAGACTAACTTCGAAAAGATGTCAAATAGTGGCTTGTCAGTCACTGGCGCCACCACCTTATGTTTTTGCGATTACATTCAAAAGTTGTTTAAAGTTTTATACGCAACATGCTCTTAATTCTACGTTATCTTTTACACGAGCTGTGGTCACTTTTGGAATTTAAATGAAAATCGTAACTCATGCGCTATATTTCATTTTAAATTGAATCTTTGCGATATAATATTTCATTTCAAAGCTATGTGTGAAAGAGAGATTTTGTCCTCCTCCTTCTTCACAGATAAGTAAAAACAACGTAATGACAAAATTCAATTTACTTTGAACATTTTATATTGAATCAACATGAACACTGCGGCACAAAAAAAGTAGTGACATTTTTGTATGCGGTACTGTTATGTGCAGTTCATGAACGGGTTAAATTATTTTTAGTTATGATGAAAACTTATAAGTAGTAATCTAAAGTAAGATGTAATGCATCATAGTTTATCACTTTCTTTTCCTACAAATAATATCATAAAAAACCAAAATTGTAGTGAAGTGGGTTCAACCGGCAGGGTAAGGAAGCGTGAGGTGACACCATGGCAACCGGTCTGTGGCAAGTAGCGCGCTGCGGCGCCGCCGACGCGGCTATTGTGCCTGCTCACTGCGCGTGCGCATTGCACAGCTCTTGCCCTTCTAGACGTGTCTTTAATGTACTAACTAGGTTTTATGATACCGATGGCGAGTTTATGTTGTTAATTTACGGTTTTGTGACATAAATGACAAAAATTAATGGCTTACAATGGGTTTTTATCATTGAACTACACGAGACCAAAGTATCAATGTATGTAAATAAAATCCATAAGTTGGCATCAATTGTATTGTAAAAAGTATTCATTGATTGCTCGATTACACAGAAAATCAATTTTAGAGGCCGCGAAATCGATTTAAAATAATATTAGCGTTCGTTATATTCAGACCAAACATCAGTCAAGGTTCTTCAATGGTTGATCGTGAAAATTGTTAGTATTTGTCAGCCATTTCTGTAAAAACAAAGAATTTGTCCAACAGTCCAACTGAAAATTTAAAATAATGACCAAATACTAACAATATTAGTTTAACACTTTTTAGAACTCGCAGATCGATTTCAGTTATATTAAAAATGTTGCTTAAGTATACAAAGTTCTGTCAATTACCAGTTTTCACAATATTACCATCCACTTTGATCAATTTATATTATTCAGGCTTACAGCACCAAACAGACAGACAAAATTGTATTTATTATATTATTTGAAAAATGGACTTTCCATTGTTTTGACAACTTGATCCTATTTATCCAGTCTACGCATTTTACTGAAATCAATGTTCCTTAATAAATTTCCCCATGGAAAACGTGTGAAGTTACGTTGAGTGGTAGACAAGGGCCTAAACCCTGTCCCTAGAGGAGACACGTGCCTAACAGTGGGACGTATAATACGATGATAATGATTATGATGAATACGTACCTCTTAGAAAGTAACAAAACAAAAAACACTGATACTGTCTTTTTTTCATTTGAGATATAATTTAGTTATATTTATCACCAAACAAATGGCATATTACTTGGTGCCACGTACGTTATTACACACTTGCACCTTTTACCGAACACTAGTTAAATCGCCAATATAATGTAGTGTTTTTTCAAAGGTCTGGCCGGTTACATTTTTTTATTTTTAGTCTAACTTGAAAATAAAATATATATAATCGATTATCGGCATTTTTTTCATTCATTTGTTTTAATTTCCTACTAATACATGTTTGTCGAGAGATTCGAGGTTCGTTTTGTGTTCTTAAAGTATCGTAAACATTAATAGAAAAGCTTTTTTATATCTTGAAGTTTGAATTAATCTATGTTAAAAACTGTTATAATTTTTAAATTCTAGGATTTTTATATTTTGTCATAAAATCTAAATAAAAAAAACATTTCGTTTAATTTAGATATTTTTCAAAAAGGTTGAAAAACGTATTCATACGTACGTACGTATACGTAGTACGTATTTTATGATTTCACTTTTGCTTGTGATCCGCTAAATGTGTGGCACGTGTGTATTTTTTGAAATATAAGTTACGTGATAAGGACCGATTTACTAAAAAGAGACCGTTAGTTGAGATACTAACTGCCTCCGTGGCCAAACGGTTATCATGCAGGACTGCCACCCAGAGGTCCCAGGTTCGATTCCCGGGCCAGGCGAAATATTTGTATGGCCTACATTTGTTTCTCTCGTGAGTTTGGGTGTAATTTGTGATTGTCTATGTGTGTGTCCATGGCACTCGCGACACAGGGTTTTCCTAGTGCGGGTCTATGTTGAGTGTGTGCGTTATTATTTTATTATATAAACCTATACAGGAAAAACGTAATGCGTAGGAATGACAACCGTATGACAGAGAAAACCTTGTCGCTGGACTGACACCGTCAAAAGATGACTAGGCGGACCCCAAACTACATGGATTAGTACCGTCTTGGAGACGTGAAGACGATGAGTGACAATGTTGTAGACCCTGATCTTACGTAAAGACATCCGGAGTGGCGCACGAGGACTAGAGAATCAACCTCGACCGAAATGGGGTGTAAAGCCCGGACAAAGAAGAAGTTGAAAAACTAGAGGTTTTTTTCTATTTTGAGATTGTTCATGTGAGTTTATTTTTATATATGCATATTGTATTTATTGCATACATACAGTGCATATTGATGCAGTAAAAATATGAACTCCACGTCTTTTTATTTTATAGTTGTTTTAAATATTTTTTCGTACAAATTTGAAGTATATTTTTCCTACGATGAAGAATATCATTATATGTTAATTTTTTAACAACATTTGAAGGTTCTGGGTAAGTTGTTAACGCGACAAATAGGAATTCGGACACAGTTTTTGTCACGGTCTGCAAGTGCGACCGAAGGCCACCAAATTCAGTCTTGTATGTCATTTCGATATATTGCGTTTAGTAGTTTACTGTTTCGTGGTTCCTATTTTAAAATTAAACTATTTTTTCGGATCTAATTCGAGTATACATAAAACAAATGTTTTATTTTTCAGAGAAACTGAAGTATCGGTCTTTTCAGGCCCCATGGTCACGGTTGATTAAGATGGGGAAGTCATCAACCAGTTATATCTAATACTAATGCAAACCACTCTATTCTGAACTATAGTTATTATATGATTTGCAAAATATTTCATTTTAACAATATGAATTTTTAACTAAATTAAATTAATTCACTAAAAGGAAATTAGAAATAAAATAACACGTATAATGAATAGTATTGGCAGTCTTATGTCTGCTTAGAATTTTTCATCTGAGGAAATACTGGATCCCAAGATGGTGGCAAGGAAAAACATTGTTCCCTGTTTTTTAATTCCAATGGTTTCTCACGGCAATCTGGATTGAAAACTAATTTCTTTTGCAAGAACCTGGAGTTTTTCAAACTTAATTGAATGTGTATCCATGACATGTTCGCACACTGCAGACTGTAGATTTAAATAATAATAAATAGGTTCATTTCCAATCTATAGCAATCGCAAAACCTTAAGAATCGATTTGCACTTTATTTTGAGTGAGTCATAGAAATAGAAATTACTTTATTACTATTGATACAAAGATCAAACAAGTACAAAGAAAAAATTGAACTCGAACTTAGTGTCTGTTGCCTGAACTCTCTTTTTCAAAAGATACTTACACCTTTAAATAATAATTCCATTAATCAGCTTGAGATGGTATGTAAATTTTTTATGTTGTTCTGTTAACGTTTACGTGATTCATATCCGTTGGATCTACGTGAATGGGAAACGATTAGTTATGTTCATTGTTGTTGATTGCGCTTGTCCGTTTTTTCTTTTTTCCAGAATGAGGAAAACAGTTAGTACATGTCTCGTTATCTTTTGTAAACTTGTGATTTTAACGTTAATGGTATTTCCATAGAAAAAGGTAAGGGACTTTACTTTGCAATCTCGTGATAATTTCTTGGAAATGTTTCGTGCTTCAGCCTTTCCTTATTAAATTATTATCAAAATTTAGTATGTAATTACAGAAAACGTCAGAACAAAAATGATGTTTGTTGTCTGTAATGATATTTTGGACATTGTTTTTATTTTTTAATGACTTCATCTTTTATAATTTAAAAAATGACGTTACCATTTCTCACTACCATTTAACTTCTGCTATCTGCAAATTGAAAAAGGTGCCAATCGAACGTGTTTCTTTTTCTTATTCAACTTTTGAACAACTTGTAGAGGTGCGGCATTTCAGAAATATGAAACCAAATTTTTGATAAGGAATTAATCCACTGCTCCTATTTCATACGAAAATACCATTATATGTTTATTTAAAAACAAGCTTGGACTTATATATTGTGTAAGAGCGTCTCTGAGGCGTATTATTAAAGTATAAAAATGGAAAAGGAATCCGATTACAGGTGTTCTATTACACACGAGTTATTTTCTTTTGAAATGTATTTGCAATACATGAATGAAATAGAGTATTTTTTTCGTTTGTGAGTGATATTTTACAATAAACAATGCATACCAAAAATTTAAAACTCTTTAAGTTTCCTGCTTTGGTTGCTCCGATTTAAATTTACGGACTTTATTTGTTTGTTAGATAACAAAATTTTTATCGAATTGACATAAAAAGGTTATTTGGTTAAAATATATCGCAGGTTGGGTAATGGTTGACGTGTTGAGCGATTGGTTAAAGGGCAGTAAAGTGTCATAGTGCCGTTATTCAAATAAATACATGTTTTCTTTTTCCGCTCTTTGATCGGGACTTAGATTATCAGTGTCTGTATCTTTGTCGGCTTTGTCTGTTTGACAGTGGCGTGTACTAATGAGTAACCCAGATCTAATGAGGGTTTTTGTTTCAAATTTGAAGACGATACATAGCCGTAGTAGTAGAGTACCAGTAGAGTTCCTTGTGAAAGAGTTCGTCCAGGGAGTACTACCTGCCACCTTACCTATTTCTGCCGCCAAGCAGTTAAGTTAGCACTACTGCGTTCCGGTCTGGAAGGATAAGGGTGCTGTTGAAATTTCAGGCACTTGGAAATTGTCAACTTGTGTCTCAGGGTGGCGGGCGTAGTGGCAGTGCCCCTCAGATCGTTGCAATTTAAAGCTCTGAGTGGCACTGCAACTGCCTTGGATAGGCGTGTTGCTTACCACCAGGTGCACGACTTGTCCGTCCCGTTGCTGGATTATCTTACAATTGTGAATATTATTATTATTAACAATATCCACCTGGTCTCAAAATATATTTTACCTCTAGCGAGATTACCTGAAACACCCAGAGTTGAAGCATCCTGAACAATCCGGGACCTCCTCAACCGGTGCTGACAAAGCCTCTAGGTCGTGGTATTGTATAATAATTACTCTACTTTTTTTCTAAAAACTGAATTCTTAATGAGATTATACCTTTAATAATATCAGGGTACTAAAAAAGCGCCCTCAAAAGTACGTTGAATTACGTCTATTTGCTAAGTTTTATTGAAATATCCTTAAATTCGCCAATATACAGGACTTGACACTGGAGATAATAAAAATCGGTTATCACTTCTCAAAGTATATTGAGAGAAAAACGCCTTGAATTGGAGAAATAGCAATATCAATCATAAAAATAATTGCTCCTTAGTTTTAGGCGCTATTTATAAAAATGAATCGTCGTGCGTGAACAGCCACCCTTAGAGGTGGATGATTTTCTTTAAAATGAAATGGGACCACTATGGAAGTACCCCCTTTCCAACAAAAAAAGAATCATGAAAATCGGTTCACAAATACCGGAGTTATCGCGTAGCATACATACAAAAAAACAGTCGAATTGAGAACCTCCTCCTTTTTGAAGCGGGTTAAATAATAGACGAATAAAAAGAATTTCAAAATAAGAAAGGTCAAGAGAGACTGAGTACATAAAGGAATAATTTAAAACATCATTTCAAAGCCTCCCTTTGTAAATGATCATTAATTCAGCAGCATTATTTTATCCAAGTTAGTATTCAAGAAGAATGTTTAAGAATATTATTTTTGAAATATCGGTATTAAGTTCTTTAGAGCTTTATTAACTTTCGGAATTGTTGTGAAAATGACATTTAAAAAGCAGTTGAGTCATAGATTCTAATGTGCGTGTTTTTTTATTGTGATGCAGTCATTATTAAATCGACAAAATGGCTTAATTTGCTTAAAATGTTGACAATTTATATACAGTCATAATATGTTTTAAAAAATTAATTATAACGGAACATTGTAATAACAGGAGCAGACTTAGCAAGAGTAACTGTACATATATATGTGTAAACGTATTATAATAAAAGTATGCCAGACAACCACACCGATTAGCAGGTTTCAAACTAGAGAATTCCCTGTACTGTAAGTGAGTACCAGAAAAAAGGAATTCTTTCTGGGGAACAACCAGAGCAGAAGCAATTCAAAAAAAGTTTATTCGCCAAATAGGTTCTATCGAGATTCGAAACCGCGGCCTCCTTGTCCAGCGCCCACAATGCAAATCGCTGGCCCACCAAGGTAGTTGAATATACTATAAATAATAATAACGTACACACTCGACATAGCTCCGCACTAGGGAAACCCTGTGTCGCGGGTGCCATGGTCACACACGTAGACAACCACAATTTACACCCAAACTCACGAGAGAAATAAATATAGGCTATGCAAATATTTCTCCCGGCCCGGGAATCGAACCTGAGACGTCTGCGTGGCAGTCCGGCAAGGTAACCGTTCGGCCACGGAGGCAGTTAAATATAATTAAAAATAATTTTGAATAGGAAGTATTTATGAAAAATTTTGTGGAAAAATTATGTGGATTTATGCTATATACAAAAAACACGATAAAATTAATTTTATAAAAATTCGTTTTTGGTAATAAAACGTGACAACATCAGATAAACGAAATGAAAAGCTAAACAGAAAACAAAATTAATATTCATTGATAAGAAATGATATGGAAATACAAAATTACGCACCAACTTTTAGATTTCTATCTAGTCAATATTTTATTTCCTTTTTGTTATCGTGTATCTGTAATAAAATATTATGGTAATATCCTGGAAATCATGCAGCTAATATAATCGATATTCGTGTTGTTCGTAGAGACAATTGTGAGCAGTACTGCGTTCCGGGTTTGAAGGGTAAGGGTACTGGTGAAATTACAGGCACATGAGGTATGCCAACTTTATCCCTCAGAGTGACCGGGGCAGTGACAATGCCCCTCATGATCTTTGTGACGCTTAAAGCTCTGAGTGGCATTGCAAATGTTATAGGTAGACTCGTTAGTCTTGTCGACTTCATTATCATAAAACAATACGTGGGAAGCGTTTTTGCTGCGTACAGTACCTTTATCAAGACTTAGTGGCGATAGCCTTTTTTAGCAGATTACGAAAAATCTACGCATGGTCGCTTTTAATTGTTCTTATTGGCCACTAGGAAGGCTGTACTATTTTATGCAGTCGCTAGTTAATGTCAGGCACATGGGACATGTTAACTTATATTTCAGAGTAAAGCTCGTAGTGGCAGTGCCCCTCAGATCTTTTCGATTTAAAGTTCTGAGTGGCACTGCAACTGCTATGTACAGGCGTGTCGCTTACCACCAGCCACACGACTTGTTTGTCCCGTCACTTGATATCATAAAAAAAAAACATTCTTCAAACTTCTATACCAAGATTTAAAACTATTTTGCTTTGATCTGTTACGGTAATTGTGATATTTAGCATTTTTTTCATTTCACACAAAATTTCTTCTTGATTACGCAAATTTTCAGTAGTTTTAGAAATGTAAGTACTTAGCAGTATACAATTAGATGAAACTTTATCCGTTTAATTAATCACCCAGTTTAATCAATTAGCCTTTACTACCTGTGTATTAACTTGTGTAAGTTGTTTAATACTTTGTATCAAAATTAATGGACATGACCTGTTAAATATGTTAGGTAGTTTATTTGATAAACAGTTTAAATTACATTATTAGGTAATAATTCTGGATAAAGTTCAGTTAACGCTTAGTAGGTATTGAGTCTAAAACTATATATTTATGAAAAAAGACACCTGTATGGATTACGAATATTTAAAAAATCAATGTAATTATCATTTTGACAACACATAAACAAATTTGATGTTGGTTTAGTTTTATTTGAAATTCTTTTACATAATAAAAACAGACATTGACTACTACATAACTAATTTTTTGTCCAGTTGTCTTGTAATTAACTTGTTTGCATTCATTCATATTCATTGTACACTTTTATGTCTTTTTAATATTTTTATTCACTTTTAAGTAAAGTGAATCTAAAATTTGTTGGAAGGTTTAATAAAACCGTCACCGTGCACAGGGTGCATATTATGATATGATCCCGTATAGTCCAGAAACTTGTTATTATGTTCTTCAAAACAAACGATTTTTGAAGATTCCAGATTTATGGACGCGAAATGGGCTTGAGTCGATTATGTTTTTCCACAAGCCGATTTGTTGGCGTTGTCGAAGCGGTCGCTCGGTTGTTGGCGCCGCCGCCGCCACTCCGTTAAAGCTCACCACTGACGATACGTCCATTAATCCGAATGCAGTAGTCGTCCAAAAAAGTCCAAAATCGTCCCATGAATGGTAAAAAAATATTCCATTTGGATGGACGTCAGGCAGCTCTGGATTTCCAAACGGATTGAAATCCATGCGTCCAGGCCAAATGGACGTCATCCGCGGCCGTCCGTCAATGTCAGAAACGTGCGCCACGCCATATGGAAGCAGTCCGAATTGTCCGTGAATGGGCTAAACGGCGTCCATTTTTTTGAGGTTATTGTTTCAGTTTATGTTTTGATGTCGATGGTGGTGCGTGTGCTGTTTATTTGTCAAGCGTTATAAATATTTGTTTTTATTATTATGTCTACGTCCAAGTATTATGTCAAGTCCAAGTAATTTGAAATACGTCTGTTCGTCCATTCTTAAGAAGTTTCTCCAATCAGTGGGCTCTAGAGACAATTCAGACAATAAGTTGGTATGTGAAAAAGTATTTCTGTATTTCAACCAACCCTTCATCCACTTTCTCTTAGGTTTTTTTTGTCTTTTTAATGAAATACACACAGCTGCTGCCACCAGTAAAGTATTGTTATCCATTGTATTATTTATTTCCGTTCCGTACGATTGCAAAGTTCGAAGTGACGCGATGCATCCAAATGGAAGTATTGTGAATGGTACCGTATCTGGATAAATTTTCATTTGGAGTGCATCCAAAAGGAAGTCTACTAAATGGACGTATCGTCAGTGGTGAGCTTTATGAAATGTGGCCTTCGCATACTCGTAGCCGTTCGACCGTCTTTACGGCCATTTGGATTTCGAGGAAGTCGTCCGAGCCGCCATTTGAAAATTGACTCAACATTGAAACAGATTCATTGCCGCCCCGTGTCGAGCCGATGCGACACACACAGTGACTTTTTCGCTTCTTTTACATACAAGTTATGCTTTTTCTGAACCGCTTAATGCCATTCTGTGTTGATAAATGTAGTGGTTTTCTTATATGGATGTACAGATTGATATCCAAAAAGTTTAAATAAAGGATCGAAGGAATTTTTTCTAAGTGTTCAATCTTTGTATTAATAATTATAACAAACTAGTGGAGTAATTTTACAAAAAAATAATTGAATATCATGGCGTGAAACATTCTGACATTCAATAAAAATGTAGTTTAAATATGTTTAAAGCTATTTTTTAATATTCAGTTCAAAATTCGTATTCGACTAAATTTTAAAGGTGTATTTACAAAGATTGTTTATTTTTATATCTAAAGCTTCTGAAGTTTTGGTTCTATTATCGCACACATTCTACGAAGTTGACTCCACACACGTACAAACGAATTGTTCAATAAACATCAAAAACTCTTTTCTGTCTCAACAAGTCATTTAAGCAGACATTGATAAATATCAATTTCCATTAGTTAGATGATATATTTTCGTAACAATTAATTAGATTGGAACTAGTTAAGGTTGGTAGGTGTTAAGTTGGTTAACCGCAGGTCATTGACCTGATCAGCTAACTGACTCGCTGAGTACCTAGGTTTACTCAAATTCGCTTTGGGAGATATCAATATCATATAATTTTCGTTGGTTTTAAATTGTATTGTTGGGACGCGATGAGATCCTTTCGAGTTATTTTTGGGTACTAAAATTGTGGCATTTTATTGCTTTTGACAGTATATGAAAAAATGGACCATAGTCATGTGCGCCTGTCAAGATTATTGATAAAATCAATCACAACATTTTTTAATGATACCTAATGACTGGACAAACAAGCGGTGGCCTGGTGGTAAGCGACAAGCCTGTCCTTAGCTGTTCCAGTGCCACTCAGAGCTATTAATCGCAAAGAACTGAAAGGCTACTGCGCACGTCATTTTGAGACATAAGTTAACAAGTCCCATGTGTGTGTAATTTCACCAACACCCCGAAACGCAGTAATGTTCACATTACTGCTTGGTGGCAGAAGTAGGTAAGGTGGTTGTTTCTCTCGAGAGTTTGGGTGTGATTTGTGGTTGTCTATGTCTGTGTCCATGACACCCGCGACACAGGGTTTCCTTAGTGCGGGGCTATGATGAGTGTGTGCGTTTTTAATATTATTGTTTATATCAATGACTTTTTTACGTGTGGAAATCTTTTATTATCATCAGGCTTTCAAATTAGATGCTTATAGAAGCGATGCAGCTGCGCCACTACTGATTTTCATACAATATTTAGACGCGCAGTTGCAGCGTCACGAGTTGTATTCACGAGTAGAGGAAATTCGTTGTCTGAAATTCAGAAACGCGGCGCGGAGGCAAAAAATTAATTTGTCAGCCATTATCACATGTACACAACACTTTTAATATGTCTTTGTTGTATAAGGATTTTTATTTTACTGTTTAGATTGTGTTAACGCGATTTTGTGGAATATTCCTTTCCAAACAAATTGTACCTTAACAGAGATTTGTCGCTTACTACTTATATAGAATGAAAAATATTATTCTTTAATTTTTTTCCTTAATTTAATTTGTTTATAGATTAGCGACTTTCATTAACAAAAATCTCTTTGTTTTTCAGGTAAGACATTTTGCACACTTCAATTATACCAAAAATTATGTGTATGGGTATGTTAAAAAATTATATCATCTTTATTGCTTCCTCACATGAATTTGCGTATTTTAAAATCATATCAGTAGTATGTCGATAGAGCGTAAATGGCAGGATTTTGTACGTTTGGTATTCTGCCAAAAGTTAAAACAGTGGCTTGTCACCGAGCTTATTATTCAACTGACATTACGTTTTTTTGGTATTCTGCTCTTCAATGGCGAGTCTATGGCACATCGATGACGTAATGTACTAATTATTTGACATAAAAATGCATTTAATTTAGAAACTAATAAAAATGAACGAGATAAATATTAAGATATGCATAGTAATTTCCACGGCAGTTTTAAATTTTTATATCTATTATACGTACTTATATATTAAAATCGATCGTCAGTGATTTAATAAATGAATGCCATCACTTCCTTTCCACTAACACTCTATTGAGACTCAGCTGCCATTGCAACTAGATTTCAGCAGAATAATAAATATTGTCTTAATTATATATAATCTCAAAAGTCTCAATGGAATGATTAGTCCGATATCTTTCTACATAAGTTTTGTTTATAGTCGCTATCAACCTCTTGGTTATGCAGGAAGGGCACTATAACTGTGCGCGCACAGGAACCTTATATGTTCAGGTTTTGACCCCAGATCAGCCAGTGTACAGGGTTGTCACAGACCTCTGTCACTTGACTTCATCCGGTTTTCGAGAGGTTAGTGCCTCGCGTGAGCCGCCCCGAGTGCACGTACAGTACCCTCCCTTTTTTCCAGATAGGTACCGGAGCTGGAGAAACGTTCACTTCCCGTCGCGCTCCGCACGAGTAACGGTTGCCACCGCTGACCGTCGACTCTGAGACCACTACCAAATCTTCTCATTGGTGGCGGAGCTGTAAGGCACGCTCACTTCCCACCGCCGAAAAACGACGTCTCTCTAGTTCCCAATAACCTAAGCGGCTGGAGGGATTTGAGAATATCTAGCTTATCCTCTACTAGCTGTCCGGGCTAATGCCAGAGATGCCAGTCGCAGGGCCCTGGACAACTTTCGAACATATCTTCCAACTTAAAGGGCAATTCAGGTGCCCCACGCCACTTCTCGCTTCAGGCCCTCAACTAGACCGCTACTAAGACGCGCTGGCTGCTCACGAGACAGTCGCACGGGCAATTCCCCACCGGGGCAGATAAACACGTCCGTCTCAGCTAACCACAAATCCCAGCGAGTCCATACCCAAGTCCGGATCCACCAGAGACGCAAAGACGTATCACTGGCGGAGGGTTTGGCCCGACGCTTGGACGGGGTTGCGACGGGTTTGGATGCCCGCTGTACCCTGGCCTTACCGTCGAACCCATAGTCTCTCCGTAAAACACTATCTCTCGAGTCGGTAGATAGGGACAATGATCAGTTGTTTCAAGAAAATTAACAGAATTGGGGCCCCGTTTAGCGATGAAATTCGTATCGAATAAACGTGTGTGTGTGTGTGTGTGTGTGTGTGTGTGTGTGTGTGTGTGTGTAGACTGACGGACCACATGATTTTCGCCAATTGTAATAACTGGAAGGACTTTGTAAAGAATATATCGAAAAACTATACCAACTAAGGTGCGGTCTCTCAATTTACACACCAAGTTTCCACTTCTGGGCAAACTAAAGCCGGTGGCATATTTTGTTAACAGAAATTTAGTAAAAACCTCTTGAAACATTTACACACTGAATAAAACGTAATGAATGGCTACGGTTATATATTATTACACTGTTCTTTATATGGTCCCTGAGAGACACATTTAAAAAACGTATAAACGAGTAAATAAATTATATATGTAATAATTTACCTGCAAATATTAGTAAAAATCACAAGGAAGATTACAAAAGTAAAACAAAACCACGATTACGAGCCAATATCGTAAATTTCATATTCATTTGTGGTCCCTCAGTTCACACACTATAGAAATGTGAATTAATTAATATATTCTAAAATATAAGGAACAATGACACAAGGTCACTCAATTGTATTTTTGTATTTGTTGCTTAAGATTCGATATTCGTTGAATAAAATCTTCTTATTACGGCGAAGTTTAAGAAAAACCAATCTCGAAAAAAGCAAAAGTAGGTCAAAGATATTTTTGCAAGCTTATCGTTGACTAATCACGACCCTTGAACTAAGCCAATACCTATAACCGGGAGCTTTATTTTTAGGCTGATATTATCGTAAAATTACCAAAGTTCTTGCGGCACGTATTTTTGTAGTACTTTATTTTAAGACTCGATTTTAGGTTTTATTTGTATAATTTTTAACAGATTCGCACACTGGCTTCAACACTGACAACAATTCAAAAGTGGCAAGTGAAAAAGTGACGTTTTTGTTTTTGAATAAATACCATAGAGTGTGGAAAAAAATAAAGGAAAGGAGCTGCCCTATCTAAATGAGTCTCTACTTAAATGAGTCTAATATAAAAATGAAAATTCAACAAATTTCCAATTAAGTGGTGACTTGAATTTTGTTTTTTTTACTCGTATTTTAAATAAATGCACACTTGTCCACAATCTTATTTTGGTCTCGACATTTTTTTTGGCATTTTCGAGACTCGAGATTGAGATTTTTAGTCTCGGGAATATCGAGACTTGACGGTTAAGTTACTTAATCAAAAAATATAAAAAATCTACTAAACCAACAGTAATTTTCTATTCTGGTTAAATGTACATAATAAATAAGAAAATCAGGTCCACTCTATCTGGAACAATTTTAAACGCCATAGGTAACTATTTATGTCGTTTATAGATAACTGTATTAAACGCCATAAAGAACTAAGTATCGTATTTTGACTGCCTAAAAACCTAGTCCATCAGCCCATATCAGTATGTTTTTCCCGGGATTTTCGAGATCGCACTGAGTCATAATATTTCTTTCCCGGGACGCGGAATTACCTCGAAACTAGTCCCAACACCTAACGGTAAACGACAGACTATCCAGTTTTGAATACATTCGGCTCATCTCGGAAGATCCATCGCTCGATTACTGCTTAGTTTTGGGATCGTAACTATAAATCCATGTTTCGTCACCTGTTACTAATCCCACACACAAATTTGACGCCCCCTCGTTAAATCTGGTAAGCATTGCATTGCACCAAGTGACGCGATCCGTTTTTTGACCCTCAGTCAAATTGTGTGGGATCACAGCTTTTTCACACCCAAATGTTTGTGTAGTATTTATTGATTGTATTTCACTCATGCCTATGCCTAAAGATGCCCGAATCTCACGGTATGTCACATGCCTGTCGGTTTTGATCATACGGCGCACAGCATTGGTGTTTTTGTTGTTCACAGCAGTGGACGGGCGACAATCACGAAATTCGTCACTGCAATTCACACGACCGCGTTTGAATTCTGCAAACCAGCTATAAATAGTCGTCTTGCATGGTGCTTCATCGCCAAAAGCAGTTTGAAGCCGAGCGAAGCTCCGCTGAGCTGTTAAATTACAGTTAAAGTCGTAGAAAATCATACTACGAAAATTTCCACGAGTTAAATCCATGGTGATGTAGACAACCAATTTCTAAAATGACTTCACAATGTAAAACAAGTGACAGTCAGATGACTGTATTGTACAGCCAAAGAGTTCCATTTTCAAATGTTGTAATTACTTTTATGTACACTTACATTTCCGGAAACTTATAGTGCGCCCTAAAGTACATGTACACTATATATGTACTAGTCATGGATTTAATTTTAAGGTTCATATTTGGGTTTTCTTTTTGGAAAAATGGTGGGCACGGTTGTAATTTACTTTTTTTTTTGGTTGTAATTTAATTTATAAAATACTATAATAATGTGCCAGAGTACCATACCAATTACCTGGTCTCAACAATCCCTACACTACGAGTACCACATAGTACTGGTTTTTGGCATTGACTCGACAAGAAGAAGAAGAAGTACCATAGCAGCGAATTTGTATCGGGGCACTACTCGGATTAACCAGTTTTACCACTACCACTAATTTAGAAAACTTAATTTCCCAAATTGGCCCTAGCGGGACAGAACCCGGAACCTTCTGATCCATCGCCCCACAGTACAAACCGTAGAGCCAGCGAAGTACTTTTGTATAACAGATTGATTTCACGAGAATCGCAATATACATAGTTGCAATATAATTTTTAATAGGAAACTCTGCTGGTTGTTCCTATGCTCTTTGATACCATACACGAAAGGTTGAAATACTTGCCCTTTTCTTCTTACGGTTTAATAGTACCATTTGAGATACTGGCATTCTTTCATCGTAAATGCCAACCCTTAACGCCTGAAGCGCGAAAGCGTAGGCATAGGAGGGGGCGAGATAGCGCCTGACGTTTACACATAGCAAAACTTGTAACCGTAAATTTTAATTTAAAGTCACTTTTAGGAATTTCACGTCTCCGATAAAAAGTATTACAAAATGTATGCGTGTTCATCTCTCTCTTTGTGGCTTTGAATTTTGATGATGACAAGTTAGTTTTCATTGAATTACTGCTTTTTATCTCCACCTGCGCCTCAAAAATACAGAATTCATACATAAAAGGTATCAGGGTTAAAGTTCAAGAGTTTGTACAAATAAAACATGATCATGTGTTTGATCAGAGATAAGCCTGAAATATGCTATCCCTCTCTAAGCGAAAAAGGTAAACAAAGATGGCGTTAGTGTCACGTCATTAATTACCGGTTTGTGACGCTCGTCACGCGCGCCTCTGACAAATGACCACAAGCTGCGCGACTAAAATGTAATTATTTGGAAATAGTGGTTTAGCCACGCCAAAAGCGGAAAACAGACATCCTTCTAAAACACTCATGATAATTTCGTGTTTAATTTGTAACAACGTATCATACTATTACTTTTATTGTTTTTGAACCATTTTGTTTTGCTCAGACCTTCATGATAAATGTTTGTAAACACCGTATTACTTTAGTTTCCTTGTTTTTTTTTTTACTTCGAAAAGGAAATAAGCGCAGAATTGTTTATTTATTTCGTTACGAAGTTATTTATTATTTTTTATTACTTACCCCAGAAAAAATAAGATTATGAACGAAATCGTGCCAGTAGAAAAATTACACATGCGCCAACACTATATTGTTTCTCTACGGAGCCAGGCTACATACAAACTCCTTAGATGGCGGTATTATGCGTGGAGCGTCAATGTGTTAGATCGTCCACATTTAACATCTATTTTACCATCTTCTATTATAAATATTATATTGCTGTATAATGTGTAATAGTGTATGCACATATATTTGTACACTTAGAGAACCAGTTCTGTTATCAACTTCGCTAACTATATTGATGAGCATGATATATCTGTTTTGAGAGTAACTCCTTGTTTGTACCGCTGAATTAGTCGCTAAATTTGGATTTGGTTCCATGAACCGCTGCTTGATCATAATGTCTCTTAAGTTACTTCTTTATGGATTTCGGCAGCGTTAAAATGCGAAAAAGCTGCTAGTATTCTCTCTATAAATCATTTAACCATGATGATCTCTGGTGTGTGAAGTCTATAATATTGGTCTAAAGAAATTCTCTCGTTCATTATTACCCCACCGCCAGTTTCGTGGCCTGAATTTGGTCCCACAGGAGAACCTCTCGTGACGCCTCATCTTTTTGTTGACGTAATCTCCTGTCAAGAGTTATGACATGATGACAGCCGTGATTTCTTCAGGCGCGAGTGAAATTTGACATGTTTTTTACCGTGAAAAATTGGCTAAAGTCACACACATTGCCGACAAAGTTTCAAATTGTTTTCGTTTAGGGAAAATTTTGCTCGAAACACCCGTAAATTATGCTTTTAATTTATTTAATATAGTAACCTTACGAACAAATTTAAGTTAAATTGGTTTATGTTTAATCTAGTTAGTATACTTTTGAGTGACGATTATAATAATGTAATTTTCTTGGCTTTTTAAACTCTATTTTTTAGGTTGTTACCACTCCATTTTCTGTTTAAACATTTACTTCTTTTAGAGTTCATTGGCATAAACACCTTGAATCAATAAAACATGCAATTTCGTTCCGTACATTGGTGAACATAGAAGATGGCGAACTGAACATATGAACAGAATAAAGATGAATGGAACTTACTTCGAGTGCATTCTCAATTGTTTTCAAAAGATTTTCAGTTTCGTTCAGCATCGCACCTTCATTGAGATAATGTGTTTATTGTTAAATATTTACGTATTTTAACACTTTAAACAGTGAATTTATTTTGAGTGAGTTTATTTCACGCTTTGTATAGATAGCTAGGCTTTTACAACATATATATTTTACAGTAGGTACATTTATTATTTACTTGTCATATTCAGTAGCTTTATAAGTGTCTATATTCACAAGTTTTTTATTATGTGCTTAGAGTACAGTCCAGGGAAAATAATACACATACTATTTACAAAAGTATTCTTCTATACAATAACAAAAAATTACACATTCAAATGCTTCTACATGTATATGTTACCAGCGCCCGCAGTATGGTAACGACAGTGATACACATCCACATCCATCTGTCAAATCCAAGTTGTATAACCGCCATCTTGTAATTTTATCACAACAGCGAGAATGACACACGCGACAACGTTATTCATTCATAGCGCACCTTGCGCACCGCGACTGTGTAATATATCGCGGTGCCGTCTACAAGAAAATAACTGCGTGCAAGTCAGTTTTTTTTTTGTTTATTTTTATTGCTCATATTTATTGAGCGTGATAGGCGGTCATATAGGTACGTTAATAACAAAGAAAAAGAAAATTAAAATTTTTCTCGAAATCTCTCGGTAAAATGTAGTTAGAAGAACAATTTATTTTATTGCTATTTGTAATGTTGATTAAAATTGGATATAGCACACGTCACGTTTGACACATAACATTTAAATGCAACTTTATTCCGTTTGCAATAAGAACAATCTTTGGATGGTCCAAAGTGTCAAGTTTCACGTGCTCTTGACTGTTCGTAAATATCAATAGTAGTAGTTCGTAAAAATCAAGGACATTCAATAAATTACTCTTATATGAAAAAGAGAAGAGTTATAATCTTTTAATCAGCCAATGTCCTTTTCCAATAACGCGAACTATTATGTATTTTTTTATAGAGGCAAGCAATTGTATGTATCAAAATGTTCATTTAAAGTACTACACGTTAAGATACTTAAATGCGTATGTGGTAAATTCTTGAATGAAATATTCTATTATTTTCAGGCTATTCTCACACAATGGCTTTACTTTAATTGGTTTATATAGAGTCGCTTATAGCATAGTACATGACTGTCGAATCGACCCGTGACTTTAGGTCGCGAGAGCAGATTGTGATGCTGTAAGCGGGTCCGTACAAGTAAACACGATACTAAATTCGTCATGTTATGTTCCATCGCGACAGGTGTAACTGTGTTGCAAATGCCATACTCTCTGTGCTTTCTTTTTTAAAATTCAAAACAAAATCTGCACAAACACAAGCACGCTTAAAAAGTCTTAGGTCCTTGATTATAGAGGTATATTTGCCACAGTTAGAGATTTAATTCGAATGTATGAAATTAGCAGTGTTCAAAAATATGAGCCAACGATGAGAAACGTATTGCATACAAATATATCTACCGAGGTTATATATAACAAATTTGCGAAATTATCAGTGATGTTATATGATTATAATATGATAACACCGAGGTATGTATTTTAAGAGATTTTGTGGTGTACATAATATTTTTACTCACGACTGTATCACAGAATGAGCGATATTTTTGCCAGTTGAAAAAGTCCCTATTATCTAAAACAAAAGGCAAACGGGAGCACTGAAGAGACAAAGCATGTAGCAAAATACAACGACTGTTAAAGTGTAATGTTATCTCTTTAGCGAAATATCACATTTCTTTGAACCACTGCCTGTTTCACTACATGGCTGTTCTATTTTATAAGAAACCATGGAGTTGATTTAGACAGATAAAATCAAATTTCAATACAATTATCAAAAAATTCTCGTCTGCGTAGAATAAGTAGTTGGAGTAGCCTACTGTACTACTTATGTGAGAAATGATTGGTTCTCCATACAAATATTCATCCTTATTTCACCCCTTTTAAGATTCATTGTTGTGATAAAAGTAGCCTATTTCCTTTTTCTAGGCGCCATATATCTGTATACAAATTTCATCAAAATTGGTTCAGCGGTTTTGGCATAAAAACGTAACAGACAGAGTTACCTTCGCATTTATAATGTTGGCTTGGACTTAAAAAGTTTAGAACTTCAAATCAATTCATCATTTCGTCTTATATGCTGGAATATATTTATTGTCATTGAATGCTATGAGTGTTATAACAAAAAAGTCCCGTGGTTACTCGTACATAACCAAGTTTCACTGAATAAAAGTAAAAGTAGGGAAAAAATGTTAATAGTGAATTTTAATGAAATAAAAAACAAACTTGAGTAAAATAGAAGGTAAAATAAATTTTATAATTTTATGATAATAGTTTGTTAGTAAACCACTTACTACTAATGTTAGTAGGGTACAAAATTACACACAATGGACAGTTCTGGATCCATGCAATTCACAACAGCGCCTCATGTATGGACAGTCGAGCCTACCACCATCGCGTAAAACCAATCCACTTTTGACACTGTTTCTGCGGACATCTATGATGCGCTACAGAAGCGGGACAGCCCCACTAGCACTCAGAACGCATTATTATACTGAGTCGGGAGGGCCCCATAGGCTTGTTGCGTATAATACCTCCATAAGCTGCATGTATATAGGGAAGTACGATATGCTCTAAACAATATTACTTTAACTGCGCTAGAACAACGCGCAAATTTACGGGATGTCATATTAGCTCTCATCGATAGAGCCCTCCGTTCCCGATCCATGTCCATATGTCCGATTTGTTAGATTTAATCTGAGATTTATCGATATCGATGCTTTGAATATCACGTTCTCGATGATATCTCTCAAAAGATATTCCATGCCCCAAATTCTTCAAGGATATTCTGGTATATCACTAAAAGCTCTTCGTCCAGGTTGGTTCCAAGCGTGCTTAATGAAGTTGAGGTCGAAGGACTTAGCAGATCACTCTCTCTAACAGAGAAAAGTCGTCACGGAACATTTATGTAGTCATATCATATCAGATCTGCACAATGCACGTAGCCATTGTTTTGCATAAACCGAAAATGTTCACCCATTTGCAGTCGATGAGGAATCACAAGAGATTAGATCACCTCGCTACGGTTTTTTACAACAATGACTTTTGTAAAATCCCGACGGCACGTAGCATCGCTTGTCGAGTGTCATACTAAATTATGAACCATAATTTCTAATTTTTCATAGTAAGTCTCTTAAATTTTTCGGTTTAATTTTGTGATTTCAATGCATTACTTCTTTCACGCATTCAGCCTACGTTCCATATTTAGTAGTCAGTATTTTTTTCTAAGGGCTTTAAAAAATCACAAAAGAAGTTAGAGGACTAGCCTTTGTTGAGGTGTGTATTTATGTTGGCGAACTGCTTAGAACAGTTTCAGTTTGCTCAATTGCTGTAATAACCATATTATGACATAGGTATGTCAATTTCATTTCATAAAAGTTAATTAGACGTAAAAATGTCAATAAAACCTACATTTCGTGATACCACGTAATACCAATCGGAAATAGATCTTAATTTTGTCCACTGACTAGCAACCAACGAGATTGCAAATTTTGTAAACTAGTAATGTTTATTTAACATTATTGATATAAGCAGCCGTGGCAAAATTTTGCAATTTTGCAATTTCTATACAGCGCAATCTAACTAAAAATTTACATCCCAAAAAGAGACGCCTCGCTTAGAGTTCAGTCAAATCTATGCTACCGCGATTCAATTGATGAGAATTCAATTCACAAGTTTATATTCCTACTTTTATTTAGTCAATGCAATAAATAAGTAGTTCAGCCAGCAATGAATAGCGAACTCGTGTGGGCAGGGCCGCCCACAGGGAAATTTATCTTTTCATCCCTCATATAACAGGAAATTAGTTATTTCTTGTCAGCTCTCCCTTGATGGCATATTCTTCACATGCCTTAACAAGTGTGGGCTAAAGTTTGCTTGATAAAGGTCGCTATTGGGAATGCGTGTAGGTGTTGTATCAAAAATTGTTTGAAAAAAAAGTGACCGAATTGGACTATTCAAGGATTAAAAGAACAACCTAGTCTTTTTTTATGATACCAAGTGACGGGATGAACAAATCGTGCGCCTAGTGGTAAACATAACACCTGTTCATAATAGTTGCAGTGCCACGCTTTAAATAACAAAGATCTTAGGGGCACTGCCACTGCGCCCGTCACCCTCAGACATAAGTTGACACATTCCATGTGCCTGTAATTTCACTACCACCCTTAACCCTTCAAAATTGGAACGCAGTAATGCTCACATTACTACTTGGCGGCAGAAATAGGTAAGGTGGCAGTACTTCCCTGGACGAACCCTTTCACAAGGAGCTCTACTGCTCCCATTCACGCCCTATAATGTATGTATGTACCTATATGCACTTACACACAAATATCTTATGGGTCATTGCATTTGTTTATTCATTGTTTAGATCATTGTTATGTTTGAGTTAAAGAAAAGGCTTTCATTATGTATTAGACGGACGTAATTTTCAACCGTACGTATTACTTCGGATTCGTATTTTTCTTAATTTGTATTCACGTTTGGACATTATATTTACAGATTTAACTGATATATTTACCGATATTTGTCGTGTTAAAAACTTTTCCTTACTACGTTTTATTGTTTCTTATTTCTATCTATCCTTTTATTTTTTATTGCGTATAGTTTGAGCTCATGGAACCAAAGTCGCCCGTCCTTTCGCCGCGGGAGTCCATTTGTTTTCATTTGTTGTCTACGCCGCCAATTGAGGTTTATATATCTTTATTTCTAGTTTATATTAGTATTAGGCTATGTATACAGTCTAATTGAATAATAAATTAATTGTTATTTGGTCTTTGTTTAAAAGCATGGGATAAGCAGACTGGAAATGATATTCAGCGGCTTTGGTGCCAATGTGCTTACCATACGCACACAGTTGTAAATTTAATCTTACATTACAATATAGTGTTGATGCAATCGTCAAACGAAATTAGACAAATTACTATGTACAGTTTCGTGAAAACTTAACCTCATTAAGGAAAACGTAATGTGAGACGCCCTGCGGCAAGATGGACTGACGACCTGAGCAAGGTGGCCGGCAGCGGCTGCATGCGGACGGCACAAGACCGGGAGAATTGGCGTGCTCAAGGGGAGGCTTATATCCAGCAGTGGATGCGTGCAAGCTGATGATGTTAAACTTCTTGGAATTCAGTAACGTTTACAATTACTAAAGCCGAAAGTGATCATACTACACTTTATTCTGTAAACAGCTAATTTAATAAGAAATTTAGCTTTTGGAGTTCCGTTACTCAACACTAGATGCCACTGTATTCAATTATCCTTACGCGAACTTGTATAAAGCTAAGGCTAAGAAATTACGAAGCAAACTCAAAATTTAATTTAACTTCTTGCTGGAACTTAGGCAAAGTTCGGTTTGTAAATACGAAAAATTTTCTTAGCTCGCCATTTTTGCTTAGTCGAAGTCAAGTTCATTTTATAAATCTCAGACTAAAAATCCTGCAAACGTGAGCTTTGACGCACGATTTTGCTCCATGGAATGTAATTTCAAAGGAACGTGCCCAGAAGATAATAGATTGAGAGCATAATGAGTTGACGATGAATTCTATTTCGACCAAACACTTGACTCGCACACGTGGCAAAAGACTAAAATTCCAGATTAAGTGAGATCCGTATTGGTATAGTATTACCACACCCCAGACACTCCATACAACGGTCGAAAGTTATTTACCTACTACTACTACTACTACATACAGCAAGGTGCTATCTGCACACGCGCAAATGTGTGCGTGAAGTGATAGCGTTTCTTATCACTTTCTCGTATAATTTACGTTACGTGGTCAGAGCGGCAACAAAGCGAATCTGTTATCTTTATTTCTATTAAAATAATCCTAAGAATGACACATTCTTCGTCATTTTAGGTATTTATATCGATGTAATATTATATGTTTCATTAATTCACTAACTGGAATAATATTGACGATTTATTTAAAATATATATTAAAGGCACTTAAAATATTGTATTTTGGACAAGTCCTTTAAAATAAGGTAACCAAGGTATTTGAAATTGCGTGTCCAAGTTTATCATTTACTAATTAATTTTCAAGTATATTCACTAGGTAATATTTATCAGCAATACAAATTGAAAATTCGAGAACCTTTGTCTACTAGCTCACGAAGTTATGGGGTCTCATTACATAGAAATAATAAATCTGTATTATATATTACTCTGCACTAAATAAACGAAGAAAACAATAACTGGATGAGTCTCAGACATAAGTTTTTGTCATTTTCGTTTCATCTTTCGGAAAACGAAAGAAACTCCTATCTTTATCCCGTTTATATGATAATAAACAGCCGTACACTGCACAATTCACGACCATTATAAATAGTAACGTACAATGATGTTATATATTAACGTACAAGTTACTTCAACTCTTCGAATATCAAAGCCGTCTTGACGCGAAAACGGCTCGCCGACAGCTGCCGAACGACAGTTGTCGTTCAGTCAATGTGACCGTCAATGTGCGTATATAATTAGGTATCTAAATCTAGGGAGGGGCGGAGAGTGTCCATTCGCTTACTTTTTTGTTCTCTGGTATTACTTGAAGAAATAATGGAAAAGTGAGGGACTACCAAGAATTATTTATTTTAACCAAATGAGCAAAACCAGGGAGCACGTAAAAGGAGGTCAACGTATAAGGTTAACAGAAGAATGAATGGCGTTTACTGAGGACGACCACCTAGCACTGAAATCTGAGAGAGACGTAGTACCTACCTACTTATATTTCTTGTATATATCAGGCAACGTGATTTTTACTCAGTGTAAATATTTTATTTTTTTAAAGAAACATTGAAGGACTCTTTTTATGTTTTATTTAGAGAGGTTACTAAAATTGTGTTACGTAAACAGATCAGTTTATGGTTCGCGTGGGAGATGTCCCAAGCTGTGTTAGATACTAAAAAAATATATGGTGTTATCGTAAGTACTGGTGTTATATGTTTCTACGTCAACTTATGTACCTACATCTCAGGTGGGCACATAGATACGTGATAGAAAGTACAATTATCCGATGGTTCATTACACTATCGCTTCCTGGAGTTTTTTTTATAATATCAAGTGACGGGACGAACAAGTCGTGCGCCTGATGGTATGCTACACGCCTGTCCATAACAGTTGCAGTACCACTTAGAGTTTTTAATTGCAAAGATCTGTGAGAGGTAGTGCCACTGCCCCCGTCACCCTGAGACAAGTCCCATGTGCCTGTATTTTGCCAGCACCCTTACCCTTCAAAACCGGAACACAGTAATGCTGACATTACTGCTTGGCGGCAGAAATAGGTAAGATGGTAGTACTTCCCTGGACGAACTCTTTCACAAGGAGCTATACTGCTAGTAATAATAATAAAAACAGTAACATCTTCATCACGAAAACGGTACAAATTGCATCCATCCACCCATATACAGTGGGAATTACTGTGTAAATGTCGTATCTATGTGGGTGTAGGCCACTGTCCACAACGACACTAGCCCAAGCAGATAAGGTACTTCACTTCTTTGAAGAGGTTTTTAAATTTTTACAATCGATACAAAGATCAAATAAACTCAAAGAAGAATTCTTCGACCCAGTTGAACTTGAACCAGCGGCATTTTTGCCTAACGCGGGCTATCGCTCTCCCAACTGAGCTACGGAACGAGTTAGCAGACCATAAGACTTTCTCTATGTGCGTGCTGCAGATCTTTGTTTTTGGTTTTAATGACTTTTTCCCGTCGAGCCACCTGGGATAAAAGTATGAAAGTTTTTCTTCAATATCAACCTTCTGGAACTCGTACGAGTTTCAGCACCGGCGAGTCTGCATTGACTGATTTGATTGTGTCCCTATTTACTGACCCGAGAGATAGAGATATATTCTGGAGAGACTACGGACTCGCCGGCAAGACCAGGGTACATGGGGCGTCCGAGGCAAGCCCTCCGCCAGTGATACGCCTTCACGGACTCGCTGGGGTTTGTGCTCAGCTGTAGGGATAAATATGGTCGGGGCGTTCATCACGTGCGCAGCTAGCGCATCTTAGCAGCGGTCTATACGAGGACCTAAAGCGAAGAGTTGCACGAGACACGTGAGTTGCCCTTTATTACGGAGGGAGCTACGTTCGGACATGGTCACAGAACAATGCAACCGGCACTAGCCCGGAGAGCTAGTAGAGGTTATCCTCCTGTCCCTCCAGCCGCTTAAGCCATTGGGATTTGGAGAAGTGCCGTTTTTCGGCGTCGGGTATGGAGCGTGGCTTACAGCTCCGACACCAATGAGGAGATTTGGTACTTCACTTAGAGTCTACGGCTTAGCGGTCTACGGCAGAACGCAATGGGAAGTGAGCGTACCTACGGCTCCGGTATCTATCTGGAAAATAGGGGCGTGCTCTACGTGCACCCGGGGGGCTCATCTAAGACAGACCTTCTAAGAACAGGATGAAGTCCTTACAAACGGGCTGATCAGATTTGATCCCTGTGCGAGCTTGCTTGCACAGTTTATAGTGCTCTTCCCGTATAACCAAGAGGTTAATAGGAAGGATCACTATAAACAAAACTTATGTATGAAAGATATGGGAGCTGACCCTAACGGAGCCTAACGTTGTGTTATTAATTCGAGAAAATCCGAACGTAATACTCATTACATGTTCGATTTTGTCCGCAACATATCTACCGAAAGCCAGTCAGGATTATTTGAAAAGGGGCATATTCGATGCCAATAAGTGACGCATCTCATTCTAGTCTCCTGACTCATAGTTACCGGATTATAACATAAGTAGTTATAGAATTTAGTAATACGCGTGTTAAAATTATGCAAAGTAAAGGAGATCTAATTATGTTTATTCGACAAATATTATAAATAGTCCGAAATACAGATTGTTTACCTACATATTTGGTTTCCTATTTTCAACGTATTTCTATTTTCAAACACTATTAGCATTATTTCGCGTGTGGCTCTTGGTTTTCTCAGCCTCAGGTCTTGTCTCAGGCTACTACATTCTCCACAATTACTTTATAATCATTATTTTAATAACGTAGTATTTATACTACATTCTGTGTAACTATTAATTTCACCTTGAATGGCAAGCTGTCAACCAAACGTTGCAAAGAAAGTATGATAGTGAAATTACAGGCATATTGGATTTGTCAACTTATGTCACAGGGTGACAGACACAATATTAATGGTATTAGAGTCCTTCACGTGATTGCGATTGAAAGCTCTGAGTGACACTGCAACTGCTATGGACAGGTATGTCGCTTAACACCAGGCACTATAAAACAAAACCTGGTATCATAAAAAAGTTCTCTGGAGGTACTTAATTTAGTAGTACACTGTTATACATCCACGTAGCATATAGTTTGATATTGACTTTAACCTAAGATCTTTTAACTATATTATTATTATCAATTAAAAGAAACCAACGACGTAATAATAAATAAATGTCAAAGGAAATATCCAAAGTCTTCCTACTTTTTTGTATTGCGACAATAACTAATTTTCCCTTATTATTTATGTATTGTTCCGAGACCTAAATTAATAGAGCACAATTTTGAGCTGAAAATACCATAATGACAGGACTGAAGCCTTCAAAGACGACAGAGGGGATGGGGCAAGGACAGTGGAGTGAAGGCGGGTGTAATTTATGCTTCCACAGGCGCCACCGATCACACCTCCGCACTGTGATAATCTAGACGAAACCTTGATATATCTTAAACATATTTTATAGCACCAATAATGGCAGTAACTCTTAGCATATAAATGTAATCTAATATATATTAAATGCTTTAAAATATAATGTAATTCATTACCTATTGCTATTCATTACAAATATAATAAATAGAAAGAAACAGAATGAAAGGAAAAGAATGGCAAACATAATTATGTATTCTCACTACCAAGCACGTATTTGAGTATCTTAAAAAACTGTAATTGACAAAATAATTGACCAATTTCAATACCTGTTAGGTTTATATGAACTCAATAATTACTAAGTAAGTATAAAATTGTCATAATAATTATCTTGTACGCAACTTAAAAGTCATGTTCGGAAAATCAAATAGCAAATACGGAATGGAGCTTCCAGAATATTTTCCGTATTGTGTTTAGGATTCAATCCGATTATGATGGTCTTTACTTTTGTTTTGTTACACAAATAGAAATAAATATTATCAAATATTCGAGTCTCTTATGTCGGTTTTTTGTTTTTTAGAATGAAGACGGGTATTATTAGCTTGTAGGGTTTACCCGGGCCTGCACAGAAATCTGTGCAAGCCCGGGTAAATATTTACATATTTCTACTGCTAAGTAACACGTGTTTAAAATGAAGGGAAAACAGTACGATTACAGGAACACAGAAGATTTGAATTCTTATTCCACATTTTCCGGTAACGCATTTGTTATATTGAAGATATTAAATATAGCACACATCTAAAAGGACGTCTACTACTTTCTACCGAATGTGTGTACAATACTGATTATTTGTCGGTTTAATTAAATTATTAAAAGTTACTCATTTGTAAAAAAAGATTTTGACAAACATCAGCTTTAATTATGTACTATTAACAAACTTGACACCTACCCCATAACAGTTTAATTTGCAAGTGGAGATTGTGGCTAGCCCTGTTCCTTGTTTTGTTGACCCTTTTTTATAAAAACATTTTCTTTATAATAAAAATATGATCTAGTCCTTCACGCAACCAAAGAGTTAACAAAACAAGCAAGTTTCCGATGGCCACTACTGACCGGGATTTCCTGCGCACAAAAGGAACTTATAAGGGGAAAAATACTTTGAGTGACAAAAATACTATTATGCTTTTTTAAAAATACCTGGAAGCAAAATCTCTGACCTCCATTTTTTTTTGAAAATTTTGTAATACTTTCGTACAAAAAAAATAAAATTATTACGAAGAGATTGTGCATATACGTTACATTTTAAATTGATTTAGAAAGCCAAGAAACACAATTGCAGCGTAAAACGCGTACAGAGAATTCCTTAATTATTCCTGCACTAGGCTAGGTCTTTCATGCTGTTTACCGATATATTTATGCTAACTGTATGAAAAAGGCACGACCGGCAAGGAAAATAGCAAAAAGTCTAAAAGAGAAATCAAATTTTACGTATGTGCTTAAGTGAATTAATTTAGTTACCTTTACAAAGTATGAGAAAGAGTGTGGGGTGTATTTTTGTCAGTGTAAGTATGCACGCGTGGCTGTGTGTAGGCTGTTAATGATTGTAAGAGTACATTTACGGACCAAAAAATTTATTATTTCAAATATCTACCTATACGCGTCGGTCACCATACTTCAATCAGGCAGACCATATAGATATTGATTTGTTGAAATAGACATAACAAGTTGCCTAATGTTGGTAAAGAAAATAACGCCTAGTAACACGCGGTATAGGCAAAGTTCCAGTGAGGCGACGTTAATTGTCGCCGGACGAGGCCTGTAATCAAGGCACCGCCGCGGTGGCGCCGGCGCCCGGCAGCCGTATATAAGCTGTAGTAGACATTCTCTTTGTTTTCATCCCCATTTTTGTTGACATTGGTTTTTAAATTTTATGTACCATAAACTGTTAAACATTTTTTGCTTCATACATACTTTGCTACACTTCGTTGCAACAAAAACTAGCTTTTTACATTGATACATTCAGAATGTGTAATTGATGTTAATTTCATTGTAAATATGATACCGAGCTTTCAATAATTCATTTCAGTAATTCAGATCTGATCCCAGATAAGTCTCAGTTTTTTTTTAATTATCTTCTTTATGAATGATATCTTTTTGAGATAGACCAATATTCTAAAGATAATCTATCGACTTGTTAAATATTACGCAACAATAAGTGAAGAACAAAATTAGTTAAAGATAGATAAAGATGACTTTATTTCAATATAACTTAATGTGATACAATACAAGAAAAACAAATGTAAATAAATTTCGAACTACATACGAAAAATTCAAATATATATTTTAAAAACTAAAGTAAAAATTCCTTTGTAATTAACAAATCATTTCATTAGATCATCGAAAATAAAACCTTCCTTCCAAATCAAAAATATATGAATATTAATATATTACCAAAGAACAAAAAGTAAAAAGAACGGACACTCTCCGCCCCTCCCTAGCTTTAGATACCACACCGCGCCCCGCACATTGCCGGTCACAATGACTAAACGACAACAAGGCTGCCGGCGAGCCGTTTTCGTGCAAAGACGGTTTTGATATTTCAATAAACTTTTCATTTATTCATTACGAAACTTGTACGTTAATATAAAACATCATTTTACGTTACTATTTATAATGGTCGTGAATTGTGCTGTGTACGGCTATTTATCATCATTTTCCGAAAGATGAAATGAAGTAAGTAAAAGAAAATTATGTCTGAGATTCATTCAGTTATTGTTTTCTTCATTTATTTAGTTTATAAGAAATACAAATTTATTATATCAAATAACGATTCATTTTGCCTAGGAATATTACGTAAGTAGCGAATATACCTAATTAATGATGATTAACTTGGACACGCAATTTCAAATACCTCTGTTACCTTATTGAAAGGTATGCACATGTCCAAAATATAACATTTTACTTGCTTTTAATATATTTTTTAAAATAAATCTTCAATGTTACTCTAGTTAGTGTATTAATGAAAAATATGATATTATATCGATATAAATCGACATTTGTAATTATTAGGATTCTGGATTCTATTAATAGAATCATAGATAATAGATTTGCGTCAGCATTTTCGCTATGTTGCCGCTCTGATCACGTAACGTGATATTGCAAGAAAGTGTTGGATAACCCTGCCACTTCACGCACACATTTGCGCGTGTGCAGATAGCGCCTTGCTGTATGTAGCAGTTGTAGGTAAATAATTTTCGACCGTTGTATGGAGTGTCCGGGGTGATATTACGTATCAGATAAGGAAATTTTTTCTACCTGGAAACTACGGATGTGCCGTATGAAAGGCGCTTTAAGCGACCTATGCATATTTGATCATGAGATCAAAATGCAAAATATATATTCGTGCCTGTCTGTGACTACGACATTGATCTTGGTAAGAGACATTATATTAATATGTTATCGTCCTTTCTTGTTTGTGTTGTATTACCTACTCATCAGATTTTTTTACGGCTTCCAAAGATACTCATGAAAGATTATCAAATAGGAGCACTTTTAGTGGCAGCAGAGCTTCTTGTGAAAGTGACTGTCCAGGAAAAGTACTGCCACCTTACCTATTTCTGCCGCCAAACAGTAATGTGAGCATTACTGCGTTCCGGTTTTGAAAGGTAAGGATGCGAGTGAAATTACAGGCACATGGGACCTGTCAACTTAGTCTCAGGGTAACGAGCGTAGCTACAGTATCCTCAGATCTTTGCGATTTAAAGCTTTGTGTGGCGCTGCAACTGCTATGTACAGGCAGCTTACCACCACACGCACAACTTGTTCGTCCCGTCACTTACTATCATAAAAAAAATGCACACTACCATGACTTTTTGTAATGGGATAGGCAAAGACTACGGATCTCTCTTTCTATTAAAACTAGCCCTTGTTATTTAAAAAAAAAGTTTATTATTCATGAATTTGCAAGTGAGGTACAAACTCACAATGAATATTGGCAACAAGTTACTTGACTGTTTATTCAGATTGAAAGTCGTTAGAAAATTTTCCCAAAATTTAATGGAAAGCGAAACATTGTGGCTCAACAGTAACTTGACTCTCCAACTTGGTCTAAAGGCTCTATGCAGGTTTCTTGGAAACAATAAATTGTCGCTGAAAAGTGAATATTTCTCAAATCCCGACATCCTGTTTATGTTGCGAACTCGTTTATTTTGACATTATTCTAACTTGATGTCTTCTTTTGTTTACCTACTTGTTTAGGATGTACTAAGTTTTGCAACCCTTTCTTCAATAACTTCAAGAGGAAGATGCTAAGTAGTTATCCAAATAGGGACTATTCATCAGATAAAAATATTTATGAAAATACGCCATTGTACTTTTGCATCTGGGTTAAGTCAAATAAACGCGGTAAGCGTTAGAAATGGCGGCCTTTTTGTTGATATTACCCATTTGTACGCTTTGTGACTTATGCCACAAAATACTGAACATATTTGGATATATTATATTGGAATGTTATCGCATGGTGAAATGTAATTATACTATATGTGCCTTATGCTCATGTGTATGATATATTTGTACTTTCCATTTTGTTTATGATTTAGGACATTGTATAGGTACGGATAAAAAATATGTAAGCCGGCTTAACAATAACATATTTTTCCGTTCACATTCTATTCATATAAAATGTCAAATTTTATGAATAGGCGAAACATTTGTGGCTATTTTACATTTTATATATGTCTATCTATAGTTATAGTTATTATGTCTAAATGTACATGCCTGGGTCGATATGTTCGCGAACGTTACATAGTGTAAGTGCTTTATTTTATTTATTTATTCACAGGTTACAAAGATCCATAAATACATACCTTATACACTAACATACATACATAATAATAATAGGGGTTAAAGTATGAAATTGCCGATTTGTACTGAAAATCTAAATTGTTTATTTTTTAAATTTTTAACAAATTTATTTAATCAAAATAGTTGCCATTATTATCTATACATTGCTGCCATCTAATGGGAAGGTTATTAATGCCTTTGCGATCGAACTCCGACAATCTAGACTGCACAAACTGTGTGAAAGCATTTTGTACTGCCTCCTGGGAAGAAAACTTCTTGTCACGTAGATAATTGTCCAAATCACGAAAAAAATGGTAGTCCGTTGCAACAAGGCCTGGTGAATACGGAGGATGACGAATGGTTTCTAACTGCAGTTCCTGAAGGGTCAAAATGGTTTCTCGTGCTGTGTGAGGTCTCGCGTTGTCGTGGAGCAATAATGGTAAAGATCGATTCATGAGTCGGGGCTGTTTTACTGCTAGTTTTGTCAACATGGTTCGGAGTTCGGCACAATAGACATCTGCCGTTATTGCTTGACCAGATCGGAGAAAACTATAGTGAATAACACCATGCTGAGACCACCAAACAGTTACCATTACCTTTTTATTGGTAAGTTTTGCTTTAGGACACTGTTGTGGCATTTGACCTGGGGTCAGCCATTGCATTTTTCTTTTCCGGTTATCATAAAGAATCCACTTTTCATCACATGTTACAATTCGATCCAATATTCCTTCGTTTCTGTACCGGTTCAACAAGGCAACACAAGTTTCAACACGCGTTTCTTTCTGCAGATCAGTCAAATCATGAGGCACCCATTTTTCGTATTTTTTTATTTTATTGATTTGACGCAAGTGAGTCAATATTGTGGGTAAGGTAACGTTAAACCATGCCGCTAATTCCTGGGTAGTTTGACTAGGATCGGCTTCCACTATCTCTCTTAATTCATCGTTATTCACCTGTGTGGGCGGTCTTCCTCGTGGCTCGTTCTTTAAGTCGAAATTTCCATCACGAAAGCGTTTAAACCAAAATCGCACGGTGCGTTCATTAGTAGACCCCTCTCCAAACGCAGCATTGATATTGCGGGCTGTTTCTGCCGCGTTAGTTCCGCGTCGGAACTCGTATTCAAAAATCACTCGAATTTTCGCAGTATCCATCTTTCTTGTCTAAATTGAATAACAAAAACAATTGAAAGTCGATATTCAAATGTTTCAAATTAAAAAAAAAAAAAGTCACAGAAACCATTTGAAAAAAGTTTCATTCGAAAACCTCAAACCATGAAGATTCTATGAAAATTCAAAGAACCTATTGCAATAAAACGGCAATTTCATACTTTAACCCCTAATATAATAAAATACTAATTGTTTGCACATATTGTATTTTAGACTTAATTACGAGACAAACTCGGTGGCCCAACAGTTTCCACTATGAGCGTCGGATGCGGAGTTCCCATGTTCGATTCGGTAGGACCAATTTGAGAAATGAACTTTTGTAAATGGTCTGGCACTTGACTATAATTCAAAAAGAACAAAATAGAGCATATTGAATGGCGAGCGTGCATTGCAGACCAATCACTTTAAACGTAATACTATTCGAGATTCTAAACTTACGTAGATTGAGGAAATTTTATTTTTCTTATTTTTTATAATATCAAATGACACGTCTGTCCATAGCAGTTGCAGTGCCACTCCAGAGCTTTAAATCGCAAAGATCTGAAGGGTACTGTAGCTACAGAGTAGCGCCGCTCACCCTGAGACTAAGTTGACAGGTCCCATGTGCCTGTAATTTCACCAGCGTCTTTACCCTTCAAAATCTCAACGCAATAATGCTCACATTACTATTTGGCGGCAGAAATAGGTAAGATGGCAGTACTTCCCCGGACGAACTCTTTCACAAGGAGCTCTACTGCTAGTAATAATAAAAAGTTCACTAAAGCTTTTTCCTGGAGTGTAACGTTTTTCCAAGCCGTTATAAATCGCCACAAGCTATAGGCGAAAAACAGGCCGCGACACGACTCTGCGCCAGTGTGAGTTGAGCCTAACACAACGTGACATAAAGTTTCATTTCTCGTGATGGGATTATTGACAAACGCATGTACGAAGATGGTCGAACTCGTGGGAGTGTTGACGTTGCTGTCGCGTCATTCATGACGGCATACAGCGACAGTCACCCACTTTCGATATGAGCGATTAAACTGTGTTAGCAATTGACACCAGCGGAAAGTAAAAGCTGGAGGGGGTGATAAGAGTTGAGCCTACGCAATGTACTATAATATATTTTTGTTGTGAGTCATTTTAGCGCAAATGTATTTACTAATTTGACTATACAGATGTAGAGAGCTAAAATGTATGAATGCCGTTATTAGTGAATATGTTAACTGCCGCTGTGGCCAACGGTTACCATGCTGGTCTCGCACGTGGAGGTGTCGGGTTCGATTCCCGGGACTGGAGAAACATTGTAAGGCCTACATTTATTTAGGTGCAGTTTGTGGTTGTTCATATGTGTGTCCAAAACACCCGCTACACAGGGCTTCCCTAGTTTTATACTACGTATTATATAATTATTCTTTGAAATCTCAGACCAAACGATTTCACGAAATTAAACACGAACGAAGTTAAACAAAACAACTTCAAAAAAATTTCGAGCAAAAAGTCACCTTGGCATAACGTAGTGCGCAATTGCTTAAAAATATTTGAACAACTGCGGGTACTTTATGTCACAGTGAGCAGGGGAAATAATAATATTTATTGTCTAGTACTATTTGGTTATTATTAAAATGTATTTTGGCCCTTTATATTTAACATAGGTTTTTCCATAAAAGTATTCCTAAGTTAAGTAATCAAGATACTTTTTGAAATTTAAATTATATATAAACGACAAACTTAAAATGACCAAGAATTTACCCTGAATGTGTCGTGTTGACCTTTAAACAGAGGCCATGATTAGTCTCTTCTTAAAAGGAAGTATTACCAACTGTCTACAACTTCTATTAGGTACTCCAGGTTTGTAAAGATCCTAGAGGGTCGAAGGCAAACAGTGAGGACTGTAACCGAGTGCAGCCCGAGTGGGAGTCTGGAATTAAATCCAAACACTTGGTGACCTACTACTGCATAGTAAACTACGTTTTTGAGAATTTAGACTTAATTCTTGGTGCCTGTTGGCATTTTTATTGCTTATGCTATTTGGGTGTAATAAGGTAATAAAAAGCTTCAAAAGTATTAATCCGATGCAATGTACATATATCGCCAGCCCCGGAGAACAAAATGGTAATCGCAACAAAGTAATATTTCAGGAAAAATAAAAAACATGTTTTCATTGATAAGTTCTTAATTACTGAACGTAGGTAGATTAATAGTTAGCTTTAAGGAAATAATATTTTTTGTACATTCTATACATTGACTTACAAATAAATGGACGACGGGTCTAATACAAAAACCACGAAAATAATGTCCCAAGTCAACCTATTCGAAATTTAAATTGTAATGTCATCGCAGTATCGCGCTGTCAGTAGAACAAATGAAGACTAAAGCGGAGTGTCGCGCTCTGTATACGATTTTAGCGCCTTACAAGTGCGGACACTTTTTAGCGCGGACCCGACGTCCATATAATTGTAAGTCAATGATTCTATATTATAAATGAAACAGCCGTAAGTTAAGCCAATATGGAGATATTTCATATGTTTTAGTTTATTCTAATTTCTATTAATAATTAATAATAAATTGAACTTAATAAAAATTCATTCAATAAAATAATTTGTAAAACTTAATATAGCGTAATTTGGAATGTTTTCTTTGTAAAATTAAAAATAAGGTATTTAATTAATAACTATTGTAACTATAGTGAAAAAATAGGGTGGTTTGCATCAATATTAGACATAATTGGTTGGAGACTGCACCACCTCAGTCAACCGTGACCATGGGACCTGTGAAGGGCCCGAAACGTCGGTTTGTTTGAAAAAACAAATATACGCGATTTAAATCCGGAAAAATTACTACGTGTATCGTTATTTCGCATAATTATTTTTACGAGAACATAATTCTATTGTCATTTGTCATATTAAGAAACGTAACTCAGTTACTTTTATATTATCATATAACCTTATTCTTGTGCACTTGGGCATGGGTAGAAAATTTGAATATTATTGTATTATTTTGTTATTCCGTAAGTAACTGCTTAAAAATCACGAAAAAAATTGAAAGATGTATTAGTACCTAAAGATCTTAAACATGATATAACACTAAAACTGTGCCGCTCAGCAGTAGTGTGAGCATTACTGCATTTCGGTTTGGGAGGGTAAGGGTTGCTGATGAAATTACAGGCACATGGGACTTGTCAACTTATGTCTCAGGGTGACGGGCGCAGTGGCGGTGCCCTTAAACTTCGAGTTTGCGATTTAAAGCACTGAGTGGCACAGTGGATGCTGTGTATAGGCGTGTCGCCTACCACCAGGTGTACGACATGCTTGTCCTGTCACTTGGCAGTATTAAAAAAACTAATATTACACATGCGAAAATAACTCTGTCTGTCTGTTATGTTTTTACACCTAAACCAATAAACCAATGTTGATGAATATTGGTATAGAGATAGCTGGAAACTAGGCTACTTTTTGTCACAAAATAAATTTTAAAGAGGTTTTTGAATTTGGGGGTGAAGGTTTGTATGGAAAACCAATAAACCTTTGAAACTTAGTATAGTACAGTAGTCTACTCGAAGTACTTATTCTACGCAGGCGAAGTCGCTGTCACCAGCTAGTACTCGTATATATTATTTCAAAGTTTTATTAAATATTCATTCAACTAATTTGAAATAATTTTACATTTTAATGAGGAACGAGGAAATATCTGCCTTCAATTTCACATTTATTCTTTTTATACTTCGCCTTTTCTGAAAATGGTGCCATAATGGTGTTGTTCATAAACGAACGGCGTTTGGTGAATTATTACAAAATAATTCATTTTAAGACAGAAGTGGAAACATTGACAACTTTCACTGTTATTGCTCGAAATTTGAATACAATAAGAATTAGAAAATGTGCGGTGCAGAAATCATTGGACAGATTCGAAGACCGCAATTTTCTGAAAACCGAAATGAAATATTTATCTTTTGCCCTACTGATCTTTATTGGAGTATTATTATCATACATTTTAAATCAATTCTTGTTCTTTCTGTAATTATTTCATCATCATTGACCCATGTGCGTCACACTGTTGAGGTTTTTTTACAATACCAAGTGACGGGTCGAACAAGTCGTGCGCTTGGAGGTAAGCGACACGCCATCTCACGCCATATTACTCGCGAAGCCACTCTATAACAGTTTCAGTACCACTCAATGCTTCAAACCACAAAGATTTGAGGGGCACTAACAGCACATCAAGCACAAAACAAAATTATATAGCTTGATGTGCTGTCTCATGAAAAACCCCAACAGTGTGAACTGTTGGGGTTTTTTTCTATAATACCAAGTGACGGGACGAACAAGTCGTGCGCCTGATGGTAAGCAACATATATCTATGTAAGCGACACGCCATCTCACGTTTTATCACACTTGAAGCCACTTTATAACAGTTTCAGTGCCACTCAGTGCTTTAAATCATGAAGATCTGAGGGGCACTAACAGCACATCAAGCACAAAACAAAAATATATAGCTTGACGTGCTGTCCTATGTGTGTCACACTGTTTTGTTTTTTTATAATACCAAGTGACGGGACGAACAAGTCGTTCGTCTGATGGTAAGCGACCTATATCTATCTATGTAAGCGACACGCCATCTCACACTTTATAACAGTTTAGTGCCACTCAGTGCTTTAAATCATGGAGATCTGAGGGGCACTAACAGCACATCAAGCACAAAACAAAAGTTACTTGACAGTAACTTGAGTTGGGGTTTTTTTTTATAGTACCAAGTTACGGGACAAAGAAGTCGTGCGCTCGTTCCTTTATAATTAAAAATTTTAACTGTAAATGATATTTACATGTACATATAGGTACGCTTAAATACTGAAAATATAAAAGTTAGTATGCTCAAGAAAAATCAAACAACCAGTAATTGATTTCATTTTGTTTGCGCTCTTTCGTCTAATTTGGTAACGTTCGTAAATTATTTTGAATTTACAGTAACAAATATAGTTGAAATTTCTTGAAAAGTTTCGAAAATTGGCTTAAAAATCAAAATTACTTACATATATGTTACTTATATAACACTATACAAAACTACTTTGGCCTCTATAACAGCTGAAACATTCTTGTTGTAATGAAATTACGAAACACTGCACTATAATATTTTCGTTTGACACGATAGTATTAAACTTACAATTAAAATAATAATAACTGGAGCTAATTTATGATATGTCTTATAATAAAACTGCGTTGACACAATAAATGTACGTAGTAATTAACTGTCATTTAACCATAACATAATCGGCCCTAACTTTGTAGAGGACAAACCATTGATATAAGGCTCTCAACTTAACTTGTTCAAGTTTGACCTACATTTATAACGACTATGAGCCTCAAACTAGAAGTTACGATCTTTTGAATAGAATTATAGTTTCACGATTGGTATGAGGAAACCTCTGCGGTACTTTAGTGAGATAATATTAAATTGTATTATCATCAACTTATTTAACGCCCAAGTGGCCCAAGTTGTGAACTTGATGTTTACTAATAATGAACCTTCTTTGAAATACTGCTTTATCACGGTGTTTTCTTTTAAATCAAGTGACACATAGCATCAATAAGTAACGTTTCGGTTGTTAAATAAATTTGAATGCGATATTGAGGACACTTCGTTAGTATTCCAGCGTGATAAACAATGTCTAAGCCTTCCTTAAAAACCTGGGATAAGACATAACATTTGACTTTTTAGTATGGTCATATTCAAAGAAGGTATAGGTAAGCGCAGGCGCTAGCCCATGTAGCGCCCGGACACAATTTATAACACCCTGGCACCCTCTAGTAAATAAATACACGATCAAAATGGAATACTAAAACCTGTAATATTTTCCGCAGTAATTGGAAATTCGGGTGCAAGTGGTGCAATTATAAAGGATAATGGGAAGCAGTAGCCCATTTACTTCGTTTACGCCGCGTTTGACGTGGGCTGTTCGGTCTGAAAACACTCTAATCAATGAGTAATATTCTTTTATGTTGGAATGTTCCCACAGTACAACCTCGGCGCAGTCACTATGTTAAGTCTGTTCAAAGAACAATACCCGATACTTTGCGTTGGACCTCTCATCAAAATACTTTGTCCACAGTTGGTGCCAACACGTTTTATATGTATATATACAAAAAAATGGGTATAATAGGGCATAAATAATCTCAGTACAGAGTATTGAAAAACCGACCTCAATAGTTCGTGGAATTTCCATCCATCCATTTGCCAAGTTTTACTGAAATTGGTTACCGGAAAGTGCGCCAAACTGGATTCATCCCCTGGTTTGCCACCTTTAGGGGTGGAAATTTATTTTCTGTTTTAAAAAATTTAAATTTGACCAATATCGAGGCACCAATAAAAAGAATAATCAAAATCGGTTCACAAAAGCCGCGAGTTATCGCGTAACATATATGCATAAAAATACAGTGGGATTGAGGATCTCCTCCTTTTTTGAAGTCTTTTAAAGATATAATATAAAATTAGTGAGCGATCGTTGCCAATAATGCCAAGAAAAAAAATACGCTGTAATTAGAAGGTCTAGTCTGGAATCGTATTAGATATCGAGATACCTCGAATTGTCGAATTGACCGAGTTATGTGTTGAGGTGAGTTTTTCGAGTCTGTCAAACATACTATCATGACCCATTGAGTTTATGTAAGACAATGTCACTGTGATCGCCATAAACTCTGATAATAAGTACATTAATAACAATAATTTGGTTATATCTTTATGGATACGTTGTATCTATTCCAAATAGCACATTCGTCTCCTCATTAAGATCACAAAACTGTACGCCAAATCCCACCTTTATCTTTATCGGTATGTATATCATAAACTTATAAATAGTTATAAGTACCGGAAACATATATACATTTTAAACGATCAATATTTTATTGCCTTTATTCATGTAACGTATCTGTATTTGTAATAATAATATGACAGAAATCTAACTTACCCTACATGTGTACACTTCATACTCTTTTCCCGTAGGAATAGGTAAATACCACGGCCTTTCACTTGCTACGATCCTGACACACATATTTCGATCAGCAATAACACGAATGCTTTCATACACACTCGTCGCTTAAGGGTTCTCTTGACCTGGCGTTTGATAAGGAGATTCTCAATTGGTCGTGGTTAGTTCGCCTTAGCCGGCCTTTATCATCTTATATTTATACTAATTGAGAATTTAAATTTTATTTTTTTGAAACGTTCCTGAAAAATATATAAAATCGATTTATTGTTTATGTTTCAGGAATTATTATTATTTAAAAGTTTTTCCACTAAATCGATAAGAGTGCTCTTACTTTGAATGATTTGAATTTTATCAAGGCTTGTGGGAAAGTTTCATTATAAAAACAAACTTTACTTTTTGCTGTTGATTAAGTAATAGTATAGTTCATTGTGGAAGATTTCGTCCAGCTATTTACTGTGATCAAACCTATTTCTGCGTCGAAGCAGTAATATAAATAATAATAATACACAGTAACAGTCACACTTATTTTATAGGAAGTAGCAAATTTAAAAAATATATAAATTTAGGAAATGAAACTGTTTTCCCAGATTTAAATCGCGGATATTTGTTTTTTTTCAAACAAACCGACGTTTCGGGCCCTTTACAGGTCCCATGGTCACGGTCGACTGAGGTGGTACAGTCTTCAACCAGTTATGTCTAATCAATTTTAGACATAACTAGTTACTATAGTGAAAAAATAGGGTGGTTTGCATCAATATTAGACAAATATACGCGATTTAAATCCGGAAAAACAATTCGTTTACTATGTGTAACAATCGCGAAAACCTAAGAACTCGATATATATAAATTTGTCATATCCCGCCCGAATTCCACGCATTTGTCATTTTGTTTAAAGCGTGTAGTTTTTACTACAAACGTTGGCGTACGTTTTCTTCTTTTTGTTTTTGTTGAGGTCAGAATTTAATTCTTGTCTAGTGAGGAGGGTGATACAAATCACGCCGAATATCGCTGCTCACATAATTGTCAAGGTGCATCACGTACAGGTAAGTTCGTTTTATCATCAGTTATAAATATTTGACACAAACCAGTGCTTCTGTTGCAACTGAATTAATGTTATATGCCTGAAAACATTGAAATACGCTACAGGAAACGTATAACGTACGTATGTCGGAAATAATTGTCAAAAAACTTCGACGGTACGTACGTAAATCACATTCCGCAATCTATGGCCCTAATTCCCTTTTCCTGTAATAGAGTTGAGCGCCGCAAATGTTAAGGAATGCTTTCATTAATAGTTATAGCACCAAATCTCTGAAGCCAAAGTTTGAGTGCCACAGTGTAATTGAGTTGAATAATTTGATCACTGTACAAATAGTAGTGTTGGATGGCGCTAATTACATATCGTAAAGCAATTATATCGCCCGCGCGCTACTGATATGGTAAACTATTAATACTATGTTAGCGGTTAAGGTTGTCATAATTGATAGGTGATTGAAGAGTGACACGTTAACGGAATTTTTGGATACGGTCCTGTCGAAAAGTAGAAGAAAATTATCGAGTTCTGAGGCTTTAGGTTTTGTGTGTTAAACATTAGTAATGAAACTATTTTTCAAATCTAAATAGCGTATATTTATTTTTCAAACAAACCAACATTTCGGTCCTTTTACAGGTCAACCGGATTTTTTTTCATGATATCAAGCGACGGGACGAACAAGTAGTGCTTTTGCCAACCCGTAACAGTTACAGTGCCACTCAGAGCTTTGAACCGCAAAAATCGAAGGGCCCCTGAGATATAAAGTTGACAAGTCCCATGAGTCTGTAACTTCAACTTCATTACCCCTCAAAACAGGAAAAAATGCTTGCACATTCCTACTTGGCGTCAGAAATAGGTAACGTGCCAGGTACTTCCCTGGATGAACTCTTTCACAAGGAGCTCTACTGCTACTAGAACGGTTATGTATTACAACCCTCCCTATTTTTCACTATAGTTACAAAAGTTTACTTTTAAATTTCTAGAACAAAATTATCCTATTTTTTGAAATTACCACCATAAAAATATATTTATGCCTAAAATACGATCGGAGACTTTTCGATGAAACCAAAAAATGACAAAACATTTAATTAAAAATATACAACGTGTCGATTTCCATTCTCGCCGTATTTACAGAGTTCATTCTATAGCCGAAACATAATCCAAATCACTAAAAAAATAAATCGCAAAATATGTCCTAAATTTATATTTTTTATTTAATTGCGGTAAACATCGATTCGCAATTACCTGATCCAAAGGTCACGAAGGTGCACGGCACGTGTCATCAAAACTTATAGCACAGCGGGCCGACAAAGTGTTGATATCTCTTTCTTAAATGCATTAAGCGCTCACGCCTCATCAGTGTGCTCGCTCACGCACTGGAATAGGATAGGATAGCCCGCCGCAATTCTAGTCTCTCGCGAAATGCCACGTGTGTGCTAAAAAGAACCGCTACCAGGTTTACCTGAACCTGCATTACCATCAAGTGGTGCTCCTTCTCATTATGGACGGCAAGTGCGTGATTATTACTTACGGTGTAATGGGAAACGTTTAGTTTGGGTACACGAAAGGAGATTACGAGTTACCCACACGCAAAATAGGCGCCTGGACGTCGAGTTGCGGACACCAGCCCGTTACACCAAGTAAGTAAGTACCATAATGTTACAAGGATGACAATGGCTTATAGCTAAGGTAACAAGCACCTTATGGACCCTGCAGGGCACTGCAAATTATATTTAAAGAGAAGAGGATTTCCAATATTTAGAATACTTATGGGCTCAGTTGGACTTGACAATATTTTCTCAATTATATATAAAAGTAATTATTATAATATATTCGCATTTTGCATTTTATAATATTAGATAAGAAAATTAAATTTACATAATATTGAAATATTTTCCAATAATATTATTTTACATTCTATTTAATTACATATTTATGTATTGACTGATATATTTAATATTATATGTATGTCTAAGACATTTACTTAAGTTTAAAAATAGTATTGTATATGGCGTTTGCACTGTAAGTATAACATGTTTTTTAAAGTCTATCGCTTAAATATTCGTCAACAGTATGCTTTCTTAATAAGTAGCTCTTTAAGTTTATTAATAAAATCTACAGCTTTAACAGTGTCTCTTAATTGGTCTGGTAGTTTATTATATATTTTTACGGCCATAGTTAATGTGCTTGATGAGTGTAGTTGTAAGTCGGGATGTAGATATTACTAATTTATTTTTATTACGTAAAACAATTTTGGGTTGTTTTCTATACGCGTACTAAAAAAATCTGGATATTTCCTAACAAATTTACAAATTTCCAAGATGTAGATACAAGGTAAAGAGAATATTATATGTTTTTCAAAATATGAAAGACAAGTGCCTGTATTTTAATGTTACTAAGATCCTTATAATTTTTTTCTGTATAGTAACGAGGCTGGGAGCATTGGTGCTGTTTCCCCACATTATAATACCGTAGTTGAGCCACGCATATGCGTAAGCATAATACGTTACTAGAGCCGTTTCAAAGTTCGTAGTCTTTTTTCATGCAGAAAATCATAAATTAATTTTGAAAGTTTAAATTTAATTTTTTGTATATGTGGTTTCCAGTTAATATTAGTATCTATTACTAAACCCAATAAAGTACACTCTAGAACAACTTCTAATTTAATGCCACTAAGGTGAAAATTTACTGTAAGTGGTTCTTTTTGATACGGTTGGAAAGTCATTATTTTTGTTTTTAAAAAATTTATTGTTTTATTCAATAATTCTTTTCCAATTTATTGTTTTATTTACTATTGCATTAAGTTTTTCATTTAAATTGACATTTTTATTACATGAAGTAAGAATTGAAATATCGTCTGCGAATAATATACAAGGCTCCTCTAAAATTTTTTACAGGTCATTTATGTAAATCAGAAATAATAAATAACTTACTACACTACCCTGGCGTATCGATGCATTTATTATTTTGCCATCGGATTGAACTATTTTTATTTCTTTTGTGTTATGATTAAAATATTCTAAGTGGTATATCAAATTGGACTTTGTCCTACTCTTTTGATATATCCAATAATATTCCTACTTGATATTGTTTTTTGTTTATTATATAAATTTATAAACTGCTAAGACTGTGGATCGTTTTTTACGAAAGCCATTTTGGCTTTCAGCAAAGATTTTATACTTTTCGCAGAAATGATAGACACGATTACATATTGCTTTTTCGATTATTTTCGAAGCAGTGGGCAAAATGGCTATTGACCGATAATTGTTTGGGTTACATTTTTAATTTTTCTTGTGTACGGGTTAAATAAGAGCTTTTTAATAGTTCAGGGAAAGTTTCTTCTGCAAACGATTAATTAATAAGCATTTCAAATGGTAACGTAAATTCTGTTTGCTTAATTCACACATTGTTTTATTAATTTGGGAGGATTTTCGTCTACACCATAGCTATTTTTATTTTTTAATTGTTTTATAATTTTGTACACGTCGCAAGTGTCTACCGGTCTAAGAAAAAGTATTATCGGCAGGGTGAAGCACTGGGCGTTGGATTATGAATTTCGCCTATAGAAGAAAAAAAGTTATAGAAATTGTTAGCCACAGTTTTTCGTTCTGAGGTTAGGGTATTGTTAATTTTCAAAATAATATTACATTGTCTTTTTGAATTTTTTTGTTTGTTCTTTCGTTTATGATGCACCACATTGTTTTGAGATTATTTGATGATTTATTTTGTTTTTATATTGTAATTTTTTAGCTGTAATAATAGATTTTTTTAGTATTTTCTCATAAGTTTTATAATACCGATGTATTTTATTTTATAAATATTTTAATAAATAAGAACACCAAGTTCTTAGATTCTAATGTCAAAATTTTATTTTTACATGCATTGACTTTTACATGTAATTTTTATTCCTGTCGTAAGTCAATGTTTTTTATTATTTCTTTTTAATTTTAAGTTATAGTTTGGTATGTTTTGGTTAGAAATATTGTATACAGTATCCTGGAATAATGAATAATTTTGATTAATATTATTATTATGCTTAATGTTTTATTCCAGTTTTCAAGTTGTAGTTGTAATCTAAATTTTTTTGTGTTTCTTTTATTAAACCTAACTAACTACCTTCTAAAAGCAGCATTTATTGGTATTTGTCAAAAAGTAATAATTGCTTACTTAAATCTAATCAAGTTGTCGATCAAAATATAAAAAAGTGAAAATAGGATAAAAAGCCTTTTACTTTGGAATTTTGCTGACACATTGCCGATTGATTCAATTGTTATTGATTAACTTAATAATGTAATGAGTGGTTTAACAAAGTAAATATAAATTTAAAATTGAATGAGCATCGTAATTATGTGGAGTAGTTTAGATTTAGTTGCGTAGCTATAACAGGCAAGATACTTTATCCTTCAAATCTAATTTTGCTGTAGGTTCTTTTTGTTATACATTTAAAATTGACTTTTCGGTCTGGAAATTGAATTTGTGTTCTTTTTATTGAAACGTAAGCGTTTTTAAAGTATTACCTTACATTCCTAGAAAGAAAGACCGGTTTTACGTAATTGTACGATTCCTTTTACACCAGTATACTTGTTTTGTGAGCGAAAAAAGGGTAACTTTTAAAAATATCTTATCGTTTTCAAGAAAAAATTACTGATAACACAGTTTTACTGTTCCATTAACGTTTATTAGTTTCTTAACCCGTGTTCCCGATAGCTACTTTTAATGACAGTTTTTATTTCCTTGTAAGACTTGTAACGCACGACTGACGGTAATAAAACTTACTTAGAACCTGTATCGATTTGGGATATTCTCACCTGGTTGGTTATTATAATAATTAATGAAAATAGGAGGATAAGGAATAATTGTATTAAATATGGTTTTTATATAGCCAATACAAGGAAAACATCGAGATGAAAGCCTCCGTGGCCGAACGGTTATTATGCTGGACTGCCGGAGGTCCCAGGTTCGATTCCCGGGCCGGGAGAAGTATTTGTATGGCCTACATTTATTTCCCTCGTGAGTTTGGGTGTAATTTGTGGTTGTCTATGAGTGTGTCCATGGCACCCGCGACACGGGGTTTTCTTAGTGTGGTGCAATATTGAGTGTGTGCGTTAAAAAAAAAGCTGTATGTTACTATAATCCCAAACTCGAATTTTATCTTAAAGGAGACCTGTGTCCTTAAAGGAGAGCAGTGACACTTATAACGGGTTGATGATGATTATGATATAATCGCTATGGTATCTCACTGTTTTTATTTGAAACTTAATTTATTTATCATCACTTTGTCGGTAATTTCACCATTAGTATTTTTTACTATTGTAACAAACCCCTGTAAACTGCTATAACCAACTACGAGCATATGTAGTTTCCTCAAAAGACTCTAGATAACATAGGTTGATTCAATTATAATATCAATTACTAAATTGCGACTTTAAGATTTTCCTTCTAACTATTTTCATTCAAAATGATTCATATGCTCCTCATTCGTGTGCTCCGTGAAATCTGGTCAACGCACATCTCTTTGTGGGCTCCCCAAAATTGCCAAATCATGCAATAGCTATCGAGAACGTATTTCGAACTCGCCGCTGCGAACTACCTACATCTATCTACCGATCCGATGAATAGGGATCTCCGGGGGATCACGAGCTCCCCGGTAAGACCAGGTTGCGGCGGGCGTCCGCGCGGAGCCTTCGCTAGTGGATACGCTTTCACGGCCGTTTTTTTACATTGGAGAGATGCTTCGACGTCGAGAGGGAGCGTGCCAACAGCTCCGTCAACAAAGCAGAAGTTATTAGTTTTTCGATTCAATGGCTTAGCGCGGGCAATTGCTCGTTGTGCAATGCACATCGGGAGGTGAGCTTGCCAACGGCTCCGGTATCATATACCATATCAAGCTATCTGGGAGAGTGTTGTACGTGCAACCGAGTTCGCTCACCCAAGGTTTTTGTGTACCGGATAAAGTCTGAACGGGCGGATTTGGGGTCAAACCTGACTGATAAGGTCACTGTGCTGGATTGCTTGTACAGGTAATGGCGCCCTTCCCGTATTGCCAAAAGGTTGGGTAGGGAGGGCAATATAACCAAAACTTAGCAGATGATATGGGACTGCTGCTAACTAAATCCCCCTTAGGAAGCACTCTCTCTGCACTCGTAGGTACTATCAACTGGAATAAGTCCCCGACGACCTTGACTGTTAAATATTCTTTAAAAAATTTCATTGTAGAAAAATCTACTCAGCTATTAGTACCTAAGCGTCAAAGGTCGAGTTCTTATAGGAATAGCTACACAACAATTTGTGGGATTTTACTTTGCATCTTGAAATATACTAAATAAAATAACCAAAACTGGAAAATTGGACTTTGACAGGATTCAACGACGTTAGGAAAATTCTCGACAAAGTTTACAGGACGTTTTTTTGTTGAATATTTTTCTTATAAATTGCAACTTTAACGACTTCATTGCAAAGTTTTGAAATTAAAATACATCTACGTAACTTCAATGAATCGTAAGTGTGTCCATTGTGAGTTCACTTCGACTCGTTTAACTTAACAAATATCTAATTCCAAAGAAAAGCAGACCTTTCTGGGTAAACAGGTTTGATGAAGAGGGTCCCAGCTGGCGAGAGAAGGATAAGGGGCAAATGGAACTGTAATCCCATAGGCCCCGCGGTGATGTGAGCCTAAATGTAACATTATACTAGCCGTTGATAGTGTAAACATTTTGGCGTATTAGTTTACTATTTTGATAAATAATTCTGTAAACTTTGATTTAGACTATATGGACATTAATTGACAACAATGAACATTGACAGCCAATTTAGTACGTAACTTAAACCTAAATCAATTAATCCTGTTATGAAACAGCAAAATATTATTTTAAAATAAGTCACAGATGTTTTTGTCACAAATGTTGAAGTAATGATTTAATTAATGAACGATTATTTTCTATCTGAGTGAACCGGTATCTTCAAGCATTATTAGTAGCAGTAGAGCTCTTTGTGAAAGAGTTCGTCCATTGAAGTACTACCTTACCTATTTCTGCCGCCAAGCAGTAATGTCAGCATTACTATTTTCCAATTTAGAAGAGAAAGGGTGCTGGTGAAATTAAAGGCACATGGGACTTGTCAACTTATGTCTCAGGGCGACGGGCGCAGTGGCAGTGCGCCTCATATCTTTGCGGTTTAAAGCTCTGAGTGGCACTGCAACTGTTATGGACAGGTGTGTAGCTTACCATCAGGCGCACGTGTTCGTCCCGTCACTTGATATTATAAAAAAAAGAAAATATTATTTTTTAGACATATTCTTAAGTTTTGTTTATACACGCATAATTAATTATTTTATATAAAAAAAATAACATTATTCGCAATAAAATCCAATCGGTATATTTTTCTTTCAAATTGTGTTTTCTGAATTCCACAATTTTATTTACGACTGTATTTGGCTTCATGTGCTGTTTGTTAACTATTCATTTTCTCGAAAATATCGTAAAATATGAGTTAAGTACAAATGCAAATTATAGCAATCAATGTTTTAGTCTCCAATTTCTAAATACTAATTTCAATTATACTATACAGTAAGTGAATGTTTAATAAACTCCGCTGCCGCACTCTTTTACGGCAGTTTTAGATTTCCTTTAAATGCATACTTTTAACATTATCGCGCATTAAATGGAACACGTAAGGTGGACCGATTAGCATGCACGCAAGTGTAGTAAGTAAAATAATAACTAGTAATAAAATTCATACATTTTGTAAATAGGTTTACCACAATGTTTAATAATTAATTATGTTAAATAACAAAGATAGTAACTTTTATTATTTATCGCACTAGCGATATGATCTATAACTCCATACTTTACAATAAATAAATAAATTATACTGTTTAAAAATAAAATTGCTCAAAAAACCGACCTCGAAAATTCATGGAATTACATCTATTTGCCAAGCTTTATTGAAACCGGTTATCGGAAAGTGCGCGAAACCGGATTCATCCTCTAGTTTGCCAGCCTTAGAGATGGAATATTTTCAAATTTAAATGAGACCACTACCGACGTACCGTCTTTCCAACAAAAAAAGAATCATCAAAATCGATTGAAATACACACAAAAAAACTCCTTTTTTGAAGTCGGTTAAAAAGTAACTTCTGAATTTTGTGATATATGAGCTATAAAACGATTCTAGGAGTTCTAAATGAATGCGTGTATTTATAATTAAATACCCTTGAGAACAGGCAAACAATTTTTCTATTTTTTAGCTATTTTTTACAGTTTAAGGGACCGCAATAAAACTGCACCTTACTAAACGAGCCTTACTGGAAAAATATTTAAGGAAAAATAGCCTTTTTTACATATAAAGAACATTTAGTTACTAAATGCCATTCTTAATTTTTATTACACTTTTATTATATAGCTTATATGCATAAAGTTCTATATAAAAGGAGTGAACGTGATGAGTAATGAGGTGACTGGTGGTAGAGATAAAACACGAAGAAAACATACCTCACCGAACTGAAATAATGGGATAAGGGCTAGAGAGCGGTGGTACATGATTATTATATCTTTATTTGTTATAATAACTAGTTACAATAGGTATCAAAAATATAATTTTTCATGATATCCTCCATTATAAGCCATCCATCTATTAATCGAGAATACTTTTCCTGTACTATATATGTGCAGTGAAGTATTTTGTTAATGTCTTTCGGGCATCTTCGGACTTCTTTATCCATGAATTATTAGATTCATCATCTGTAATAGTTCGAATTCGGAACTATGAACTACTTTACTTCCAATTACTTTTAAATTTTCAAAACTATTAAAACTATTTCAGTTTTTTATAATAATAATTACGCCTTAATAATTTATTAAGCAAGTTAACAAAAATGTAAACTTTCTTTCTTCTTCTTCTTTTTTTTCACTTTAGTTACTTTTCTTAAACTTTCACATAAACGTACACATAAAGTAACTAATCTTAAAGTTAAATTTTCACGATTTTCATACATTATTGAAGTTTAAGATCGGGACTTAGGCCCGGGGATTTTTAGGTGACAAATAGTAATATACCTTAAGGGTATGACGTTATAGTTGCAATTTCAATGATAATTATCGTAATGGCAACCCTTTCGGACGCTGCCTTGGCTTGGGCCGTCTTGGGGATGCTTCGGCACCCTTGAGTATGCTTCGGCAACCTTCGAGATGCTTCGGTAAGCCGAGTGCGACTATGCGGATATGCGTGGGGCGAGGGGAGGCATACACGGCAATACTGATCTGAAGAACCAGGCGTGCGCACGACGGACTGGTTCGGCATGCCTAAGGACACAGACATGTTTAAGGATGCCACGTTGTAGTACCTAGGGATATCGCGGCATAATCGCTATCAGTGTGCGTTTGCGTGTAGGGATGCCAAAGGATCCCATGTCGAGCCATTCCGTCATAGAGCGTCGGGCCTTACATAAACATAATTTACCTCGGCGTTTCGGATGTGATGCAATGTTAAAGCATGACTTGAGTTTCGATCGGAACTAAAACTAAGAATGTGTGACAACGCGATTTGACAGTTTCGAACGGGCCCGTTTGATAGTTCCAAATGGGCCCTCCTTTCGTTGACGAACTTCGAGGGTAGTCAAGTAGGTCATCCATAGTCTTCTTCTTAGCGTGTCGACTCTGACGTTTATATTTGTGAGAACCAGTACTTAGTAACTGAGACAGCATTATCAGTGGCGTTGTACAGGTCCTCGCGTGTGCAAGTGTAGGGACACGCAGGGCAATACAAAAGATGTGCCATTGCCTAGGGAGAGACACCACACAGACATGTGTGCTCTTCGAGCTGTAACACCACCCGTGCCTGCACTCCTCGCTTCGGCCGACTAGGGCCTATGTGGGGACTTCCAAGTTTGCCAAGGTTGATCATGCCCAGGAGGGAAGTGTTCCGACAGCGGGTCATCCATAATGGGGAAACGGGTACCTAACCTGCGGATTTCGAGCTTCGACAGTAGGGCTTAAAAAAAAAGTATCTTAAGCCCTAGAGGCACTGCATCTTTTTGTATAGAAATTATTGACGCCTAGAAGTAATCAAAATTTGTAATATATTTAACCTGTGTTTGTGTTTATTGACATTCCCCGGTCTTGTAGCGTTCCGTCACAGTGCCACTGCGGCGGTCTTTGATTTCCCCGGGGGATACTGATAGAAGTGTGTAATTCAAGTTTGAGCTTGATATTACAAGACATTACGTTTCCTTCAAAAGATTTTGCTAACGATTTTTTAACTGCGATTTTTTCATAACTACCTAGTTCAATTAAAACTCAAATGTAACCTTAGCAAGTCATAATATGGCATGACTTTGTGGAATAGAAAAAAGAAACGGACATGAACTTAGCAGACTTAGGTAGGCATGAGGCAACTTTGTTTAACAGATTAGACTCGTAAAAATTTATTGTTGCAATGACCTCAAATGAACATGCTGAAAATGAATTTGAAATGAGTATTTCAATGTATCATGTAGCGTTTTAAAGGGAGTACTGCGTCTCTTTTTAGTAAAATGATCTTTAATGTGTAGTTCGTATGGCGCTTTTTCTTTTTAACTAGGAACTTGTTTCTGCGGTAGCCTATAAAACCAAAAAGAAGCCCATAAAAAATGGTTTGATCGACCGCCTCTCAAGCAGAGGTCGTGGATTTGTATCATTGAGTTTCTCGGACGTTATGTGCGAAATTTATTTGAAATTTTCCGTGTGCTTTTAAGTGCAGGAAAACATTATGGTAATGATGATCGCTTATTCTGAATAAAAATAATGAACCGCTTACGATTGTCATATTGTTATGGCAAGTCATGGAAAATGAAACATTTACTACCACCATTTACGTAAATTTCGTCTTTATTTATTTGAACCTTTCTAAAGATAATTATTGCGACCTTGTATTGTATAGCTATAATTACGAAGACCTCGATTATTTGTACAACAAAGAATATTTCAGTTACAAATTATGTTGTTTTCCTTTTTATGGAAAGTACTTTTATTTTTTAATTTTGTCACGACCATTAGAAGAAAACAATACTAATCGATTTATAATTGCCTATAATTTACTCGATCATTACGAATGATTAGCCGCTCCTCGACCGACTTTAAATTGGTTCGTGATATTATTTACACAATAACTTTACTTTTTATTTTTATTTTTATTTTTATTTTATTTTATTTATTCAGAAAACCAACGGCGTTACAAAAACTATTTTACATTGTATATATAGGCTAAAAGTAAGGCTAATTACAGGTTTCCCTTGTTTATGCATCATTAAATATTATTAAACAAAAACTATCGGTGAGTATGTAGGTAAATTGAACTAATACTAATTGAATGAACATAAAACACGTTTTTAAAGTAAAGTAAAGTAAAGTAAATGCCGAAATCACAACTCACAAGCCCCGCATATTGTTTGATGATAGGTACAGTAATGCTATGTTACTGTAAATAACTCGTCTTTACTCTAAGACATTTTTGATACATATGTATATATATATGTACATAATATCTATCTATATAATTTCCATATGTATAATTAAAAAATAAAATAAAATTTCGGAATCGTACTATATAATATATTATATATTTATATTTACATATATATTTTAAATAATTAAACATAGGCAACTAAATGCAGGTACCCACACAAAATCCTGCGCGGCACTGCGGTATCTATTAATCGGTCGCTCCAAACAAAATTTTGCGTACCTGTTTTTTAAAAGTTTTTTTTTCTTTTGTTGGAGCGTTGTGGGATACATGATATATGATTAAATGTTTTAAGTGCTAGATGATATATCTTCGCTGTATGCTGTACCAGTTCATGTTTTAATTTAAAATCAGGAGATTCGTAGAGGAAATAAATTTTTCTTTTTTGATACCAAGTGACGGAACGAACAAGTAGTGCACCTGGTGGTAAGCGACATGCCTGTCCATATCTGGCGAATGCGCCGCAAACGCACCTGTTTGCGAAAGGCTCGCGAGCTGCGCACGTGCATTACCTAAGTAGTAGTAGTAGTTACCTAAGTAGTGTTCGCGTGCCGTTCACGCGCCTCATATACTAATATGTATTTAACAGCACGCATACAGCACCCGAGCAGCGCATTCGCCAGATGTGTATGCACCCTTAGAGCTTTAAATCCCAAAGATCTGAGAGGCAGTGCCACTGCGCCCGTCATCCTAAGATATAAATTGTAAAGTCCCATATGACTGTAATTACACCAGCGCCCTTGCCCTTCAAAACCGGAACACAGTAATGGTCCCGTTTTACGCTTGGCGGCAATAGGTAAGATAATAAAATAAGTAGTACCTCTACTGCTATTAAGTTACATAGTTACTGTTAGCATAATTTATATGCACTTCACTTTCTTTGTCCCTTAACTTGCAGAAGTAACAATCGACTAAGGGTATAATGGTTCTTGTAACGATAACGAACTGAAATCAAAGACGAGGAAATGAGATGTCGTAGATGGTCAAGGTTTAGACATTATATACTAGTGACTGTATAATACAGAGTACAATAAAAATCTGTTTGTACAGGTGTCACAATCTTACACTTTCAAAAGTCTGTAATGCTAAAGAATCTGAAGGTTGCCGAGAAACGCTCTAAAATTGCCGACAAGGCCGCAATCGAATACTGCGGCCTCGCTGATCTTGATACGACTTACTATTGAGTACAGGATCACACTCATTAGTTTTAGATTCATAAGGAACATCATCACCTTATTAGCTGTTCATCTGAGAACGAGAGTCCACTTCATTCAGGGTCTAGCATAAAAGGATTTGGGCTTGACAAGGTTTGCAATAGTACTGTGGGATTTTAAAGTACCCATAACACTAAGTAACTTCATATAGAAAAAAAAATTATAAATAATAATAGGTGAATCTCATTTAAAGTACTGGCTCGCGATGGCTGTTTTGACGTTTGTCCGCTCATCAAGTTTCGTATTAATTCATAATTACGTTAAATGAGCTAATTGCTGCACATTGTTGTCGATAGTGACGTGCAGTAAAATTTATTTAATGTATAATTTTACGACACAGCTCGGCATTTGTTTTACGGAATTCGAAATTTTTAAAAATGCGGTAAACTCGCGTCAAAGCTCAATGCAAAACAAAGCAGTTCCGAATTGACGACATATTAAGTAAACATTTTTATTTTCGTTTTATTAAAACTTTTTAATCAGCTACCCCTTGCAATACTAGTTATAAATCTAAAAACTTACAGATGCGACTCGTATTTGATAATTTTCGGTAATGAATTGAGATTTGACCTCACTATTGTAATCTGTCAAAACGGCCATAATGGCGTGCCGGTACTGTAGTGTTGCAGCGATCATAATTAGTATTCAAGATCTTTTTTTCGGATGGTTCGTTAATTTAGAAGCTTGACATAAACAACATGACACGACATGGACAATTTATATTCATTAGTATTTTCGCTATATTGTATTGAACCGAAACTCTAATTGTGTCTATATATTTTTTTTTCTTATACTAAATGACAAGACATACAAGTCGTGCGCCTAGTGCTACCACCACACACCTGTCCAGTGTCCATAGCAGTTGTAATGCCACTCAAATCTGAGGGGCACTGCCATTGCGCCCGCCACCCTGATACATACGTAAGTTGACAAGTCGCATGCGCCTGTAATTTCAGCAGCACCCTTACCCTTCAAAACCGAAACGCAGCAAAGGTCACATTACTGCTTGGCAGCATTAATTCGTAAGGTGGCAGTACTGAGAGCGCTTGGACTGTAATTCCTACGCGAACTGTTGCGGATTGGGAACTTCACACGCATCATTAAATTGCTTTGCAAGTGTATGCAGGTGTGTATTCCTTCACTGAAAAGGTCATGGACAATTTCAAATTAAATTTCGCACGTGAATTCCGAAAAACTTTGGTGCAAGTTCGGATTCGAACTCACGACTCTCTGCTGGAGAGACGGTAGGTCAAATCATTATAGTTTATTTCACATAGCATGAGTACGTTATGTTTGTGATTTGAAGGTTCTTTACCTAATTTTAATTTAATTTCATTTAAAAAAGAATCTTCAAATCTCAAACATAACCCTCCCATTTGAAGATTCTAGAGGTGAAGATAAAATTTAATGAAATAAATCGAATTAAATGTCTTATCGAGAAAATTTGTAACGAAGTGTGAATCGATTAAGAGAAAAGAATTTAAGAACAAATAGTAACCAAAATGAAAAGGATTAAATTATTATGTTATTAAGTTACTAAAAAATAATACAACAAATAAAAAAATCAATAACAACCAAACTAAAAGGCGGCAACAAAGCATAAAATCAACTGCAACGAAATTATATTTTAACAATTTCTTCAAAAATATCACGCAAAGTTCAAAACAAAAGAAAACTACCCGCATATCAGGTGTCTCATCAAGATGTACTCATCGCGAGGTACATGATAGCTGTTTCGGTTTATCGATTCCATGGAGTAAATGACTATGGATATATATTCCGTTTGCGCATCAAGTGATTGGGGCAATTTACTTTTATCTTTATTATTTCATTTTTATGTGCTTAATATGCCTGCTGTGACTTTTATTTACAATTACAACTGCAACAAATATTGTTTTGTTTTTGGTACATTTTAACAAATTTACTTTTTGTAATTTGATTGATAGATTAGTTAAAAATAGTATGCGTGCAACGTAAATATTGGAAATGTCACAGTACCATCTTAATGAAATGGACTATAGGCTACATACGGCTACGTTTTTATCAACATGGGAAAAAAAATGTAGTACGATTTACTTGTAGATAATCTCTCCTTATACGAAACATATTTAACTACGTATGTAGATTGATTTCATGTTTTGATTTACGAAGGTAGTATTTTTCATTTTGTCGTTTGACGATTAAAATAAACTGTAAAGGTCAAATATTATGTCTCCTTGTTAAGTTATCTTTTATGATTTCTATACGCCTGCTCAGGTAGCTTTGAAATCATGTATCGTAAAACAGACTAATAAACATAACTTTTGTTTCAGGTAAGTGCGCGTAAAACGAGGTCCGAGCCAGACTTATGTCAAATGTCACACTCGTAAAATTACAATAGGCGTAACGTAAGTTGTCAAATGTTTTTGCTTTTACGATCTTTTTATGGGATAATTAGTATTACGCCATTAATTAGTTGTAAATGCCAATGACTTATAAACTACATCACATATTTTCTTGTGAAAATTGAGTATTCGAATATTTTATCATTCAGAATAGGTTAATAATGCAAGGTTGTCAATATATTAAAACATATAAATAACTTAATTAGTTTAGAAAAATAAATAAAATCATTTACGCTACTAATTACAAAATGCTTAGACCTATGGATAAGTTAAACAATAGAAACACAACAACACAAAAACAAATAAACATCGACGTGCGGCATGCAGTCGCATCCAAAGCACCACAAACATCGCCGAATCTCAGTGCGGACAACACGCATACTGGATTGGCTGTCGGGCAGACGGGGTAGCATCTAGGCGCACCTCTTGCTCGTGATGGTTGCAAACCCGTCTATGTGCGCATCCGCGAACCCGCGGTGCTGCAGAAGCGCGGCAGCCCCGACAACACTCGTTTATGCAACAGTTTATATGATTTAACAAATGATTCTCTCGTTATTGAATTTTTAACAATTAAACGAAAATCACAGATACACACTTCAAGTCTAATTCTGTATAAACTTGAACTCAAACGGTCAACCCTACCACGAAACAAAATGAATCATGGTCGTTTTTCATGGGATTAATCGATACACATACCATCACATCTGCCTTTCGATGGTGTAGGCAGACACATGAGTATACGTGATTGTTTATTATGGGTACATGGAATGTAGTATCCTTTTGAGGACATCCTAAATTTATTTTTTTTTGTTTTGTTAGCTCATTGTACATGTACATTCCTATTTACAAAATAAACAACCTTCATGCATTCATATATTCTTAATATAGTATATTTAACTACTTGTACCTATTTATTTTATTCAATATCATGATGTTTATACTGCCTTGATACATTTTTCTTTTTTTTTAATACTCCTATAGTTTGTTACTATCATGGACCATTAACTCAAGAGGACTGCCTAATCTCGATACAGGATAGTGTAGTCGGGTATTTAATAATAATAATAAAAAAAAACCCACACACTCAACATAACCCCGCACTAGGGAAACCCTGTGTCGCGGGTGCCATGGACACACACATAGACAACCACAAATTACACCCAAACTCACGAGAGAAATAAATGTAGGTCATACAAATATTTCTCCCGGCCCGGGAATCGAACCTGGTACCTCTGCCTGACAGTCCGGCATGGTAACCGTTCGGCCACGGAGGCAGTTACCTATTAGCTTTAGTACCTATTAGCACACCAGATGTCGCGACAAGTACCAAATACCTATTTTTGTAACCAATTTGTTTTACATTGACAATCTGCAATTTATCAAAGCTACTCTAATTTATAGTGATAACAAACAAATCAACTAGATGGCGCTTATTGCACTGATTTTTATGGATAGTGCCGGTTATTCTTTTTTTTTAGGATTAGCGCCATCTACCTACATTAGGAAGAGTTAATTTATAAATTAGTTTGTAGCACACAATGCTGACGCGCATGTTTGTAAAAATCTGGAAAATGATTTTAGCTCATGATCAATATTTGAATAATATTACAAGGAAATAACTGACTTCTTATATTTCATATTAACGAGGTTGATATCCATTTACGTAATGTAAATTACTTCCAAGCCACTTACTGATCAGCGCCATCTAGATAGAAGACTTATTAAGACCTTTTCAGAATTATGATCTGTGGTATGGAGATTAGCAGTCCTTTTGAGTTATTGCTCCATGTTATTATTATAATACAAAGATAGAACATAAAGGAAAATTCCTTCGATCCGACTGGATTCGAACCAGTGTTTGATGCTACAACGTTGCTACAGACACTGGTTCGAGTCCACTGGGGTCGAAGGAATTTCTCTTTGTGTTTGTTTCGTATCAAAAATAATAACAAACTAGTGGAGTACTTATACCTAGTATTGACAACAGTAAAATTATTTCTTATTTGTACTGCTTAGCTTTAGTCGTAAATAGAGTATTTCTGGTTCATCGTCTACGTACTGAAAGGACACTAATAAAAAAATGGTTACAAATGCCTAAAGCATACAGATCTATTTAAGCGAATAAACGATTTTGCGGTCACTAGAGCACGTAGCCCCAGCGTCAAGTGACATTATTAAATTCGTGTGCAAATTGCACGTATCAACATTGTATTGTAGCTGTAATTTATCCATCGAGAAAGGTGTCCACTGAGTTAATAATACATATCAGGGTATATCATCTGGCACCCACGGGAATGTTATAGGATAATAAAGTGTTGTTTTTTATTTTATTTTAAGATAATAAAGTTGGTGTTATTATTAAAACGAATAACTTTCGTTGTTCCTACCAGTTATGTATATAAGCATGTATGTGTGAAATCACTGTATAAATTGAGTCCTAAATGGGATTTTTCTTTGATATTTACCAATACTATTCATAAATTGTTTCGGTATTGAACTATCTGCTATTACAGACAGATACCAAGTTGACGACTTTTTACTTAGGGATATTTTGTTATTGTGCTGCCTTGCCTGAGCCATCAGATACAAAGAGAAGCTGAAGGTTCCTCAGCCGTATAATAAATTGGGAATAAGGCGCTCAGGCGTAATAAGTCTCATTACGAATATAGTACTTATTTCTAAATCCAAGATGGCGGACACAATTTAAAAAAAAATGCAATATGGGTAACCTTTCGAGGTATTTTGGGATGCTCATTATGAATATGGCACTCATTTCTAAATCCAAAATGGCGGGCGCTATTTTTCGAATAATGGCAAGTTGGGAATCATTTTCGAGATATTTGGGGGTGCTCATTACGAATATAGCACTTATTTGTAAATCCAAGATGCCGGACACGATTTTTCAAAAAATGCTATATGGGTATCCTTTTCGAGATATTTGGGGATATTCAATACGAATATGGCACTCATTTCTAAATCCAAGATGGCAGACACGACAGTTCAAACAAAAGCAATATTCGTAATGAGCACCCCCAAATACCTCGAAAACGATACTCAACTTGCCATTATTTGAAAAATCGAGCCCGCCATCTTGGATTTACAAATAGTGCCATATTCACATTGAACTTCCCCAAACACCTTGAAAACGATACCCAACTTGCAATTATTTGAAAAATCGTGCCCGCCATCTTGGATTTAGAAATGAATGCCATATTCGTAATGAGCACCTCGAATACCTCGAAAATGGCTCCCATATTGCATTTATTTGAAAAGTCGTGTCCGTCATCGTGTATTCAGATATAAATGCCATTTCCATAAGGATTACCAAGAATATATTTTTTTTAATTCTTGTCACTTGACATTGCCGATCGACAGTCACGATCGACAAAACCGAGCATATCTGTAGCCACCTGATCGACATTGTAGATCGACAAAATCGGGCAAATCTGTAGGCACCTTTTATTTAATGATGAGTTACGCAAGATACAATTTTCCCACTTTTGAGGGAAATGTTATTCCATGGCATCATTATTTGTATATTTGTGTGCGTGCCGACGAGCGTAGATACAAGTTGCTTACGCCTATATGAATTTGGTTTTTGTCTCACTTGTGACAGTTCGTTTGATACGAAACTATCATTCTATGCGTTATTATTCTAAGATTAGAGAAATGAGGCGGTCGCTCGGTGTTTAAAATTTACATTTTTTAACGAGACCAAATGACGGGACGAACAAGTCGCCCACCTGGTGGTAAGTGACACGCCTGTCCATGATATTTGCAATACCACCCAGTGCTTTAAATCACAAAGATCTGAGGGGCCCTACCGGTAACATATCATAAACACGAATTTCTTCCTTCCGAATTTCATTAGTCCGAACACGGTTCGACTTTTTTTCATTAGTGCGATGACAGTTTTGGTATAAATTTACAATACAGAAATAGGATGTGTTAAGCTGAAGTAGCGTTTGTCCGTAAAACTAATAATTATTATTTTGGCAGAATTTTGCTTGATCTAGCGATATTTGTTATACTGTCTGTTTTCCATGTAATTTAGATACCTGAAAATTCGTTTAGACAAAATTATTCTTAGATAAAATTCTACCTACCTAAAATAGACGTACGCAAGAATTTTAAGTATGTCCTTTTCATAACTTCGTAACTAAATTTACACATTTTGAATAAAATATTTCTTTGTCTTTATTACAATTTTAATTTTAGATTACATTTTTGGGGATTGTTGTTGCTCGCTTCCATAGGTTTACCCTCGAGACCCTACAAGTGACACCTGAGTGAATTCATTAATTCAAAGATCGAATACTTAGACAAAAATTCCCTCGATCCGGCTGGATTCAAACCAACGCCTTCTAGCAAACCGTGCTACTACTACGCTATGCCAATTAAGTCACGGAACGAACTTGCAAACTTTACGAATTTTTCTGTGCTTGCTGCAGATCTTTCTTTTGGTTTTGAACTACATTTACAATACATTTCTATTTCATAATCATGATTATGGAGTATCCATAATCAAGATAACAATCCTCGATACTGATGTAAAAATATCAATACATAAGTACTCACTGCATTTAACAAAGGTTATTTCAACACAGCACGACAACACTGTGATGAAAACTATTTTTTTTTTCCAACAACTATAATAGTAATGTAATAACCCTACGCTCTGATCGAAGTGTAGGGGCGTATTTATACGCGTTGAACAGGCGGGAGACTACTTGCTCTTAGGGTCGTATTCTAGAACTCTATTCAATGCTCAAGTCAGGATTGCACTGGCAACACAAGCACTGGAAATACGACCCTAATTTCAGGGACTTGTGTATGATTTCTAGTGCTTTGAATCATACTCAAGTTCTGACTTAAGCATTGAGTAGAGTTCTAGAATACGACCCTTAGTATACTATGACTCAGGTGAGGCTCAGGACACTATAGATAACTTTCCTGAAAAGGCGTGTTGTAGAAGAAAATCGGCGCGAATACATGGTGAACTTGAAAGCTCTTCGTCTTCGTTGGTAATTTTGCGTGAAGTATGAATGTGTTGCGATCTGGTTGACCTATAACGTCGAAAGTAACGGGATCATTGAGGAAGAGTTGGCGACATTAAGTTCGATCTTTTTCGTGTTTCTAAAAGTTACAAAACCAATTACTCGTTTAATATTTTTATTTTGCGGTGTTTGGTGTTCTTGCATGACTGGGGTTCATTTTACATACTCGTATGTTGCGTAAGAGCCTGATAAAATGACTGTGACTACGATCTGATATTTGGAAACTATGATCTAAGATAAAAATATAATTAAATACAGTTGTATCAAATAAAATGAAAGAGTGAGAGGGAGTCAAGTCACCCAAAATAAAAACAAAAATCAATATGCCTTTTCAGACATATTTTGTGCCCGCATCCTGTTTGGATCTGATAAACATGAACTTTGCGTGGGTTGACTAAATTACTTTCAGCCATATCGTTGTATATCTGTCTGTTTGTACGAGATATTTTTTCGATGGTTTAAGCTCGGACTTTTATATATTTATTCCTGCACAAAGGTACACTTAATTTGATTACAAAAAAACATCCATAGCAAGTTACCTTATTAGAAACCATTTAACATCGTTTGTCACAAATTGCTCACCATTAGCTATCGTTAGAATAAGTTGTTCTCATTTAGGACTGTAGAGTCATGATAAGAAGCATTTCGCGAACACTGCTTGAACCATATGCCATGGACCGTATGAGTAACAGAATATATGTATGAACCAGTACCACAATATATAATGGTTAAAATTTTTTATTAATGACATTAATATTTTTTAAAACATATAAATGTAAGTAGTATATAATTCGTTTATTTATCATAAGTACATCCAAGAGTAACTAACGAACAGCGACGGTACATACGGTTGTAGTGTATGGTTCATTGACCAGATATACGACCCGTATTAGTGCCCTGTTGCGTGCTAGTGTTGAGACGAATAAAATTTAATTTATCGGCTAACGTTAAATTGATTTTATCTATAATAATAATTGTTATTAAGGGAATAAATTATAATGTTGCAAATTACATATAATTTTTGCTTATAATATTCAATTCTTAACACGCAGCTTGGAATAATCTCTGTCGTATTTTATCTTATAATGTCAATATGTAATGTCATTTAATTTGTTTGAAAACTTAAATCATTACGGTGACAACTGCGTTCCGAATGGCCAGCCCGAATTCGAAGCAATTAACGGGTGTCGTCAATTGTTTCACTTCAAATTTACCTCTTTAACTTGAGCTTTGCTACAATGGACGAAATTGAAAATTATATATTAATATTTAATTACCAATGAAATGTGATTCCGTTTGTTTTATAATTAGATGTTTTACTGTTTTTCCCACACCACCAAATGAAACAGCCCGCCATTGTTAGAGATATTATCTTTATTACAATAAATACATAATATTTTTAAAATATACGGAGACGTACACACAGGTCAGTTGATGGCGCTGTACTATTTCAGTTTCCTAATTTTTGAAATCACTTTCAGCGCAAACGAGAGCTGATATTTAAAAGTGATATAAGGCCCATTTACCTGATTAGTTGCCAGGGATGGATGGCCCTTTTTTCGTCTCTATTTCTGGTTGTATACTCGATGCTTATAAATCATTTTATTCAATTCTAAGAAGTGCCCTACAATACATATGTAGGTATATGTACATATATTTCATATTTTGTTTCAGTACTACAGCGCATCATCGAATTTTGTATAAGGTCGTTAAATTTAAATTCACTTAAGAAGAAAGAATGTTAAACTACATACATTTCAACTATTTCTCCATATTGCTATAAAGATTTATTTTGTACTTTACTGTTTTTTCGAGATCACAAGACACGAAAAATACTATTTTCGGAAATAAATAATTGTAATGCACATACCTATTTATTTTTTGAATTGTGTGATTGTTTTCTTAAGTCCGTAGAGCAACACCATTAATCTTTAGGAAGCACGTCTCTAGGTGGCGAATCGGTGATTGCTTAGCAAATTCTTTTTTATGTGAAATAGACCACAATTTCAATCGTTTGTCTAGTAAATATTTTTACTCTGACCTTGAATAGCCCTAAATTGTAGCTTTCGGGAAACTCATACCATGGCCGATATCGTTTCGTGCGAATGGATGGCAAGTCACAGACATAAGAATTGAGTCTTTTGGACTTTTTAGTACACCGAAGGAAACGAGAGGTGAGGACGGCACCAGATTTTAAGGCTCATGCGTACACTTTCCGAATTATATTCGTTAAAAATCAACAAGTAGTCCTATTTTCTACTGTGATCGAGACTTAGAAGCTTCGCAGTTTTTCGCAGTTTTTGCCTAGTATTCGATGTAGCGACCAAAGTTGAGGTTGGGTGATAGCTCCCGATCAAGAATCTCAACGTGGCCACTTATCGCTCTCAAACACATCTCGGAAAGTTGGATTGAAGTGGAAAACACTCCTTTTTATTGAGAAAAAACACATTAAATGACTAAACCAAGTATTTAGTCATTGACACATTGACAAAATCTGTTTTCGAATTCCTATTTTATCATAAATGACTTTCCCAAGTATTGTGATTATTGTATTCTGGACTGGTTCACTATTTTGTTGATCATTTTATTACCCGCTACATACAACACTAGCCAGTGTTGTACGATCGATTGAAAACATCCCAGCTGGTAACAAAATTACTGGTGATCAGATGACGTCATTGCAGGGAAATTGCACACCCTGTATTGCCCTACTTGTTTGACGCTATCATTCTTGTTAAACATTCCTCTCGACGGTTGAGAACTTTGTTACTTAATAGCATGTTTTTTAGAGTAGCTATTAAATATTTTGTGTGTATCTATTTGAAATTGGTTCGCCAGTGAATTATTGATTCTTGAAGTTTTACGACTCCCACGGCTATCCTGAGCACCCGCTAAGGTATCATAGAGATGATGGAAGTATGTATTAGTTTGCTATTTCACTTGTGAGAGAGCTCTTTATTTCTCCTTACTTGGCTTGAATAGAACAATATGCCTCAAACTTAACGCAACGAAAACGCAGATTATTGTTATTGGGAGTTCTAGAATGGTATCCAAAATAGATTGGTTTTGCTTGCCACTGGTTATTTTAGACGACACTTGCATTAAAATTAGCGGCCATCTGAAAAATCTGGGTATACTCATTGACAGGCTGCTATCTTGGGCACCCCAATTAGCTGAAACCAGTCGCAAATCGTTTGCTTCTGCAGAATCTCTTAGAAGGTTACGTAATTTCTTGCCGATTGCCACGAAGCTGCGCTTGCGCACAATCTTCTTCTTCCAATTCTTGATTATGCTGATGCCTGTTATCTGGATTTAACCGATCAACAAGCTCGAACGTCTAAACTTTTGCATTCATTTCATTTATGGTCGGAGGAAATTTGATCATGTTTCAATTTACCGCAAGGAGCTGAAGTGGTTACCTATTATACTTCGCCGGAATGCTCATGCTCCTAATATACTTTATGCCATAAATTTATTTACTATTTACTCATTCCTCACACACCACCTTATCTTTAGGAGCGATTTCAATTCGTCCATCAATCCAACCTCCTATTTGCGCTCATCTTCAACTCTCCAATTTAAAATGCCCTTGCATACCTCCCAGTATTACGATAAGTTCGTTACTGTTCAGGCTATACGTTTATGGAACGCTCTACCACTGTTCACCAAGCGAAATCGTTGCATCTTTTCAAAAATATGGTAAAAGAATACTACCTTACTTTAGTGTTACTTGAACGGCATAGATATCAATGTTTCAAAATTATATTTTATAATGAAATTTATTTTAATTTTTTTAAATAAATGTAGAAACGTATAGTAGTTTATTATGATATGTATATATATAAAATTATTTATTGATCACTGAATCTTCATACACCGCCGTCTTTTTCCTATAAATTATAATTACTTTCTTCCAAAGGTTGTCGGGCAGAAATCGCTTAAAGCGATAAGACTGCCCATTGTACCATCGCTTATTTCTTTTTATTTTAATTATTGTATTGTATTTGTATCCATTTATAACGATATATATCGATAACGACCTGCTGCTGAAGCCCAGTACCTTTGTTCCACCCTCACCGTTCCTCCTTCGGTCGACTAGAAGGTCCGGAGGACTCCATTCTTATTTAGTTGATATTCCACCTATTCGCATTAAGCGCTTTGCTTCCTCCTTTCTGATGCGTACGGCAAAGGAATGGAATGCTCTATCTCTATTGCCCGAAAAGTACAATTTGGGGCTATTCAAAGCTAGAGTGAATAAGCATTTTTTTAGGCAAACAGTCCCATCGGTGGTCACATCGTCGCTTATTATTAGGTGAGATAGTGGCCAAGCGTGTGTCTATTATATATTAAAAAAATTTAGGTGTACAATAAAGAATTTTTGTATTGTATTGTATTGTATTGTATTAGGTTTCTAAAGTGTAGGTTTTGTAATTTTTTGTGAAGTAAATATAGCGCCTTTAAAAAAATCTTACTTCAGGCCATTGCAACTAAGGACAAATGAAATTATAAAGTCTTTGTATTGCAGCATTCAGGTCAGACCGCGCACGATCGCCTGCACAACCATTGTCGATTTATTGACATTTGCGCATCTAAATTCGATACCCGTGAGTACAGTCTTTGAAGTCCTTTGTTTTGGTTTATTCTTTAGAAAGTAAAGTTATTAACAAAGTAACACCGAGTTGAAAAAATACGGAGCGCACACAAAGCCATCGACGCGTTAAGAAGTGATATATTATTACTATTAGTCATTTGTTTGCTCTATGCCTAATAAACCTTTTTCATGACAATAACTAACTCGGTTGTATAAATCTATTCATGGAAACTAAGACGAAACCCTTCACTTAAGGTCAAGAAGGTTCATTTTCCTTTCATCAAAGATAGAATCTCTGAGAAATAGTCACTTATTGCTAAATTCTTGATCTCACTAATATTATTTACGTCGTCTCTATATGGCAACACGTTCACGAATACTAATTCTGTCCCAAAGGCGTTCTGGTTTCCGAGTAATGTGTAGATTAATGTCGAAACCATAATGCACATACTTAACTTTATAATCGCTGAACATGTAAAAGCTACGCACATTATGTATAAGAAGATCTTACTATAGGAACTCAATACTGAATCATTAATGACCCATCATACGTATTCGCTCTAATGAATCTGCCTTTCAAATCAGTACACAGTTGTAAAACATAATGATTTCAAGTGTGACTTTATGAAATAAAGAGAAAGTTTTGTCATACCACGACCTATAGGGAATGGTAAAGCTCTTAAATCTCTACCCAAACCCAAGACGGGTTAGTTATTTGACACATGTCCAAGAGTTTTACAAAACTGCCGACATATCTATATACAAGTTTCCTCATGACATTCCACCACCGTTTGAACAAGTAATATTTTTAATAACCTTTCAGACTGAAAAATATATTCAAATACACATATTGTAAATTATCAACCACTCATTTTTCAAGTGTCTATATTTCAGTAGTCGTTGGTAATTAAGTTCAACGTATCATAGTACCGCCGCGTGAGAGCTCTATGCAAAATAGTATTAGATAATAATAATATTGCTGACTATTGTTACATCTGAACTCTTTGTTCCTAGTATATTACTTTTGTACTAGTCCTGGAACGTATCCGAGAAAATATGTTTGCACAAATATCGCACTTGAAACCAAATATTGGAGACGTGTTACGTATTACATATAACCTCAATCAAAGTTCAGATTCTCTCAAATGAATTTAAAGGTACTAATCCTCGTCGCGTTATGAAACTCTAAGTGGAACAAGTGTAGACATTCCACCTCGCAAGGTCGATGTGGTGAAAGGTATTTTTCTTGCCAACTTCTTATACACGTGCGTACGTGATATGTGCAGGATTTACTGATATTGATTTAGTAATTCAGTTATCTGATCTAAATAATCTGAAGCGAGTAGTAAATATTTCATATATTATCAATGATATTTGAAATCTTAGTAGGCCTTTTACTTGGTACACCGATTGTTGCCTATTAAATATATACTAACTTGAATTAAATTCTTGAGCCATTGCAATGGCGGCTTATCTACGTTAGCAATTAATATTTCGCTTATACTAGTGACACTTTCAAAGGAAATCGACAGGGACTACACAAAGCAACTCTATTCAACAAAAAAAGCGTAAAAGAATTGATCGAAGATGAACTGAAGTAGGTATGAACAGAACTGCGGTAGGTATGACGAACTTATTTGGCAACTCTGAAATGTTATAGCCGTTTTAATAAGTTCTATTTAACTGCTTTCCTAACCAATTTTGTTTTCGCTAGTTCGCTATTGTTTGGTAGAGTTTTAAAAAGATGTCGCCATATTATATAGGTTTAGTACACAATACACAATCGTGAGTGACGTTTGAAATAACAACCACATCGAGTTACACCAACCTATTAATAGTTATATCATTACAACTTAACCACTAGGCACACCCAATAGTGTCACTATTACCCATCCATCAACTCGTGTACGTCCCACATATTTTATAATTTAGTATTTATGAATATGCAAAGGTGCGCGCGAGTCGATGCAATATTCATGGGACACTTGTCTGCGTGTAATTACGTTGTTGGCTGTGAAATATGTGTCGGCTACCGATTACACCTATTGCTGAATGAGTCAATCAAAGCCGGTGTCAAATTGTCCTTGCGGTCTACTGTAGCCATGTCATCGCTATTGCAAATGATTTATTATCGCCGTGTATATAGACTTTGACATCTCGGCTAAAACATTTGCAATAAGTGACGCTGCGGGTGTTAGGTCCATTATCTGAGCGCACTAGAGCTTTTGCATCTCCTAATTTTCTATGTTAAGGTTACCTACTGTGAAGAAATTGTTATTTAGTAATTAGCCTGTCTATGGTACATTATTGAGAATATACTTGGTTACATTATTGTAATACCATGTTTATTGCAATATCACGATGTTTTATTACTATGATATCTCTAGTCAGCCGCTGTTAATTGTAAAGGTATCTGGCTTAGTGGAGAAAAAAATGTTTTCTTGTTTCTACTAATGTTGCTACCTAATTGTACAATTGCTACTCTCAAAAAAAACTTTTATAGATTTTCTCACAGATGGCGCTACGGCAATAAAGTCGTTAAAATCCAAAAACAAAGATCTGGAACTATCTCATAGAAAAATTTGTAAGCTCTGCTGGTTTGTGTAGGCGCTCGAACCAGCGCCATCGAATTCAGTCGGATCGAAAGATTTTCTTAGTGTTCGATCTTTGTATTAATAATTATAGTTATATTATTTTCTGTATTGTCATTGTAATTTTCAATGTAGATCAGAAACTTATTTTAACATCCAATAATGATTCGTTGTTTGAATTTTCTATGTTGATTTGTTAAAATAATAGATTACAACTGGCTGTTCTAAAATAGCTATTCTCCACTGTATATTATAATGTTTCTTAGAATTATTTTCGCTTGATGCGTTTTATAATTTAACGTAGCTATAGCAAACTGATGATAAAAATTATGGTTATTATAAAGAAACTCAAACTATTTTTCCGGATTTAAACCGCGTATATTTGTTTTCAAACAAACTGACGTTTCGGACCCTTTACAGGTCCTATGGTCACGGTTAACTGATTTATATTTATAATAATAATAATAATAATTTTCATTGTACATAAAAATAGAACATGTTACATAGTATACATTATAATGAAACAGGTTTTGTACAACAGTGTCTAAATAGGTGGCGATACATTCCACCCCTAAACCAGGTGGTAACCTGTGTCTCAGGGGTTGGAGACATTTTATTCAATAAGTACTTAGCCTTCAAGAACACTGATAATATTAACCATAAATTATTAAACAGCAAAAATAACTGGTATTACTGCACACACTAAGTTGCAACAGAATAAATGAATATTTAATGCGGAACACGTCGTTTGTAAAAAGGATGTTTTTAACTAAATTAAGCTATACAGTCATTACAGCAGCAAATTAAGGAAATTGAATAATAATTATGTACAAATATGCTGATAGATACAAAATATGCGCGTGTGATTTAATATGTTTAAGAGATTTATTTTTAGTTGTACGAGTCAAGGTGTCATTTATGGCCATTATTATTTTTCATTTTTAACGGTATACGATTTTTAAACTCATGCGAGCAGTTCAAACTGTCCATAGTATGATGCAAGGGCCAGTGGAGAGAAAAACCAGTCTTGTCGAGAGTCCATGGTTAGCTGTTTGTATTTGACACTCAAGGCAGTCTCCGATTTGGGCGATGCCAATCTTGTCAAATTTAACACTACCAAAATGCAGGCGTGTTTATTCTTCATAAAGCGGAGTTCCTTTGAGTTGACCCCGACTTTTCGTTTACCTATAGCCGATTGTTTCCAGCTACTTGAAATGGTACCTGTCGTCCAATTTGAACTTCGGCAGGTTCATTGCATCCATGGCCAAAAATGCAGTAAGGAAGCTTGGCATCATTTCCAGGATGATGCGTTACTTTACAGCGGGACAGTTGCTTCAGCTGTACCAAGCATAAGTCCGGTCGTGTATGGAGTACTGCTGCCATCTTTGGAATGACTCTGCTACATACCAACTGGCCACATTGGATTCAATTGACAAGCATGCCAAAAGGCTTCTAAGTGACTCGGAATTAGTAGAGACGAAACTGCACTGCCTTGACACCGCCGTAAAGTTGCCAGCTTATCGGTATTCTACAGGATAAATCACGGAGAGTGTGCGATGGAATTACACGATTTAATTCTGCTTTCACCTTTCTAGCACCGGGGTACTAGACGTAGGCTTGGGTTGCACCCCTGTGTTGTGGACATTCCTAAGATTCGCACGAAACATTACGTTTTCACATTTATATGGCGAACGGCTATGGAGTAGAATTCCTTGTCTGCAGACTTGTTCCTTGAATATTGTAACTTGGACCTTTTCAAGGCGAGAGTGAATAGGCATTATTTAGGTGTGCATGCTCCATCGTCGACCTCATCGTCACATTCTGTCAGGGAGATGAAGGCCAAAATTAAATGTGCACTTACATTTTTATAAAAAAAAAAAACAAGGTACGGTTGGCGCCCGGGCCAAACCCTCCGTCAGTGATACACCTTCACGGGCGTCACTGGCGGACCGGACTTAGGTATGAACAGGCCACGGTTTGTGATTAGCTGTAGGGATGGACACGTACGTCTGCCCCGGTAGCATGGGTCCGGGACGTTTGGCCGCGCGCAGCTAGCGCGCCTTAGTAGCGGTCTATGCGAGGTCCTAAGGCGAGTAGACAAGCGGGGCACCTTTATATTGAAAGCATGTTCGGACATTGTCACAAGACACTGCCACCGATATCTCCGGCACTAACCCAAAGAGCTACATATGCTCTTGTCCCACCAGTTGCGTAGGTTTCTGGGAATTTGAGAGACGCTTCGGCGTCGGGAGGTGAGCGTACGTGCTTACAGCTCCGCCACCAAAGAGGAGATTTGGTAGTTTAGAGTCATTTAGTGGTAGCAACCGTTAGTTGCACATTGAGCGTGCCAACAGCTCCGGTGCATGTCTGGACCATATGGATGACACTGTACGTGTACCCGAGACAGCTCACCCAAGGCTAGTCTTTTGAGAACCGGATGAACTCTGTACAAACAGACTGATCCGGGATCAGTGTCTCTGTGCGGACTTGTGTGCTTTTACACAGGTTATTGTACCCTTCCCGTATTTTATGTATTAATTTTTATTGTAATGGTACAGAGTACAGAAAACAGATTAAAACACCATTTTAAAACAATACAAAGAAAAAACAACAGTAAATCTGCATTGGTTGATGGGGAATATAAACAAAATATATGTAGAAAGATACGGGACTGTCCATAGTATGATGTACCTATCGGAACAATAGGAGCGCTCACTCAAGGCACTAGCTTTAGAGAACCGTATGAAGTCTCTGTCAACGAGCTGATCTGGGCAGGACCTGACTGATAAGGTCCCTGTGTAGTTTTGCTTGCACAGGTAATAAGTACCCTTCTCGTATAACCAAAGGTTCATAGGGAGAGGCACTATAAACAAACCTTAAACAGAAGGTATGAAGACTGTCTATCCTATGAATAGCATCTTTTCTTATTATTGTAAAGGTATCAAAACGATATCACTCAGGTGGCGCGGGTAACGTGGACGCGACTGTCTGCGGACAGGGACGAGTGGCACAGAATGGAGGAGGCCTACGACCAGAGATGGACATTCCAATAAATTTTAAATCGTTTAAGTTAATTTGAAACTATAGTTATTCTAATTTAATTTACTTTAATTTAATTTTAATTTGCATGTTTTGCATAAATGGAATTTTGTTTTTGAAATATTTTTGGAATAAAGGCTTATTATTATTATTATTATATTTATTTTAGACTCTCACCTCTCCTAAGGCCTAAAAGATTAATTTTGAATTTTTTAATGGGAGAGGCGGTATTTCCCGGCAATGGCACAGTCGGTCGGGGTCAGGGACTTAGGTTCAAGAACCGGGGAACAATACATGCCGTATCGAGCAGGACCGCATTTGTGCTGGAAGCGATACGCAACATAAATCCAACCACCTCAAGCTGTTAGAAAGGCTGACTGGAATTAACGTATTTGCGGACAAAATAATTGGGATTATTTCAGTGGAGGCCTCATCCCACATGTCGGTGATCTCGTGCGCCAGATCGAAATACTTCCGGCGTTTCTCGGTTTCAGCTTTCACGAGACCCTCGTCATGCGGGATGGTAACGTCCACAAGAAATACCCTCGACTGCGATCGATCCATTATCACAATATCAGGCTTATTCGCAAGAATAGTCCTATCTATGATAATGGATCGATCCCAATAGATTTTGGTGCGGTCATCTTCGAGTATTGGCTCCGGTGAATACTTGTAATATGGCAACCTCTGTTGCACTAGTCCATACTTCAGAGCGAGCTTGGTGTAATATTTTGGCTGTGCACGTACTTATTGTTAGCAAGAGCTGAACAACCGGAACAATATGCCTAAGTGACTCTCCGGGACGGCCACATGCCCGACAAATGTCTACTGTGCCGTCCTTTAGGATATATTTCCGATAGTTCCGCGTCTTGATAACCTGATCCTGTATTGCACAGACAAAACTTTCGGTTTCCCCAAAGAGGTTCCCGAAATGCAGCCAATGTAGGGAGGCTTTACGGTTCATAAAGGACTTGGAGTACCTTGAAGAACCTCCCATGAAGCTTTATTTGTTATTATTATTATTATTATTATTATTATTATTATTATTATAGGGAGAGGCACTATAAACAAAACTTAAACAGAAGGTATGGACTGTCTATCCTATAAAAATCATTATCTATTATTATAAAAGTATATAATAAGCCATTTAGAAAGTAAGTAATTTACAAAGTAAATGATGACGTACGGTCATTTTGTATTCAGTTTTTACATAAAGACGAACAAAATTAGAAATAAATGCCAGTTCATGCGACGCGATATGCAAAAGCAGTGCGCAATATTAAAATGCAAATGAGCTCTGAGATTTTAGCAATTCTAGCTATTATGTTTGCTAATTGCATGCAGAAATATGTAGACATACTTACAACATTGTAAATATGGAATAAAGTAAAATAAGACTTTCGTTATTACCCCTAAAATTAATTGCCGGATGAGAAGACCCAAAGCTAGTAGTTTATCGAGCCAACGATGCTGTTCTTCACAGAAACTAGTAACTTTGAGCAAGCGAGTTAAATTCTTCCTTAAAGTATATCTCAAGTTTAGAGTATTTGCCCGATATTGGAAAAATGCATAGTAGAGCTGAATTGACAGTAAAGTTTAAATAATTTGGTTCCAAAATTGCGAAGAAATTAAAAATCTTCTAACATTAAAAAACTTATATTAACTGTAAAAGCAACTCTAAAAATGGATATCTGCATGATCAAAAAATAATGACCAATATAATAAAATAAAATAATGACTAAGTGCCCAATCAACTCTCTTTGAGGTGGGAAGAACCCTGAGCAATTCTCAAGGTGTTCCATTTCCTACCTTTTCGGTATCCCATAACTGAACTATATAGGAAAAGCAAGGGTTTGTCAGTGCGCTATCTCTTAATTCTTGACACGATTCTAAAGCAACATACTTTACTCACCTATTTATTGCCCTTCAATTAACTTTAGTAATAGTTTTTAGTTTTAATCCTGTAGAACGTTGCTACTGACTTTCAAAAAATTTTTCAGGCTGCTTCTTTTGTTTTCTAAGTGGCTACCTTTTCAATAATATAGATAGGACATTGACCACATTCTTTTTATACAAAAACTTTTGCAAAAGGAAAGTTACAGAGTGGATGCAAGCGTTAGGTTATGATGAGACTGAAAAGTTACTGACTGCTCCAGTTTACTTACATGTAGTAATTTAATTTGTAAATAAATCGAAGTAGAACACACACACATACCTTCAACACACACGCAAAAAACAGAAAAAACTAACTCCACTAATACTTGATTCTAACTTTTCTTTTCCTTTAAAATTAATTAAATTTGATTAATTGTTTTATCTCACTGGTACCGCATTGAAGAGTTCTTGTAATTTAATAAATTTTATTGGAAATGTTATTCTCAATGAGAGGAGACCTAGTGTCCTTAAAAATAATAATAGTGTCCTTTGTCCTGTCCCTAGTGTTTCGGGACACCAGGTATCAGTCTCCTGCAATATCTATAGGATAGTTATAAATTTTATTTTATTACGTTCATTCAGTTGTATTATGGTGAGAAATAAATAAATAAATTATTATCATAGTTATTTATTTTTATCTTACACTCTCGCCTCTACCTTGCTCTAAAATATACATTTTGAATTTTTAAATTTGAGGGTTGGTATACCCCAGCATTGGGGTATACCAACGGCATTACAGTCCGTCGGGATTCGAACCCGGGACTTCTGCGTGGCAGTTGAGCATGGTAACCGTTGTAATCAACTGCCTTTGTGGCCGAACTGCAAAATGCAGCGCTGCAAGAAGCAAATGACTTTGATATGTCTATTCTTAAAGCCGTCATCTGCCTCTGGCCAGTCTACCCGTGACCATGGAGCGTGAAGAAACCTGTGAAGAGTCCGAAACGTTGGTTTGTTTGGAAATTCAAATATACGTAATTTAGATCCGGAAAAATATGGGAAAAATAGTTCCATTTTCAAATATAATCTATGTTATAATTAATAATAATAATAATAACATTTATTCCTCTACCAAAATACGTACATATAGTTCTTGGAAGACGGGTCTAATACAAAAACCACGAAAAAAATGTCCCAAGTCACCCCATTTAAACGTAGTGACATGTAAAGGAATATGAAAAAGCTTTTAAATTGCAATGTCATCGCAGTACTGTCTAATTTTGCTTGCTTCGCTGTCAGTCAAACAAACGAAGACTAAAGCGTGAATGACGCTCTGTATACGATTTTAACGCTCTATGAGTTCGGACACTTTTTACCGCGGACCCGACGTCCATATAATTGTAAGTCAATGAGCTGGTGCTTGTTAAAGGCTTAACGCCTGTACTACAAGTCACCAGGCTCTCACCCTTGGAAATGACACATGACAATCTTAAGATATTACTAAGATTAATTGTTTATAAAGGAAAAACATTTAAATAGTGAAAAAATACATTTGACATTATTGAACTATATACACCTAAAAGATCGTTGCAATTGCTTGAGTTACGGATATATATACACATACATATACATATAGAGATCCTACTCTACCCAAAGCTCCAAAAAAAAATAAAAAAAATAAATAGGTCCTTGAGTCATGCATTCGGATGAAGCAAAGCTTCAGTTTCATAGTAATTCAATCCTTGCAGCCAGTTTGCCAACTTCTTTTTAAATTCGAACTTATTTAGTTGAAAGATGTTTAGTTCACGGTGGAGTGCATTGTACAGAAAATATATAATAATAATAATAATAATAATTACGTGAACTAATTTTAGAAATGTGATTATAATCGAAATTAATTTTAGTATGTTACATTTACACTTAATTTAATATTGAGTACGTCGTGACAAACTGAAATACAGAACATAATTTAGTGTACTACTTACTACTAGAGGATTATTTTGCCTCAATGTGTATTGTAAATTACGTGCTTTAATTATTTTTTCTACAGCCTACGCTTAAGTTCACCGTAATATCTGTAGGTCAAGTTAGGTAATCAATTACATCTACATGGGGTAAATATATATATATTTTTATTTCTTATATTTATTTTCGAATTGTTCGATAATAATTTTGAAAAGTTGAATATTTTTAAATTTTTATTAATATTGGTACACGTTTTGTTACATAATTTTGATAAGTCTTTTTCTAGAATAACGTCACGTTGGTAATCTGCTTCAGTGTTGGAGTTGTCATGTCACGGTACTTAAACACGTTTTATTCTATTTAAATTGAATTCTCCTTTTTTTGTTTCTTTTTCACCCTGTGTAGGAAGCTCGATTTCCATCTGCACTATTGTGTCGTTTCAAATTACACTCTGATTAGTTTACTTGGTACTTGCTGCAATGGTGAACGAAAACATATAGATAAACTTTATGTTCAGGAGAAGGTTTACAAATCCCGCCGATGGTTAAGCGCATAGATATAGTATATCTATGGTTAGGCGTGACAGACTATTTTCTTTAATTTAACAGGAATCTCTTTCTCCTTGGTTAACATTTTTGTTCATATGTTATTTAACATATATGAACAAAAATATATAAACAATAATCTAAGCTCATATTACTAAAATCAATTTAATAACATCATCAATTTAATAATAAAAACAATCTTGTGAAAGAGTTCGTCCAGGGAAGTACTGCCACGGTAGCTATTTCTGCCTTTTTTTTTTAATATCAAGTGACTGGAAGAACAATGTCGTGCGCTTGATGGTAAGCTACACGTCTGTGCAAAACAGTTGCAGTGCCAATCAGAGCTTTAAATGGCAAAGATCTGAGGGGCACTGCCACTGCGCCCGTCACCCTGAAGCATAAGTTGACAAGTCCCATATGCCTGTAATTTCAGCAGCACCCTTAGGGCGCATTTCGACACGAATTTCATCGCACTCGATCGCCGAGCGGAGTCAGCGTTGCCACCGCGTAGCGTCCGCGTGCGTCTAACTGTCATGGCAAAATACGCTCCATTTGTTTAGCTTTTTACGTTTTAATTTAAATGAGTGTCCCGGGCACGCGGGGGAGTCTGGCTTGAATTTGATCTACGCAACGGCCTATATTATTCCGACCTATTTAAATGTTGTTGCCTAGTAAACAGAATTCAGATTCGCCATTAATGTACATGAAGGCATGGTAACCGTCCTAGCGGCACGAAAACTTTCTTCTCGTGTAACTGGGCGCTTACCCTATAAAACAGGAACGCAGTAATGACACATTACTTCTTGGCGGCGGAAATCGGTAAAGTGGCAGTCCTTCCCTGGACGAACTCTTTCCCAAGACTTCTACAGCTACTAAATTAAAACACCTGGATAGTAAGTTTTATTGAGTTTGCGCTTTCATCATCATCGAAATGTTTCCCCACTAATTTTAAATCGTTATTTTAGACTCACCTTGACGGGCCGATGTGGGATATACTATTCGTCCACTAACAACACCTCATATTACAACACAGATTGCACTATTCGGTCAAGTTGGTTCATTGCAGTTTACTAGTGCATAAATACGATTATGCTGATTTCTGATTAGTTTGGCATGCTAATTGCAAGGCTGAATTGAGTGATTACTGCCTATTATATCCGCAACTTTATTTTCAATTTGGCATTAACTAAAAGTAGACATCGTGTTCTTTCTAATTGCAACAACGCTCATTACGAGACTTAAGAACTCCAAATTTTACTTTCATTTTGATCGTCATAAACTCATTTATACTTCCCACTGCTGATCACGGGTCACCTCTCAGGCGGGGGTTTGGGCCATAGTCCGACGTTGGCCCTTTTTTATTTTTATATAAAATGTTTAAGTGCGCATTTAACCTCCATCCCACCTTATGGAAAGTAACGATAAGGTCGACAATGGAGCATGCACACCTAAATAATGCCTATTCACTCTCGCCTTGAAAAGGTCCAAGTTATATCGTTCAGGGAACAAGTCTACAGGCAGGGAATTCCACTCCATGGCCGTTCGCCATATGAAATGCTGGTTAGGTTAGGTTAGGTCTGAACACGTTTTCCGAGGTTTGTGAACCTTCTTCGACGTGCAGGCTTATAACAATGTTTTCCTTCACTGAAAAGCTCATGATAAATTACAAATTAAATTTTGCACATAAAATACGAGAAAGTCGGAGGAGCGAATCTGGTTCCGAACCCACGGCCGCTGTTTGTGAGGCGGCAGGTCAAACCATGGATTTGATAAACAAGTTTAGTATTATTGTTTAAGGACTACTTATGTATATTAAAGCGAAACAAGGAGTAGCTGTATTTAAACTATAAGTATTAAGTATTCTGTGTATTTTGGATATATAAATAAAAAAAAATTAATATTTTATTTAAACGGCGCGGCGTGAAGATATCCTACAGTTGACTTAAATATGACACTAAAACTCATTTTACATTACCGCGGAAAGGACTGGATGCGCATTTTTATATTGAAATTGTTACAAAGCATAATGAATTTACGGTAGCGCGTCACTTCCCGAGACTGTGCGAGAATTCTTCGGCAGGTGCGCGACCTGTTCTTGGCTCGTAATTTGTTGATTATTTTGTTCATAATCTCATAAAATCATTGAAATAATATTTTATTACAATATCACAGAAAATAGAAAGCTTTTTTATGTAGATTGATTCAGTAAAGATGTACGTTTTTGTTTTGTGTTTTTTTAAATACATAAATTTTTTACTATAACATGTTAAGGTAAAAATCAGCATCCACATCAGCACCCGCTGATACGTAGTAAACCTGCATCAGCAACAACCCTGGTTTGTACATTACTCAATTACGTGAAGTTCATTATACTACTCGCAAAATTATGCTTAATATTTTATTATAATAACTCCATGCCACTAACAAAAACGATCTCAACCTGTAACTACTGTTTTTGGCACTTTGAAAAATGCCTTAAGCTTGCATGCCTTCTACATGAAACAATCCCTTATCCAAAATGCAATTAAAGTTATTTCATTTCGTGTTTTAGATACAATAAAGTCATTAAAAAAGGTGCAACAATTATCTGAATTTACAGATTGTGGACAAAAACTGGGTCGAAATGCGCATAACTGCTACCTATCCGTATTCAGGTTATAATTACCTTCATTATCCTTTTATGCCATAATCGTTCTTTATTGCGTTGAAACATTCCATATTCATATTCGAAATTCAAATTGATTTAAACTGGCAAGTTTTGTTTTAATAATCTTTGTATTCGTCCCTTCGGTTTTGATGTGGGACGAAAGTTGTTTAATTGTCAAGATAAGTGAAGTTGCTTGACTGTTTTTATCGTTATTCGTTTCTGAGTCTTGTTAATTATCGTGTACTTATTTTAATTTAAGATTTCTTTATTTTAGTTGGTTGCTTAACAAGTATATGATTATTGCATTTCTGACTCTTTTGATCTCTTGACCTTTAAAAAGGAGTGAATACATTTTTTACTTGCCGTTTTTATATTGCGCTGTATGTACATTAGTAATCATTATTGAAATTTTGCCTTATGTAATGTCAACACGATTTTGGTGCTATGAATAATCCTCTCAGAATTCTCTTTTTGGATATGTTACATAAAAATGTGTAAAAAAACAACATGTATTTATAGGCAGGTGTTATTATTTCACACGTAAGCCTCTTCAGTGCTGTGCATATTTTGATATTCTAGTACACATAAGTCGGAAGGCATGTAAATCGTTAGTATTCTGTAGTGCGTACAACATCAATTTACATTCCTTTGACTGCTTACACTTACGTGATGTTTATTTTTTCTTAAAGAGGACATTACAGAAGCTTACTTTTTCATTTTTTTATTACTTTTTATTCATCTTATTTGGGAACCTACTACGTAGAAGAAAATGCGAGTTATTCACTTTATTTTTACTACTGATGCATAGTTTGCAACATAATATGAAATAATAATACACAATTACGCCTAATTTTATCACTGGAAAAAGTCGCCATCTTATAAAAAAACTACTTTGTTGGAAAACGACATCTTATAGAAAGTATCGCGGCACTTTGTGATGGCAAATGGATTATGAAATCCAATATGCGTATCGCGTCTACGCACGTAGCCCGTGAAATAGACTGCGTGAGGGATGCTTCCAGATTGTCACTTACTATTTATATTATATACGTCTACTCTTTTTAAGTATTCTAAAAAAATATTTTATGGATATTCACTTGACGGATTCAGTTAAGTGTCTATTACAAAATCAAATAACCCCTCGACTACTTTATCCATAATTTATATATCAAAAGAAAAACTTTTTCTTTGTTAACCATATAACATAAAACATAATTATATATTACCATTATATATTATAACGATAACAACTGCTGTTGATTAGGAAAAAAATAAATAAAAATGTGAAACAAAAATTATACGTTCAGAAACTTATAACAGGCAATTATTTATTTTTGTAGGAAAGCTGATACTCATATGTACGAAGGAGCTAATAATTATGTACAATTAATTTCCTGATAGGTAAAATTGCTGCCACATATCGAGTTCTAAGGTTTTCGCGATTGTTACACAATCCTATGTGTAAATGAAACTATTTTTTGGGATCTAGGTCGCGGTTTTTCAGTCTAAGGTTTCGGGCTCTTTACTCGTAACGTTTTGGGTCCAGGATCATGACAGTCAGCCGTAACTAGTAATTACTATCAAAAGTATTACCATAATGGAAATTTGTGTGCTGTACTTGAGTTATTTACTCAAGTTCACGTATTTTGCGCGCACACGTATCAGTAGCAGTAGAGCTCGTTGTGAAAGAGTTCGTCCAGGGACTTAACCTATTTCTGCCTCCAAGCAGTAATGTCAGCATTACTGCGTTCCGGTTTAGAAGCCTAAGGGTGCTGGTGAAAATACAGGCACATGGGACTTGTCAACGTATGTCTCAGGGTGACGGGCGCAGAATTAGTACCCATAAGATCTTTGCGATTTAAAGCTCTGAATGGCACAACAACTGTTATGGATAGGCGTGTCGCTTACCACCAAGCGTACGACTTGTTTGTCCCGCCACTTGGTGTTGTAAAATAATAATAATGATTTGTATATCAGAACTAAATATTTTTGTATAATATATCGTTATTGGAATATCATACTTGGTCAAAACTAGTGTCTATATTAGATTTATGATACCTTGGATTATTTAATAAGTGAATTTATATTCTTTTGAGAGATTACTTACTTAATGCTTTAAACCATAAATTTGTCGACTCGTATACGTTGCACCGCTGGGGCCTCCTGTCAAGAGAAGGTTTACACCAAATTTGAAGTTTGGAGAAGTTTGTTTTCGAGGAGTGTTTTATGTTATTTTTTCTACTTTTGGCCATAATATCAAAGAACTACATCAACTCTTTTTTACGTCCCAGTCCTCAGCATGGGTCTCCTCTCGAGGGTTTAGACCATAGTCCGCCACGCTGCACTATGGGAAATAGTAGACAACAGCGTATCAAAAATGGTTTTGACCAATGTCTTATTTGAGATACACATGTAATTTTATTTGACAGTTTAGATGTCATACTTTATTATACTGAAGGTTTTTTATGTTAGATAGGTATGTTAATTTAATAAAAATACATCCAAAATGTCCTTTCCCATATTCATCTCGTAGTGCCGTATAATTTTGGAGCTTTCGACGTCACAATTCGTATTGATTTTGTTAGATAAGCTATGTGTTATTTTATATTTCTATAAAGCACATCTTACGTAAATGTCAAAAATAGTTAATATTTTTCAAATTTGTTGTGTAATGTAAAGAAAATAAATCATAATTAAATATGGGGACATAAACCTTTCTTTATCAAATTCATCAAAGGTTTTGACTGTTAGCGAAGCTTGCCAAAGCTTTGAATTTTGTATTATTTCATAGCGTACATAGGTATTCATTATCAAAATTTTATCAGCTGCGGTTTTTGCGGTTTCTAAAGATATGAAAGAAATCATAACAAATTTCCTACCGCAGAAAAACACCCATAACAATGCAACGCGATAAGATAATATACATTCGGTTGCATTTATCATATTTATCAATATTATTCACACTACGCCATTACATATAATGCCCTGTCTCATTAATTTCATGAATTATTAATACAAGCAGTCGTTTGTTACAAAATTGCTTTTTCAACTCCGTTGAAAATGAGTTCTTTCAGATGTTTCAGAAGAGAACTAATACTTTGCTACATTGAAGTTCAAAGAAATGAATTAGCTCTAGAAACATTTTTTTGAGATTGTTATGAAGTTTCGGAGGATAATTTACGTTTAATAATTAGTGATTTAAAAAAAAGTCAGTTAAACAGTTGATCCAAGCATCCCGAAAGAAGTCTTTTTTAGGGTTAACAGTGATTGGTGGGATCTAGAGTTTTCTGTTACTTTGACAACGACCATCGATTCCACTCCATCTACTTCAACTGGAAAACGAGGAATACCAGTATATCTTATGAAAATTCTTCAGAATCTAGTAAGAAGCGCAAAAATACTACACTACATAATATGGATTCAAACACTTTTTTGGTGCATATATTCAAGGACTGCGATCAAACGAAGAAAGTAATGAAGCAAAACTTGTTAGGTATTAAAGTTTGTAGATGCAGATACAAAAATATTAGTGCTAAAATTGATGGACGATTGCAATAACACCCAATCGCTGAGCGATTAAGAAACATTAAGTGTATATTTATTGAATTGAATCTGTCCAGGGCTCAGTATTTATATTTGAAGAATATTATGGATGAACGGAGCTGTTTATTACTACCACCTTATTACAAAGTACAAAAAAGTGAACGGAACTGTTACCCACCTTGCATCAGCTATAGAAATTACAAACATATGAGCAAAAACGTTATCGCTACAGGATTTATTAGATTTTGCATATTTCGTACAACCTTTCGTTTGAGAAACGGTCAGCTACGAATGACGAAAATAAACGAATGAAACAATAGAAGAAAATTATGATACAAAGACGCTTTCGACAAGAACTTGGATTAATAATTGATAAACCACGACAAGGAGGTGCTAATACCAATGCGGCAACACAGCGAGAAGGTTTTTTTATACTGCAGTCTGCTCTGCTGATATTAGAGGAGTCGATGAAATTTTGATAAAGCGACTCTATATAATCCTTCAAGCTTCTTATACGACTCTATACAATCCTTCAAGGCGACAAAATATTGTTATTCGCAGAGAATGTATAATTAACCATTTTCCCGTGTTACCTATCGGACAACTTTGAAGACGCTTAAGAATCTCGTAATTAAGACAACAAAAAATTTGGATTACACCACGCAAGAAAGTGCTTAAGATCTGCAAATGAAGATGTAATTCACACGTTACTTTGTACTTCCTATCCATTTCTTTTATAATATTCTATAATTATAATAATCTATAATATTATAGATTCTGAAAAAGATATTATATAACAAAAGTAATAGAGTCTAAAACAGGTAACCGAATTATGATTTCATGTTTTTTTGAGTCATATTTTCATTTTTTTTTAATAAAAATTACAGTGCGTTTGCAACCGTCATAATTCATGTAATGTGCAAAAAAAATTGAATTGAATTGAATATCTCGAAAAACAAATACACACAAATAAATACAGATAAATATAGATTTTTGATCCGTAACTGACCTAAATTTCCCAGCGCACTGCTGGCCTAATCCGGGTTGGGGACTTTACACATTTTCCCAGGGTTATTTAGGGTTATTTTTTATTTATTTTATAGTACCAAGTGATGGGACGAACAAGTCGTGTTTTTTTTTCGCTAGTTCGCATTACTACTTGGCGGCAGAAATAAGTAAGGTGGCAGTACTTCTCTGACGAACTCTTTCACAAGGAGCTCTACTGCTACTAAAGGGTTGTGAACCTTCTCCGAAGTGCAGGTTTCATCACGATGTTTTCCTTCACCGAGTAGGTCATGTTATGATATGATAATATGAAATTAAAATTCGCACATAAAATCCAAAAACCTCAGAGGCACGAGCCCGGATTCGAAACCTCGCCCTCAGCTTGAGAGGCGATAGGTCAAACTATTAGCACCTAGTTACACGACGCGATAGTTTTCGCGATGTCAGATATCGCGTTTTTACGTACATTAATGGCGAATCTGAATTCTATTTACTAGGCAACAACATTTAAATGCCTCGGAATAATACAACCGCGTGGTCGCCGCGCGGCTTAGCCGCGCGGACGCCGCCCGGTCGCCGCGTGGACCTAAGGCAAGCCAGATATAAGATAAGACAAGCCTCGCGCACCCGAGACGCTAATTTTAGTGAAAACGTAAAAACTAAATAAATAGAGCGTATTTTGCCCGCGGTCGCTGCGCGGCGGACACGCGGTCTCCGCGCAGTGAGCGCGATGAAATTCTTGTCGAATAAACGCGCCCTTAGGGTACAACGACTTTTCTGACTTTGACAATAAACCAATTTTAAAATCTTTTATCAAAACATTTCTTTTACTTAGGAAATGAAAGTATTTTTCACGAGTGATCATGAGACCTGTAAAGGCCCGAAACGTTGCTGTTGTGGTCGTCTATATGCGTTATTATTATTATTACCTTGTCAGAAATATACGCAATTTACATCCGAAAAAATAGTTTCCTTTCCTATGTGCAACAATCGCGAAAACTTAAGTACTCGATAGTTCCTTTACGTTATATTTAGATGACAAACACCCATTTTTTGTAGTCGCTAACAGTTTGCTCTTTAATTCTTTTGTAAGAGAATAACATCATATTGAATTCAGCAAAATAAACATTTTGTCTTGAATAAAATTAGCGTAAAAACCATGTTACCAAATTTTTTTGCATTGAAAAAACATGGGGACATATAAATATGTAGATATTTCCAATAAAAACGACTGAGAGTGTTTTTTTACAAGTAAATAAAAGTTAGAATTTTCAATTTATCTTTACTACGAGTTTCGATACGCGGAAGGGTACTACGAGTACGTATGTATGTTGACGCTAATATTGGTTTGGAGGCTATTGCTCGAAATCGTCAACCCTCGGGGGACGTCTCCTATACCCGAATAGGGCAAAAATACTAGATTTATAGCCCGACACTAACAGCCCCTACGATTTATTGAATCCCAATTTGAATTTTTACGTCTTAATTGGACCGTTTTTGAAATGTAACACCAGCCAATTTTGAAGAAGACTGGGCAATTCTAGAAAAAAATGTACTTAAAACGGGAACAGACAGAAAACGTTTCTTTGATCAAAATATATACATACATATGTACACTTTATATTGCCTACAATATACAACAATACATGTTGAAAAATAATAAATAAAATATATTATTCTGTTTGTTCACAGGTATGCTATGCCGTTATCGAGTACTGACAATTAATACATGACAGATAAGTGTTTCAATAATTTACACCTACAATGCGCGTTATCATAATAAGTGCAAAAATACGTGCAAACGTTTCACAACAGAGCAGTTTACGGCAACAAAGGACTGAAAACCAAAGTAAATCGCTATGAAATTCTGTGTTCGTCAAATTGTACCGTGTCAATTTATTAATATATGTCACCTTAGCGTCCTTTATATTTCACGGTATTCGGATAAGAAGTATGTCAAATGATCCTTTCTACCATAGTATAATAATACAACTCCATACAAACGTTGCATCGCGGCTTGTATGTGTGCGCATCCTGCGCGCGGCATGTACAGAAGCACACATTCGCATACATGGTGCATGTTGCATAGTGCGGAAGTCGTCACACGCGCGATTAATTATATAATTGAAGCGGTCGCTCGGTATTTAAAAAATGGTATCCAGTAGTAGACGTGTTTATTGTAGTAGTTTGAACAAGAGTGCCTTAAATTCAAAATTGTTCAGCATTTAATTTCTATTTCCTAATCATACTCCATAATCAAGATACCATTCCGCGATCTTTTCTTATCGTATTGATGGCATGGACTATAATGCTTGCCATCGTGATGAAAGGATTTGTCAATCGGCGTAAGTAACTCGCCGATTGTTGCCCAGGGTGCGGCAGATATACAGGAAATTAATGGTAGATACGTCGTACGGGGAGGCTCCTTTCATGCACCCCAATCCGATGCTAGAATAATCAAGTTAATAGGTAAGTACCTACTGCATTTAACAAAGGTTATTTCAATATAGCACGAGAATACTGTAACAAACACTTTTTTTATTATGTTTACAACCAGTAGGTCAACTAAAATAATTAAGTAACAACCCTGCGCTCCGAGTGAAGTAAGCATTTACGCGCAGAACAGGCGGGAGTTGTCGTACTTGCTCTTATTATACTATGATTCTACGGACATTGCTGTAATGCGTTTATAAAAGCTATAGATAAGCTAACAATGTTACCGTAGGTCGAGTACATGCGCGACAACCGCGAGAAAAAGTGCATTAAATTACATGTTACATGCCAATTGGCCAACGCGGGTATGGCAAGGCCGCACCACTCTATATCTCTGCGCAAATTGTACGCTGTTACATAGATTGATATCTAGAACAGTGAATGCTATGTGATGCGTGCCGAAAATATATGAAATGATTGAGTGCATTATGTTGCACAGATTGTTTTTAAATCAATTTTATACCATTAAAATCCATTTAGGTTGTTAGAAGAAAACTCCTATTTTTTTTCGAATTTATTTACGTACGGTGAGGCAAAATGGTCTTATCATTTATTGTATCTACTTTAAACATAAACAACTTGTATAACAATATTATTAAATTCGCAAATAAATTTAGTTTTCCCGTATTGTTTGTACTGTGAAAAAAAATGTTAAAATTGTTTTATTTACGATATATAATATATTCAATATCACATATATCGCACCTGTTATTCCACAAACGTGATTTATTTGTAATATAATTAATAGAACATAAAAAAATGTAAGCGATTTTTAGAAAAAGATAGTTGTATAGGCGTGATTTCGATGTGCTCGAACTAATATTTGGATCCAAATGTGGAGAGCTTTAAATACAAATAAAAGTCATAAATCAATTACATACTTAATCTATTTACTTCACATTCATACTAAAACGGTTGACAGCAGCATAGGAAAGCCCGTTGCTTATAAATTTACATACAATGGGACTATATATCATAAGAAGCAAGTGTGGGTATCATTGTATTTACAGTCAGAAATACACACCTATTTACAATTGTGATCTTTATTTCATTGACGTATGGATGTGTAAATTAAATGCGCTTGTTTTTCATAACACATTCAGGTGAAATGAACCGAGATGTAACTTATTGATGGATTTATTTTTGTTATTTTAATGAAATTATATTAATAGAATTCAAGATTTATTTTTTATTAACCTTGGAATCCAGGTAAAGATCTCCTCCGATTGTAGACACTCGTCGCTGTTTTGGACCGTGTGCCTCCTTTGGTGATTATAGGTTATCCCATTGTGTCAAAGGACGCCCCGGGTTCTTGTCCGATCGTCGGGCCTCTTCAATCTAACTCGGCGTATCTGTTAGCCGTCCTCCCACTTGGTCAAATATTATATACCCAATTCAATTTAAGCCTTCTTTAGTTGAGAAATAGAATATAAGTATTCTATTTCTCAACTAATTGTAATCTCCTCACATAAAACTACAAAATAATGGGAGCGTTTGTATGTAACGAAATTGTAAATAGCAAAACGACTCATGTCAAATGTATAGTGTACAAACTAGATACGATACGGTAACTGGCGGAATTCCAGAGAATGTGACAATTAACTGCCTCCGTGGCCGAACGGTTACCATGACGGACGCAGAGTTCTCATGTTCGATTCCCGGGCCGGGAGAAATTTTTGTATGGCCTATATTTTATTTCTCTCGTGAGTTTGGGTGTAATTTGTGGTTGTCAATGTGTCCATGGCACCCGCGACACAGGTTTTTATTTTTTTCAGAGTTTTCTCAGGGTTTCCTTAGTGCGGGACTATGTTGAGTGTGTGCGTTATTATTATAACTATTTGAGACTTTTATTATTATTATTTACTTTATTCTTCCCAGTTTGTTAGCTAGTTTGAATCCCATTTACGGACCGAAGTCAAGTAAATGCAGTATGGAGTGTATCTGCGAGTACGTGGTGGGTGTGTAATAAGATCCTACTTCGTCCTCTTCCATCTGCATAAACTTTCTGACGATGCGGCATGTATTATTATTATAATTCCAGAAGATGCGCGACCTGTTTTGGCTCGTATTTAGCTTGTACGTATAAGATAGTTGACAACTTTGTCAACTATGTTGAACTATGTCGAACTTTCAACACTCAAATAATTTTTCGCTTGGGTTATAAAAATTCCGCGGCTGTGTAAATTAAGCCTTTAAATTAAGAGTTGATAGAGAGTCTGGCTAGTGAAACATGAGCTGAAGATGATCTTAAGCTGGGGTAATACTGTACATAGTAGGAATTATAGTTTTGATAGTTTAATATTTTCTTTGAGATGGGAATCCTAGAAATAAATACATGTCTTCACACTCTTGTTCCCAAACATGTAAACCAAACGCCGATGCCATGTTTATCAAAGTTATACCAGATAGTTTACCAGAAATAAGGTAAGTAAGCAAAACTTCAAATGTACTGAACACCGAAGTCACGTTTGTCAATAATAAGAGTTTTGAACCGCACAAATTGATGCTTATCATTATTGTGGGGCGTTATTTACACAGTTGAGCTTCACATATCAGTATGGAAATAAAATATAAGTAAAACAGTTTTTATTTCTATTCAAGAAATAAAAAATCGTTTATTGACAGTAATAAATGCATTTTTACTCTTGAGTGTCTAATATATATTCGACACAAGGTTTCCCTAGTGCGGGGCTATGTTGAGTGTGTGCGTTATTATTATTATTTTATTGTGTAAAATCCTATTACATAGGGTGTAACACGTTACTGAAAAGGCAGTCAAAGGGTCTACTCATGAACATCTTATACTAAGGAACCTATATGATTTTTTATGATGAGTAGAAGGACCCTGACTGGTGTTTCAAAGTTATTTGTTACATCAGTATACATATGGGCATTGTAGAAATTTTATTATTCACTGCCGTAATCAAAATCTGACTCCGGATACTCAATTCCCATCGATTCATCTGAATCGCTAGAGTCGTCATCACATACATTTATGCTGAAATCTTCCATTTGCTCTGTAATTTCATGGCTTTCTACAGAGAAAGCCATGAAATTACAGAGCAAATGGACGATTGAAATATATTAATATAAAACATTGAAAATAGATTCAGATCTATTTTCAATGAATTGTATGATTCACCATCTTTTTCCATTCCTCTGGAGGAATGAAGAAATTTGAAGCATTCGTCTCATGATGATAATCAGCTTTAGTGGACTTTGTACTGAACACCAATGATGCATTTGGTACAAAACCATTTTGTGTTCCAGCATGAACGATAATGAATCGTTTTCGTAACGAGACCTAGTCGATAAGACCTTAAGTCGACGGCCCCTGCCATGACTTTCTTGGTTTATTATTTTGATGTACATATGTCTCATCTATGTGTACAATTTTTTTTACCTTGTTCACGCTTTGAAGCTGTAGTCCTCAAGGACTTATGCCACGCTTTAATGTCGTATCGTTCAATGAGCAGAGAACGTTGGTAATGTTTCTCTACATCCTGAGAATGCAACGCTTTCCCTTAAATCTGTTAAGAGCAATTTCTTGGAAATATTTATTCTGAGTGAGGCATTTTTGTACCTCCAATTCATTAAGTTTATTGAGATTTTGCAAAGCTGCACTAGCTTTTTCAGTATTCAAGCCATTATTTTCTGTAAAAGAGAAATTTAAATTATTGCTAAATAATGTATAATCATGTACCAAATACTTAATACCTACTTTATTGCAGACCATAATGTGTTTAAGTACATTACATTACGGACCCTGTAGATCCCAGCACAAAATAAAACAATTCATTTATATTTATAGTATATTATAGACTATCAAAATTACTATGCCATACTGACCTATGAATTCAATGGCAACCTGTAAATACTCCTCTTTTTGTTTCAATAAAGCGATTTGCTGGTCGCGTTTTTGTTTGTATTTACTAATCATAGTAAATAAAATCTGTGGAACAGCACTCTTCACAGTTTTAATCATGTTTCGAAAAGAAATCTACAAAATACAACCAAACAAAATTTCCCATATTAATACGGTTCATTTTGCTTAGGTGGAACGGCAGGGACCCTGGTTTTGTTTCAGAATAAATTTTTAACAAACGAAATTAAAGCCTTTTGAAATTTGTTTATCGTGTAATATACGTTTGTAATATTGTATTTAGTTAAGTTGATATAAAATAAACTTTGGTATGTATAAAGTACCTATTGAATACAGAGGTTTTCTTGTAAATTTTCGAGGTAAGTTTGTGGTTTTTTTTTCTGTCGTGGACATTTTAAGAAATCGTATATTCACACTGTATGTAATCAGTGTATATCCTCAACTTTACCTTTATATTTTTTACCAAGTGTATGATTCAACACTTTCACTGTTCTCAGCGCCCAGTTACACGAGGCGAAAGATCTCGCGCGGACGCCGCGCGGCGACCGTCTCGTTACCACGCCTTCATGTACATTAATGGTGAATCTGACTTCAATTTACTAGGTAACAACATTTAAATTCCTTTGAATAATACAACTGCGCGGCCGCCGCGTAGACCAAATTTAAGCCAGTCTCGCCCGCGCGCACGGGACGCTCATTTAAGTTAAAACGTAAATGCTAAATAAATAGAGTGTATTTTTCCATGACAGTTAGACGCACGCGGTCGCTGCGCGGCGGCAACGCTGACTCCGCTCGGCGACCGCGCGGGGTGAGCGTCATGAAATTCGTGTCGAATAAATGGTCCCTTAAGGTGTGATAATGTAAAAGAATAAATAAAGGATTTCGGATGACCCCATAAATATTTTTCTTTTTTCCTATGTACGTGTCTTTGTTTACAAAGTTAAACTTACGTTTTATATAGGTGTATGTTTGGTAAAATGGTATGATCATTGAATTTTACTTTTTTTAATTAAGCCGTGGTAGCGTAAAGGTTTGGCTTACCGCCTCTCAAACACAGGCCATGGATTCGAAGTCGGGCTTTTGAGTTTCTCAGAGTTTACATGCGAAATTTAATTTGAAATTTATCATGAGCTTTTAGGTGAAGGAAAATCATCGTCGTGATAAAACCTGCACGTTGAAGAAGGTTTACAACCCTCGGAAAACGTGTTAAATCCCCAAACTGCATTGAGCCAGCATGGCGGACTTGGTGTAAACTGTTGCTTGAGAGGAAACCCATGCCCCCCAGTGTGAGGTATAAATGGGTTGATGATGATGACTGAATTTTACTGCCTGATAATAAATACAAAGAAAACATTTCAAACTGCTGCTGCGTAATTATTTCTCGAACTAATAACATTTAATCCAAAACTGTCATTTCGAAATACTGACGCCACCGTTTTACTTGCTTACACAGAAATGCATTACAGAATTTATTACAATGCAATTCTCACTGTTTTGTAAAGTTGAAATCAAAACATAATAGCCAAGTGTTAGGAGTAAGTTGGGTTGATGCAATTTACAAACTTGGCTTTTGAAGGAGTTGAATTCTCCAACTAACTCTGTCTTGGTAACCATAAGATGCAAGGTGACTTAATATAGCGCTAGTCTGTATAAAATTAATGTTAAATGATAACTTTTCAGGAGAGATGTTTAAAGATTACACGAATGAAATTCTGTGGCTCTAGTGAAAATGGGTACAAGTAAAAAAGTCAACTTTATAATCAGACGCGAAAACAGTTAATACATAATATGATATTAAGCGTTTTTCGCGTTTCCTTGTAAAGTTGACTTTTTTACTTGTACTCCTTTTCACTAGAGCCACATAATTAGTTGATACCTTTTTAACCGACTTTAAAAAGTATTATCAGACAGACATGACTGTCGAATATGGAAACACTGGCTAAAGCTTACAGGAAGGTCAAACCCTCACAGACCGATACAGTAGTTATTATTATTATCTATTTTAGACTCGCACCTCTCCCAAAGCCTAAAAGATAAATTTAGAATTTTTAAATGGGAGAGGCGGTATTCTTCGGCAATAGCACAGTCGGCCGAGGTTATTATTATTGTGTTGTGTGTGTAGTTTCAACATAGTAAAGGTTGACTAATATTATTTAATAAGTATTTGTATAACTAACAAATGATATGGAATTTATAGTTATCTGAAATAAATTATGATTATTATTATAAAAAAAGTAGGCGGTTTTAATTCGACTGTATGTTTTTGTATGTATGTTACGCGATAACTCGCATTTGTGAACCCATTTTGATGATTTTGTTTTTGTTGGGAAGGGGGTACCTCAGTATTGCTCGCATTTAAATTTGAAGAAAATATTCCACCTTTAAGGGTGGCAAACTGGGGGACGAATCGTGCACTTTCCGGTGACCGATTTCAATAAAACTTGTCAAATAGATGTAATTCCACGAACTTTTAAGGTCGGTTTTTTCAGTACTCAGTACTGAGATTATTATATTTGTTTTTGATAGTCAAGGATGCAAGAGTCCTCTTCGACAACCCCCATCCCCGCTCCTGCCTTTTGCACAGAGTTATCACGTTATCACCGTTTAGTGCAATCTATTTAAATTTTTATTTTTGTTCGAAAGTAAAATGTGATTAATAAACTTTTAAAGAAAAACAAAAGTGGCGGTTTATGATGTTCGTAATATAGTCTGCGAGGCTGTTTGTATTTTACAAGTAACCCTGTACAAGTAATCCAACTTTTTCGAAATTATTATAACATCTTTTTCATACAATAAATCTAAATCTAGTGTCAAAAGTATAGCTTTTCATTGAACTAAAGCAATGAATAAATAATAAAATTTCGAATTTCAATGGACTACACCTTTTTTCCCACATATTTGTTATATTTTTTAATATTCTTTTTACCCTTCATTTATTTACCACATTTCTTTTTACCCCGACTTTAAAAAATGAGGATGTTCTCAATTCGACTTTATTTTCTTTTTTTGTGTGTGTATGTTACGCGATTAAGTCGACATTTATGAAGCGATTTCGATGATTCCTTTTCTTTGTTGGAAAGGGAGTAATTACCTCAGTAGTGATCCCATTCAAATTTGGAAAAAATATTCAACTTTTAGAAATTTATTGGATTTCACCCAGTTTCCGTTAACTGATTTCGATAAAACTTGGCAAATAGATGTAATTCCATAGACTTCCATAGACTTCTGAGGTCGGTTTTATTTTTATAAAACATTATAAATATATAAAAGTGGTGCATGAAAGCAAGCGCTTAGCCGTTACTAAAACAAAAAAAAACCCGTTCATATTTCGAACAGCAAACTACTCATATTATAAATTAGTAACTGTATACGTAGATTGTAAGTTTTTTGTATCGTTTAATGTAATTAGCATACGACCTTGTCGGTCGTGATACACATACCTTAATAAAGTAATGCGTATTATTACATATTTTTTGTTCACCCGAATGTTGTATTAGCGTACTCCATTTACTCGCAAAGTCCTTGGAGGTATAAGTCACAAATAAAATAAATAATGAAGTCACAGTCTTATTTTCTAACTGTACGCACCTGGTAAGAATTCTTTATGTATATTATTGTCATAAATTGGTTCAATGCGTACGCTAGATATTGCAATTCATGGATTAGTATATATAAACAAACGGGCTGTTCTTGACAAAAAATCTTCACAAAGTTACAAATTCATTAACTTCCTCCGTGGCCGAACGGTTACCATGCCGGACTGCCATGCAGAGGTCCTGGGTCCTATTTTCAGACCGGGAGAAGTATGTGTATAGCCTACATTTATTTCTCTCGTGAGTGTGTAATAGACAACCATCTATGTGTGTGTCCATGGGACCCGCGACACAGAGTTTCCCTAGTGCGGGGCTATGAGTGTGTTACGTTATTATTTAACGTGCAGTCCCATATCTTTCCACATAAGTTTTGTTTATAGTGACCCTCTCTATCAACCCCTTGGTTATACAGGAAGGGTTTTATAAACTCTGCAAGCACAGTTTATAGTGACGTCATCCGGTTTTCAAAAGGCTTTAGGTGAGCTGCCCCGGGCGCACGTACAGCACCCTCCTTATTTTCCAGATTGGCACCGGAGCTGTAAGTACGCTCACTTCCCGTTTCGCATTGCACAAATAAAGGTTCATTTGTGGTGCAATATAAGGGAAATGTAGTTGGAGCTCGAGTGAAAGAGATAGTACAGGGAAGTACCACCACCTTATCTACTTGTGCCGCCAAGCAGTAATATGATTACAGCGTTCCGCTTTTGAAGGGTTAGCATGCTGATGAAATTACAGGCACATGGGATTTGTGACCTTATGTCTCAGAGTGACAAGCGCAGTGGCAGTGCCCCTCAGACCTTGCGATTTAAGCTGCACTAAAAGCGCAGCACTGCAACTGCTCTACGAGCGTGCCGCTTACCACCAGGCGCAATTGGCGACTTGTTCGTCCCGTCTCTTGCTATCATAAAAAATGTGAACAGAAACAAGGAAATATTTGTCAGTGTTTAGGTATTCAATTAATAACCTTTGTAAAAAGTGTTAAATTAAATAAAAAATGTATATGCTTCTATAATAAGATTCCGATTGATATTCAAAAGTTGCCATTTAGAGGTTTAAAACTGCAGTGAAGCAAAAACTGTACACTAAAGGTTACACAGTTTCTCAATAAAGGCTTTTATTTATCTCGTTACGATTTTAATGCTTTAACCACTTAAAAAGAATTCTTTTTATTAAATAAATAAATAAAATTACATTAAAGAAGTGTCGTGAGTTCCCCTGGTTATAAATACGAATTTCTTTGCATTATTTTTAATTTAAATTAACGCTTTTTATCTTGTTACTTATTTTAAAATGTCACTTTTTGAAATCATTTATTTGACAAGAAGTGGTATGACAATAGGGGATTTCTTGTACTGTGAGTAGAAGAAGAACGGAATTCACTCTAGAAGTAGTATTCTAGAGTTAATTCCGTTCTAGAATACTCACACCAGAACTAATTTAAAAACTAACCCGGAACAGAACCCTGGATTTCTTCATCTAGCGCCGTCCGAGTTACTATGCCGTAATTGCCTGAGAAGAAAAATAATTATTTCAGAATTAAGATTTAAGCTAAGGCCTTTGTATTTTGAACTTGACGATGGACTGTAGTGCATCTAACTTTTCTTTCCATAAAAAAAAACAATGACACGTTCAATTACGCGATTTGTCGCACATTATTTATGTAATATAAATCCGTTGGTATATTTTATTCTTATTATTGTTGACATTACATTGACATCGATAACTAATTGTGTTTATTAAAACTGATTCGTTATAGTTCAAATGTCTTTCATCTACCATTTACCTCGCTATTGTGAGGTGAAAAGTTGTGTGTTTTGCTCGGCAGCAAAGTTGTTTTGCGTCTCGTCACTTGAAGCCCTCGCTACGCTCAGGATGTCTCTATTTTGAATTTTTTCAATCTTAGAATTCTTCGTTTGCTCTGGTTTCAATACAAGTTCTCGCGTCAAACAACAACTTTACAGCCTTGCATAACAAACAACTATAAAATATTTGTAATAAGTAATAGTCGACAAAATACGTGGAAAAATTTAGGCAAGCCTGTGAGAATCGATTACATGGACGCCTCGTCACTAGAACTTTACTACCAAATACAGACCTAAAAAGTGTCAGATAGTGTAACAAAAATGTTAAAGTTTACCTTTGGTAAACTTATTGTTTTGTAAAAAGTAATGGCACAAAAGTTGGTGTTTACGATGTTAGGAATATAGTCCTGTGAGGTTGTTAGTATTTTACAATTAACCCCATCTAATGAAATTTGTTGCTATATAGAAACAAAAATGAACGTTATCAACGCTCGAACATTCCATATAGTCCATTAGTAGAACATTAGACCACAGAATGTCCTTGTTATTTGTCGCAGACAATGTTGTTGATTGCTGTTATTGCAAAACGAAAAGGGCGTTTTACGACCACTGATAAATTGTTGAAATAATGACCTAACTATACGATAACAGGCGCTATGATAAGCATAAATGTTAGACAGTTTTACAGTAGGTACTTTAGCTATGTAGTTGGCAGACATATAAAATAAACATTTTACTGGTCATGTAGTAACTTGAATATGTAAATTTAATCAGCCATTTTGTTAGAAACTATAATCGTAATAATAACTATTCTTTTATAAGACATTAATATAAATTGATATATATTCAATAAGATATACACATGACATTATATTGCTATCTTATATGCAACGGTACTTTATGACGGTATTTTATTGACATGAAATTCCTGCATCATATAATTTTGCATGGAATTTCAAATGCCTCCGTGGCCGAACGGTTACCATTCTGGTCTGCTACGCAGAGGTCCCGGGTTCCATTCCCGGGCCGGGAGAAACGTTTGTATGGCCTACAGTTATTTCTCTCGTGAGTTTGTGTGTAATTTATAGTTGTCTATGTGTGTCAATGGCGCCCGCGATACTGGGTTTCTTTACCACAGGGCTATAACTCAAAACCGATTTTAGGGTTTCTCTTTATCATACTTTGTGTGAATGCGTAATTGTAACCATCATAATGAACGTTCTATGCCTCTACCGCGAGTTTACTGCGACAGTTGTCGCTAGCCACCGCGCAAATTACGTTACAATTTTATATGGCCTGTTATACAGCGCCCCTAGCGGTGACAAAAAGAAACAACATTCTGTATACAAACATTTTGCGCGGTCGCTAGCGATAACTGTCACTGTAATCTCATAGTAGATTCACTGTTTTCAATATTAATAACCGTTGTTACGAACCATCCTAAAATTGAGTTCTCGATGAATAGCATCCTAATTGTTTGTATACTGTGAATATGAATACTGATTTTGAACTATAATAAAGTTTATTTAGGACGTTACATGTTATATCGTTAGTATGCTCATGCTTTATTATTATTATTTTATTATGTTAAAGTTATAACGCTCAGGTGTTCTAGTTGACTAATAAAAATATATAAAGCTCCATCGTCTACATCATAGCCACTTTCCATCAGGTGAAATAGAGATCTAATGCGCACTTATTCCTTTATTTATATTACGGGCAAAGTCCACAAGGTGTACAGAGTTAACTATGCACGATGCTTCTTAGCGAAGCTCTAAAAGATCGATCATTAGAGGGCTTGTTCAGATCACTTCTACACAAGTAGTATGTATGTCCTGAAAATAATAAATCGATACCTCCGACGTATTGTAAGTCAAAATACCGTAGTAATATATTTTGTTCGTTTTAACCGACTTCAAAAAAGGTTGAGGTTCTCAATTCGACTGTGTTTTTTTTGTATGTTATGTTACGCGATAAGGCATTTATGAATCGATTTTGATGATTCTTTTTTTGTTGGAAAGGAGACAGTGGTCTCCTTTCCAACAAAAAAAGAAATGTCTGAGGTACCCACCTCAGAAGTGATCCCATTTAAATTTGTAGAAAATAGTCCACCGGTAAGGGTGGCAACTAGGGCATGAATGACTTTTGAGGTCGGTTTAGTACTCTGTGCTGATTGTTATTAATTTAAATATATTGTCCTTTTTTATTTATTTTATAGGTTCCAAGTTTGGAAGTAAACATAACACTAAGTGATTTCTTTACTTTTAAATATGGAACCTACTATATGCATAAAAAAGTATATATTTGACTTAAAAAGTAAAAAATGGTATTTGGACTTACAACAACTACGTGGGAGGTATCGAAATATTAAATGTGTATGTACAACAAAGGCAACGACGAACGCAAATTACGTCGTATTTTTAATTTACAGGTGGATAAATTGCACTTCGAATCCTCAAAATTGATTAAACGTTACTCGTTTATAACGAAATAAAATGATTAAATATACTATTATGTATATTCATTGCAGGTCTCAGTCTATGAACACAATAAGTGTAAAATCGTTTAAGTGGAACTTAAACTGAATCTGTGTGAAAGACACTTAACCGAGTTTTAAGCATTTCATTCTATAAAGATAAACATGTTGCATAATAATACTAAATATTTTCAAAGAAATAGGATCCAAATATTACTGAAAACAATTTAACGTATTTTTACCTATATACTAAGGCGGAATGGTATCGTGGTTGCGTAAGAATTTGAAGAGTGTGAGATAGAGGGGGAGAAGTTCATTGCACAATATTTAAATATTTGCCTTTTAGAAATAAAATATACTATCTTGCTGTAAAATAAGCTCATACTCCCCGGACGTATTTATTACGGAACACGGGAGAGAAAATGTCTTTGAAATATTTATAATAAAAATCGAATGACCCTGATTTTGCCGTAGATGAAAATTTGTGGAACTTGTGATTTTTTCATCGAGCGAAATTCTGTTTTCATTATCATTTCAAAAAATATATATAAATTGGTATTTTTCTATTTCGAAAAACCGATTTTCCGTGTTGGTGGAAACACGGCAAAACATCTATTTTGGGACTCACTTCACCTTAAGGTATTACAAAACAAAATGACTCAATTACATTCTGGTGTACATGCAAACAATTTTCTTTGCAAAACTGACTTTACTACGTAATGTGTAACGAAGGTGATCTAAAAATCGATTGTTGTATTATCAGCTTATCACGGTCCATGGCTGCACTCAAATAGTACTCATACGTTTGTACATATATATTTAATAACTCTAATTATATAATGAGTATGTTTGCCTTCTACACCATTTGTACTCGTATTTTTTTGTTACTAAAAAAATATACCGTGTAAAGACGTGCACTATTTAACTCTCAAATAGTGAAGCTGGTATCGACTCTTGACAACTTCAACCCTTGTCCTCAAAATATCGGAACATAGCGAGGGTCAATGTCTTGTCTGTCTTTCTAATAATATCTTCAGCTGTCGTTGGTTTTTCCATGTTGAGTAGACCTCTTTTGCTCATTATTCAGTCCTAAGTTATACATAGTTTTTAAAAACAATGGCTCAAACGAATGGTTCATAATTGTGTTTTAACACGGCTTCATTCAGATTTTGGCAAATCGTGGTATGAAAAAAACGCCGAGCTTTTTATTGGTTAAAATAAACAAGTGATAACATGGACCGGTGTACGACTCGTCAGCTTTGCATGTTAAATATGCTTTAGAATACTTTACATGTTTCTAAATCATCTTCCTGATGAATGACGATGCTGACCTCTTTCACCGTTATCTCACCTTTTTATCACCCTATTTACTGGTTCTTTGCCACTTACTTTTATAATTTTTATTCTTTCCCTCTTGTTTCCACTATTTGTACGTTGGTTCGTTCCGTCATTACGTCATTACTCCTATCAAAATTCTTAAAACGAGATGACATGCTCATTGATCATCCTCATGTAAAACTTAAATTTCACGTAATTTATTGTTTTTAAACCATATAGATGTGCCAATATATATATAAAGGGCCTATATATATATATATATATATATATATATATATATATATATATATA